>NC_136511.1:66903308-67303308 GCF_053919585.1 Euprymna scolopes
AAACATTTGTTAATCATCATTCAATCCCGAGTAACGTCGGGTATCCCTGCTAGCAATTTTATGAGCAGGATGATTATTTATGTTGCTAGTATACACTGCTTTCTAGAATACATTGATCCTGAAATATTGCTCCTGGAATGCATTGTCTATTCTAGGAAACATTGAACTACTCTTAAATTGGTTTAGTTGGGTTGTGTTACAGCAAATACACCACCCATGTGTTATTTAATGACGAATAAAGTTGTCAAATATAATTCTATACGTAGATAAACATTTATATTGGTAGAATGCATTATTCTCAGAATACATTTGCATTGCTCTTGGGAAACAATACTCTTAAAATGAAATTTCACAGAGGGTACCATTATTATTCAAGAACAGGAAAATGAAGAATTTCAATGAAGGACTTCACCAATGACACTACTCTTAGTATACATTCTTCTTGCATTAGAAGTAAATGTCACAGCGTGAGTGGAAGGGTTAATCGTAGAAAACTATGTAGACATTAATCCTTTGGCATTGGTAATCTCGTTTGTTCTCAACATGATTGACCCCGGTAATGAACTCTGTGAGAACTCCTTGTGAGTATGAAATTATTGCGAAAATAGCAAAAAATATTAAGCCAAAAATCATCAGGTGTGAAAACTAACTCACATAACCAAGTGTAACGTGGTAGACACGCGTTGACATGTAGACACCTGGGACCCAATACATTGTAGGTTCAGTTGCAAAGGAGACAAAAAATAGAAAACGAAAACAAAAAAAACTTCCACTCACTGTTGTAGGGTTTAAGAAAAGACCTTTATTCCTCATTCACCCACCATGCGTGACTTCTTGTTACGTCTGTGACGTCACCCACGTCTCTAACGTGATCGTCTTATCTAACGTGCTCCGCCTAGTAGACACACGTTAACGTGTAGACATTCGGGACCCAATACATTGTAAACACAGTCGCAAAGGAGAGAAAGGTTTAAGAAAAGACCTTTATTCCTTATTCTTTCACCACACGTGACTTTTTGTTACGTCTCTGACGTCACCCACGTCTCTAACGTGCTTCTCTTTTCTGACCTCTGTCCTCTCGAGCACTATCGCTGGTCTGTGCGCATGTTCTTTTTATAGTCTTTTTTTTTCTTTTACACGCTGACGTCACTTTGCACATGGCTCAGCATTTGAATGCAGCCGCCATACTGTTATACAAGTAACACTAACCAACCACAGGCAAGTTAATTGATTTGGTTTAGTTTATGGCATATGAACTATCAACCTTTTTTTTTAATATTGAGAAAAAGTTGTCAGATATCATTCTATATGTAGGACCAACAATTTTCCCTACTATCTATCTGTGCCTAAATCTAAATTCCATGAACAAAGCTTCTTTTCTAGAACTTATCGCCTGTGTAATTCTGTCCCACTTGCCTGCTTCCCAGCTGATTACAACATAGTCATCTTTAAGTCCAATGTAAACAAGGTTCGACTGTCTCATCCCTTAGATAATCAAATTCTACCCAATTTTGACCAAAAACGATCACTAAGCTGTTGTCTCTGTGACCACCTTACTGTCATTAACCCTTATCCTCGAGTGGCCTTCTGATAAAATTGTCAAATATCAGTCTGTAGGTAGAATAGTACTTATATTCTTCGAGTACATTGCTCATAGAATATGTCACTCTCAAAATACATTGCTCTTCGTAAACATTACTTGAAAAAAGAAATTTCACAGTGAGTGGGAAAATTAATCTTTAAAGAAATTACTCCTAGCGATGTCTTTTTTCTTCCTTGCAGCTTCTATCTCACAGAAGAGATGTTGCGAGTTTGTCTCTGCTTTATCGTTATTTTCATGGCAAGTGGTCAACTGAGCTTCAATCTATGGTCTCCCCCCCCGCTCGCCAAACTTTCACAAAGAAACACTCGTCTAGCTGTAAACACTATCAATAATCCCCCCCACTCTTTATCTGTGCCGAAACCTAAACATAGATTCCATGAACAAAGTTTCTTTCTTAGAAGTGCACGCCTGTGGGACTGTCTTCCATTTTCCTGCTTTCCAGTTGACTACAATCTGATTGTCTTCAAGTCCAACGTAAACAAGTTTATGATGAGCCGTTCCACTTAAGCTAACAAATTTACCAAATTTCCATTACTAAGGATTACTATATTGTCCAATTGACTACTGTAAACTTTTAACCCTTATCCTCGAGTGGTCCCTGGGCCTTGATAAGTGGTGATGCCTATGTAAAAAAAAAACCCTCCTAAAAGGAAATATTACAGAAACGTTGGAAACATTATTCTTTGAAAACAACAACAAAAAACAAACACATTATTCCCAGAAAACATTACTCTTTGGAATTGGTAATCCTTGTTTTCAACATGATTGACCTGCAATCACTGCCTTCTAGTATGTATTTGGAGAGAGAAAACAAAGGAGAATCAGTTGGGGATGAATTCATGGCTACTATGGTATGATGTTATCAATCAATAGATCAAATCAGGCCTCTTTCATCTCCCGTCTAAATGTTTCTGTCAAACTCGTGAATTTGGACGGAATTGTGAACAGAACCCTTTGACTAGGCGCGAATGCAGACCCCACAATTTTAATGAACCACCATTCTGCCAGATTAAACATACCCATTCCTGTGTCTCCATACATCTTCTATCATTATATGTAATCAGTTTTTTAAAATAGTCAACCATATAGGAGCCTATTGGTGACCACACACACACACACACACACACACACACACACACACACACACACACACACTCATTCAGCTTTATATTATATATCTTCTCTACGATTATATAAAATTACTAGCAGGCCACTCGGCATTGCCCGGTCGTAAAATATACTTAAATATGATATTTTGATTAATGCAGATTTCATATTTATTATTATATTATATTGAACCCAATATATAGTAGTGATTTAAAATGTTTTAAAAAAATGACTCATGCGCCACCACCGAGAATCGAAATCAAAACGTTTAGCTTACAATTTACTTTTTCCTTTGACGCTAATGCCTGAGCTATGAAGATATGTTTGTTGCAAGGCTAAAAATTAAAACATGAACCAATAGCTATTACGTTACGCATGTATATTCATCTGGTAAATTACATTTTTTGTAAATTTCACACTTTTGCACCGATTTTCCCTGGTTAAAATCCAAACATAAAGTTTTGCAAGGGATGAATACCCTATATATCAAGTTATATGTCTGTAGACCAAAAACTGACAGAGGAGTTTGGTAGGCAAATTTTTTTAAACAAATATATATACGCATGCATAAATATATATAGAAAGAGTTTTTTGTTTACTATAAGCTTTTTATGCAAATATTACGCAAGTATAAATCATGTAGAATATCTGCATGAATATAATTACACGTAATAGTTAACTAAAGATGATCATCCCATAAGAAAACCGAATAAACTAATAGGGAATTAATTAGAATGAATGTTTAAAAGAATATGCAAATTAGCTAGATCTTTTGCAGATGAATGCACTTCTGCAACCATATATAACAAAAGTTCTTTTTTCTATTTTTATTTAAATAGAAAATAGAAAAAAGGCTTTTTTTTCTATTGTTCTTGGCCTTCGAGCCGGGATCTAAGTATGTTACACTTAAGGTAATTTGTCTCTGTCAATGGAGGAGAAACCCTTCATATTGGGACAATTACTATTTTTCCACCCAACCAGAGTGCCCATTCTGCCTTTTTTTTGGGGGGGGGGAGGGGAAGCTGGTTTAACCCCACATTAAAAACGACCTCATGTCACATTTTTCCTTGGTAGGAAAGCAAATAAATACTAATAAAAAAAGTATTTTTAATATGAATATCAATGGAAGAATTTTAAACACAACTGTCAAGGCTGGGCTGATTTAAGAAAAAAAAAAAAAAAAAATATATATATATATATATATATATATATATATATTTTCTTCTTAAATCAGCCCAGCCTTGACAGTTGTGTTTAAAATTCTTCCATTTCTTTTTTCTACGCACTACTGATCTTTCTTTTAATAATATTATTTGAACTCATTCCTCTTTTCCTTGTAAATTTGTGAATTATTCCACGGATTTCTGCCTTTTAGATTACTTTGTGACCAATTACGCATTCCCTGGGATTTTACTTGTGGAAATGGAAATGTAACTTTTTTGGATTTTAGTGTTATTGGATATTTTACCCTTAACTAGACTATTCATTCAAGTGAAATAACCTTTTTTTTTCACCCTGTTCTCTCTGCTTCACTTTTTGTTACCAAGTAAGATCTATGACTTACTTGCAGTTTCATTAAATACTTCTACAAGCAAAATCTGATCTCGTATTTTGCTAATTCCTACCTTCTGATTAGAAGGAAAGTATTTCTTCGAAACTCCGCAGATTAAGGACTATCCACTTATTTTGTGCTTCCTTTTTTAAAATTGAATATGTTTTTTAAATCTTTTTCAAAGTGTTTTCTAACATGTTTAATTAACTCCCTGTTCTTATATATATATATATATATATATATATATATATATATATATATATATATATATATATATATATATATATATATATATATATATATATATATATATATATATATATATATATATATATATATATATATATATATATATATATATATATTGATATCGAATCAAGGTTCTTCCCTCTAGCTGAAATAAGAGCTAAAGTAGAAGGGGACTTCAGCCATCAGGATCTCATCCTTATGCATACAGATGGCCTTGTCGTAGTAGGGAAGTGGTACCATTTTTGAATGGAGCTGCAGTCGATGGAATCGTGTCCTATTCCACAGATGGACGGATGAGGAGATAAAAACCGAGAGGAGAATATATTCCTCAGAATTTCTATTAGAATAGCAGGGAGAATACAGGAATCCTGACGGGTCTAATAGGATAATGTATAGACCGAGACAGTATAACACTACCAATAACAAGACTGGAAGAATACAGAGAGTACTAGACCCCAGAAAAATCTTCACTTGCTTTTACCAATGATAACTTGTGTTAGACATCCCAGTGAGTGGAAAATAAATGAATGGAATGAAGTGGTGCAATCACTTACCAAATAAATTCCCTTCGAAACTAGGCTAGTAATTAGTCCTTGCAGGCAAAGGCAAAAGTAATCCAAAAAACCGGATGGTCCCGTTCCAATAAACTAGAGGTAAAAACTGAAAAAAAGAGAGAAAGAAAATAAATGTTTTAATTATATAGAAATTACAAAATTTACTACATGTCCGTCATATATACTCGATGATATTCAGAATTACAATCCATACGAGTTAAAAATTACTGACCCTATAACCTCTCTCTCTCTCTCTCTCTCTTTATATATCTTTATATATATCTATATATATATATCTATATCTATATATATATATATATATATATATATATATATATATATATATATATATCCAAAAGTAAACTCCATTGAAGTTGAATTTCAACGAGGTTGTTGATCGTGCTCAATTAAAAGAGCAAAATATTGTTTTATTTAATTTAGGTAAACAAAATTACTATAAGTCATTACAATAAAGTTAGTGTTTCAGTCTTAAAAGACTTCGTTAAGCGACAATATACCTCTTGTTTTACTTGAAGCCAATCATTTACTGAAAACGAAAACCGAATAGAATATATATATATATATATATGTTTTTTTTCTATTAGGTTTTTATTTTCATTAAATGACTTGCTCGATTAAGTCCAGACGATGTGTTTTAAGACTGAAACGGTAAATTTATTGTAGCGACTTTTGTCTACCTTAATTGAATAATATATATATATATTATTTTATTCAATTTAGGTAGACAAATATATAAATGGAGGTATTTTCCTAACTGAATGCTGTCAAATAACTACCTAAATACCTAATTTTCCTCATCGTTTTAAATCATATTAATGGGGTTTTCATTGCCAACTTACAATCCCATTAAATTTTAACATTGAGTAATCTTCGGACGTTGATGAATGTAATTGATATCAGTAAATAAATAAATAAAAAATATATGATTTTCCAGACTGAATCTACATGTAAACATTAATATTTGCCGAAGTTCAGTTTCTTCTTCAAATCTCTAAATTTGAAACGTTTAATTGTGAACATTTTCTAGAATTAAAATGATGCCTTTTAATCAAGATTTGAATAAGGATTGTAGACATAGAGTTTAGTATCATTATATCTTGATATAATATTTGCCGACGTTCAGTTTCTTCTTCAAATCTCAAAATTTGAAATGTTTAATTGTGAACATTTTCTAGAATTAAAATGATGCCTTTTAATCAAGATTGGAATAAGGATTCTAGACATAGAGTTTAGTATCATTATATCTTGATTTTAATCTCCATAAGGGGTCATAAAATAGTTGCTGAACTGTTCCGTTGAAGGAATTCATTTTACCCGCCCTGGGACGGTTGGTCTTCTATCGGGTTGACACGAAAGTTTTTGCGGTTTTTAACTGTTAAATTAAGATGAACATATCTCGGCTCAAACAAAAAATATTCATCAAAATAAGCACCATCAGAATCAGCGCACTTTTGCCAATGCAAAACAAGTGTATTTATGTCAGTAACCTAAAAACTTTGCGTTCTGGTGTCGTTGAAGTCGCTGGAGGTGTTTTTGATATCCCTTAAGATATTGAAGCATTTTTGATGCAGAAAGTTGTTGAGATGCTTGAAAAAGTGGTAGTTTGTAGGTGTGAGATCTGGAGAGTATGGCGGATGAGGCAGAGTTTCGTAGCCCAATTCGTCAACTTCTGCAGGGTCGGTTTAGCAATGTGCAGTCTAGCATAGTCGTGGACGAGAATTGGGTCTTTTCTGTTGACTAATGCTGGGTTTTACCGTCGAAGTTTCTGATGAATTTCATCCATTTGTTGACAGTACTTCACTGCACTCAAAAAAAAACTTTAATAAATGGGTTCAGTCGCAGACCACCAAACAGTCAGCATGACCATATTTTGGTACAACTCTGGTTTTGGGAAGTGTCATGAACCTTTATCGGCATCTACCCACTGAGCTGAGCATTGCTGGTTGTCACATAGAACCTACTTTTTATCACTAATCACAACTTGGTCAAGAAAGGAGTCGTTCTTTGTGCGTAAAAAAGGGAAAGAGGACACTTCATAACACTGTTCCTTTTGGTCGTCATTCAATTTGTGAGGCAACCATTTATCAATTTTTTCCCCCCAATCTCTCTCAAGGGGTTGGAAATAGTTGTATACGTTACGTCTAATTCAGAAGCAAATTCTCGAACAGTTGTGTGTGGATTGGCTTCAACTAAAGCTCTTAATTTATCGTTGTTAACATCCGATGGCCAACCAATATGCTCAGGATTTTTGAGACTCTCGTTGCTGCCACAAAATTTCTCAAACCACCATTGTTCTGTGTATTCAATAGTGGTTCCTGGGCCCAACGCTTTGTTGATATCGCGAGCTGTTTCAGCAGCTTTTCGGCCTAGCTTGAATTGAAAAGAAAATTGTGCGGATTTGCTTTTTTTTTCATCTTATATTCAATTTTCTGAAAAAAAAAAGACATAATTGTTTTAAAACGATTGTAATTTAAACGATTAGATAGATCGAAAAAACGCCCTTTAAAATGATGTATAAAGTAAAGGTGTTATAACGAAAACTTATTTGAAAATAACATCATTTTAAATCAAGATTAAAAATTTCGCAAGAACTTTCTTGTCAACATAATAGTATTTGTATTACACTTTAACGGCTTGCATACATAAAAAAAAAAATCTTTTACCATATTTGACACCCGAGGACATCAGAGTACATGCGCTAGTAGATAACTCTTAAAACTCTTTTCATGTAATGCCTGCAAACGTAGCTTTCATTTTTATTTGCAAATCAATGTCTCTTTTTTTGAATTGCCATCAGTAACATCAAATTTGAGATTTCTTTGGTCTCTTGGAATGTCCATAAAGGCCATAGTGTTTTATTTTTCCTTGTTAGCATTCTTGTTTTAAACTTTTCTGATTTCCACATTTCTCCGATCGTCGGTTTCAATGCATGATTTGCTTGACGAGAATTAATCTGTTTAATCTGTCTTGTGCAGTTTTGAAATCCCTCGGTAAGAGAGTTGCCGCAATACCGCACATAACTGACATGGATCATTATTCATCCTTTTCATTTGCAACTAAAGTCTCTTGATATCAATCTTTCAAGTTCCGGGTTTTATGAATTTAATTGTCGCCTCATGATCAAGATCCTTTCGAATTCTTCTCTAATCCCCATCTAATCCAGTTATTGTATTTTCTTTATGTTATTATAATAGCGATATGGTGTGTGTATCTGTGTGTAGGGATAATTGTGGTTAATCATTATAGCGTGTGCGTGTCATATGGAGTCGAGCTGTCGGGAGGGAGGAAGGGAAGAATCAAGATGGCTGCGCCCACAGCTTTTATAACTAAGTGGCAGAAAGGCTTGCAGTTCAGCTGCATAAAAGAAGGCCACGGGAAGAACGAGGCAGACGGTTATGAGAACCTTGGAGATGGTTGTACTAGAATACTTGGAGACGGTTGCATGAGAATCCGTGAAGACTATTTTGCCTTTTTTAAATTACTTTTTCGTATCCTTCATTCCTTTTTCTGTGTTACACTGTGTAAGATGATAAAACGGAAGACTTGTAATTCGGCCATATGTTTACTGATAAAGGACTCAAACCTATAAAAATTAAAAAAAAAAAAACACGAATCCGTTTTGTTTTGTAGAATCAGTTAATCTAAATAGATTGTTTTTTGGACATAAATTTCTACTAGGTTATGTGCAGTTAGAGATAAATATAGGTTCATATCTTTCTACAAAGCATTATAACATACCTCATGGGATGATGTTTATCTTAATGAGATTATATAAACTATGACAATATATGATGCCTCATGCTATAAATGTCATGAAAAATACATTGGTGAAACTCAACGTGAACTAAAGAGAAGACTTAGTGAACATAAATAGATAAACATGAACAATTCTTTGAATGTATTTTTCTCTTAAAATCAAAGCTTAAAACTAATCCTATATTTATTGCATATACCTGTCGTGGAACGGGTATTCTACTAGTTCTATCTATCTATCTATCTATCTATCTATCTCTCTCTCTCTCTCTCTCTATATATATATATATATATATATATATATGCATCTCTCTCTATATATAGAGAGAGATAGATAGATAGATACTATAAATTTAAATAAAAGACGATGTAATTTTAAAGGGAAAAATCATTGAATATTATTTTAATATATGTGGGTCGTTCCAAAAGTAAAGCTTCTTATTTATATATCATGTATGTGAACGTGTCTCTCTGTCTGTCTGTGTATAAATATTTAATCGATAAACTCTTAAACACCTGGTCTCATAACACTATATTTTCAGATTAAATATGTTTTTAACTCTTTTTCAAAGTGTTTTTTTAAAATGTTTTATTAACTATTTGCTCTTATTTTAAGCTCTATCTCCTATTTGGTTTTATTGAGCTTTTACATCTGATTGAGATTACTTTATAAATATTAATTCTTTAATATTTATAATATACTTTAGTTTTACCATCTTGGATCATTTTGGTAACTTTAATTGTAATTTTTATTTTATATATATATATATATATATATATATATATATATATATATATATATATATATATTAAAGTTCAATTAATTCATAATTTTTGAAAACAGATGTTCTTTTATTTTCTTATAAAAGTATATGTTACGGATCTGTTTCGTTAGCAATCTTCAAAATACAGTAAAAATATGTTATCACTATATATATATATATATATATATATATATATATATATATATATATATATATATACACACGAGGAGCGTCCGATAAGTAATACCCCTGACCCACTTCCCATAGCAGTAGAGACACCGAAACTTAGCACAGTTATTAGCCTTTCTCTACATAGGGACCACCCAGAGTTATGCATTTATCCCATCGTTTGATGCAGCTCTGGATACTTTTTGTAGAACACCCCCAGGTTGCTCCTCTAACCAGGACGTTACTTCAGAAATCAAGGCTGCATCATCTGGGAAACGCTTTCCTTTCAAAAAACTTCATGGCTGGGAAGAGGTGAAAGTCAGACGGTGTAGCTTCCTCAGACTTTTACAGAATTGTTCGTAACGAACATTTCTGTAAAAGTCTGAGGAAGCTACAGGCAGCCAAAAAAAAAAAAAACGGCCGGGTAGCTGAAACAATAATGTAACTTAACAAAAAGATACGGTAATAAAAAATAAAACTTTATATATATATATACATATATATATATATATATATATATATATATATATATATATATATATTAGAGTTGTGCAAAAATAATGTATGTTTTTTACTTGAATCGAAAATCGAAAAACAACATTATTTTTGCACCAAGCTAATATATATATATATATATATATATATATATATATATATATATATATATATATATATGATTAAATGCCCAATGAAAGGCCGAAAGAAATACCATGAATATAAAGTAACAAGAATTGTATCAAAACAAAGTACAGAAATAAAGAATTGACAGTGATAGCTATTTAGTGTTGAGAGACAATGAATCAGAATCGAAATCGGGAATCGATAAAATAGGAACATTTTAAGGTATCTGAATCGGTATTGGAAAGATTTGATGCCTATATTGCGACGCGATGCTTTCATTTGCTTTTTTTTTATTAAAATTTAATTTTTTGTGGCCTGTATTAATGAGTAACCGATAAATGTTTTTGATTTTAAAATGTCAGTAAAACTCCAATGTAAACATTACATCCATATGTGTATTTTTATAGTGCTGTATGTGTATGCTAATTTTTGTATGTGTGTAATCCGACTTCCCTTTCACACACACACACACACACACACACACACACACACACACACACACACACACACACACACACACACAGAGAAATAAGCTCTATATTAAGAAATTTGAAAAGAATCGGAATCGGTAATCGTATCGGAACCAGGAATATAGAACTGGCTCGGTAATTACATCCGAATCGGTAAATGTATTGGGATTGTCTAATCACTAATAACATCCTCACCTCGCTTCTCTTCTCAGTTTTAAAGATTTGTCATAATTCATCGAATGAGGACGAGTAGATCCCCATTACAGTTACGAAACAAAAATACGAAGAGAAATTTGTCGATAACATTCAAACTATAGGATTGCATTAGAGATTCCCTTTTTTTTTTATCTGCACCGAAATCGATTTCCTGGATAAAACAGGATTCTATTTTTATTTATTTATTGTTTTAAAAAAATGGAGGAAAACATTTGCAATTGGCTGACATTTTTATAACTCTCTTAAAAAAAGAAACCATATTATTTTTTTTATTTAATTAGTTTATCGCCGGAAAGGTTACACACTTGATCCTTTCTTCGTTTGCTGTTGTTGTTTTTTTCTTCATCTTGTGCATATGCAAAAACAACAACACCTGCTTAAAGTCCAACGCTTTTTCAACATGTTAGGGGCGGTAGCAACATGGCGATGTAAGAGTTACCTGCCTAGCAGGGTTCTGGTGAAAATTCAGGAGGAGTCATCTCTGTCACTGCATGTGGATAACAAAGATGCATATTAATTTATTTTTTATTTCGGACTATTATTCTCATCTTTATTAGTTGTTGTTTTCACAACGTTTCGGCCAACTATTCCTCCGGCCTTCGTCAGGTGGTAACCGCGACAGATAGGAACTCCGAATCTTCTAACTGCATTCTCAGCAATCACTGTCATCCGTAGTTGTTGTCGTCTTACCACGTTTTTGGCCAAGTAAGCCTCTGGCCGGCTTTGGATAGGATTGAAACCGCTATCTTCAGACAATGCTCATCTGGAACCATAGAGATTCAACGTCTCTATCAACTGCGCCGCGGGTTCTGAAGGGCGATCAAGGTTGGATTCTGTTGATCTTATAAATCCACTTTTATTTATTATCTGATCTTCCATATTCGGGTCTGTACCGATTGGTATATATATTATTCTTTAATTGGAATTCATTTTTGAGATGCGCATTATATATATTAATTTATTTTTATTTCGGACTATTATTCTCAACTTTATTAGTTGTTGTTGTGAAAGCAACAACTAATAAAGGTGAAAACAACAAAAAAAAAAAAAGATAGAGTGAGAGAGGTGGGATCAAACTCGAAAACAGAGTGATTAGTCTTCCTGGCTAACCATTATGTCATAGCGGCTAGCAAAATCTATGAGTTGGTAATTGTCTTAAGAAACATGCATGCGCAGAAATGAAAGTTGCTTTTAAAATCTGGCTGGAGGCCAGTTAAGCTTCCAGTTTTCTGCTGTTTTATTTATTTGTTTCCCCACGAAAGCATCGTTTTTTAATGTTAGGGAAAACCAGCTCCCCCCATAAAGGGGGAACTCTGGCAGTATCCAAAGAAATAGTAAAGTATGCACGATTGCCATTAGACGCCCTTTGGCTTTCTGTTATGAAAGAGTTTCTAATTAGAAAGAAAGCCATCAAAGTCTTGCTCCAAATTCTCAACTTAATATGTGAACTGGGATTTTCTAACCTAAACAAGATTAAAAATAAAAAAACGTGAAATGTCTAAAAAAAAAAAAAGATTGAAGAAGAGTTAAGAGTAGATCTCACATTCGCTCACATATGGAAGCAGTAGTAAAGAATTAACAGGCACAGCTCCCCCACTTACATTCACCATTATTATTCTATACCAGGTACTGAATACAGGATATTTTTTATTCATGTGAATAAAACTTTTCCTTATATGATCATTTATTTTTATTATTTGATTGCAAAAAAGCTTTACGAGTAAAAAAAAAAAATATTCACATTTTTGTAACAGGTGTGCCGCAAAAATTTAAAGAGCTCAATAGTGTGACACCATGTAAAAAAAGGTTGAAAACGACTACTCTAAAGAATGAATAATTCTTACCAAATTTGAGATATTATTCATTCAGGACAATGCTGATCAAGAATATACTATCTTTGTGGATTTTTGTTTAGTAGTTTTTGACTTTTAGCTGGAGGCACGCACACCGATGAATGCTCTTTATTATTTTTAATTGTCAGTTACTAAGATTAAAGCACCCATTTCTTTGCTCATAAAGGTACATTCCAAATCGTGATTATTGAAGTGAGACGGACGTGCATACTTTCACTGTTGTTATATAGATTAATGAATCCATGGCGATGACGAGTAAGTATAGTTAGTTATAATTGCTAGATATCTGTTTTTTTGTCACATTTCTTTATGTTTTGCATATTATTATGCTGTAAAATTTAATTGGCAAAATAAAGAATCATTTACCATATTTAAAATTTGCGTCAGTACGAAGATTCGGTAGAGAATAGCCAGAACAAAATAAGCAAACTGTGGCCAAGTAATTTAATCACTGTAAAAAAAAGTGTATCATTATCGTTCTATGAATAGAAAGCAGAAGAAATGCAGATTCCATCGACATTTGACGAAAAAATAAAATATGCACATTTGTAACAACTTTTGCATTGGAACAATGGATAAAACAGCCGGAATGCTGCTAATTAGCAGATAACACGCATCCACATTCTCAAACAAAAAATTTCACTTATCGATTAAGAATTTCGATTTCATATATTGCTAACTGAAATATAATAGGTTTCTCCTTAAATTATAACAGCAAAAGGAGCATTTCATCATTTAAAACCAAAACTTAAACACCTACAAGACTTTGCTGATTCCAAATATGTTAATGGTGTTGCTAGGATTGACACGCATGGACGTATATATCTTTGCTCTATTTATATAGATTCTAAAACTTATATGGAAAATGAAATAATATTTTAGTAGAAAATTCTTACGTTTTTGAATTTTTAAGATTATATTTTTTATTTTTGGAATTTGAGGCTTCATAATTGTGTAATCATTTTTTTTTTCAGATTTTTGTTTTTATCTTCTGAGTTGTTGTTTCACGAGGTTTCGACCAATTCATCCTCTTGCCTTTTTCAGATGATTAATCATAATCAGATAGGAACGCTGAGTATTGTACCTGTATCTCTAGTAATTACTGCTTTCCATAGTTAGTGTCGTGGCTAATCACCTAAAGAAGTAATTAAAAATTGATTTTTTTTTGGTCGCTCACAATGAGAAGAGCCTAGGCCACAGTCGGGTTAAAACACAGTCGGGTTAGAATACTTAGAAAAATCAATTGTAAAAGTGATATTCTCCTATAGATTGAAGGTTCAATTCTTATTGTGGCGACTGAAAAAATACAATTGCGAATTACTTTGGACCTCTATTCAGTTATGGCTGATGGAACAAGAACATGGCATCACCGTATATAAAAGGTTCTGTTCAAAATTTCGTCCAAATTCCCGAGTTTGACAGAAATATTCCGAGTTCAACACGATACACCTGATGAAGGTCGGAGGTTACATCGACCAAAACGTTGTGAAAATGGCACTAAAGATTAGAACAGTAGTCTGAAGAATCTAAATAATACAGAGTCCAACTACTTAAGCTTAAATATACTTAAATTGGGTTAAGAATTAAGAGTAACATTTCTTTATACTTGAATTTTCCTGAATAACACCGGCAAACGATTACCCCCAGTTTATTATGAATTCTTTTCTTTGATGGTGAACTTTTGGCAGAAGAACCGACTACCTTTTCATTTTGTGAAGTCTTAATATATTAAAAATATCTTTTTTCTAATACAGTCACCTCAATATGGCTTTTAGCCAAGGGTTGGCAAAAGTGGTTGTTATCGACCCCCAGCAATCAATACGATTATCAAAGGGACTGATAAATGTTTATTGATTAAAACGCGGTCAATAAAGACCTTCTTTAAAAGAAAATACCCAACAACTAGAGGAGAAACCTATCCATTAACCCTTCATAAACTGGGTGTTCGAGATCAGTTTTTTTTTAATGTCTTATATTGCCAGGAAAAATAAAAGACAAAGAAAAAAGGAAAATATTTTTATGCAACGCACCATCTACAGCAATTCTAATATCAACGACTTTACAGTTTTTAAAAAATAATCGATAGCGTAGAGATTAGCTTGAGATAAAGAAAAAGGAACACTAGAGAAAGGAGTGATAACCCCAAAATATTGTGATAGTCTGACTTTATGCAAACAACTCTAGTCTGGAAGCAGGTAAGTTTTAATTATACGATAAAGAAGAACCACCTGTTTATTCAGTATTCCTTCTTAAACCGACACTACAATCTATGATAGCATATCAAAGACCGTAAACGACCAAGTTCTCTGTGATTCTGTCTCCTCTGATCTTGAGCATGTGGTACAATGGGGAAAGAAGTGGCTGGTTACTTTTAATGCTTCTAAAACCAAGCTTCAATCTCTACACCATCTATGCTCTAATTCCAATCTGGCATCGGTTAAAATGAATGGCGTTCGTCTTGAGGAGGCTTCATGTTTTGACAAGCGTCTGGGCTTCTTTACTCCTAAGCTGAAATGGAACACGCATAAACAAATTTATTGCCAAGGTCGCTGGAAAAATGGTAGGATCCTTATACTGTTCTACTCACTCCTGATGCAATTCTCTATCTATATAAAAGCCAGGTACGGCCAACGATGCAGTACTGTTGCCACATCTAGCCAGGAGCTGCTAGAAGCAGCTTATCCTGCCTTGACAGAGTTCAAAATAGATTTTGTAGTTTAGTGGGGGATGCCCTTTTCTTTTCCCTGCAATCTCTTTCCCACAGAAGAGACGTTGCGAGCCTGTCTCTGCTTTATCATGATTTTCATGGCAAGTGCTTGTCTGAGCTTCAATCTATGGTCCACCAAACTTTCACGAAAAACACTTGTCTAGCCAAAACCACTATCAATAATTTCCCACACTCTTTATCTGTGCCTAAACCTAAATGTAGATTCCATGAACAAAGCTTCTTTCTTAGAACTGCACGCCCGTGGAACTCCCTTTCAATTGCCTGCTTTCCAGCAGACTACAATTTGATTGTCTTCAAGTCCAATGTAAACAAGTTCTTGTAATTAATTTATTTGTAATTAATCTAAGTAATCCAATTTACAAAATGTCCACTACTTTACGTCTCTCTTTTAAAATTACTTTAGTTGGTTAAAATTTGGAATAAAGGCAAAAAGAAGATGGAGTATTTTGAGAAGGCTTAGAAATTTTTTTTTTTAAATCTTCATAATATTCTGATTGCTCCTTTCTTAGTTAATCCATACGTTACACTTTGGAAAAGGTCAACTACAATTTTCGAAGGGCAGATTGCTTAAAAAAAAAGGCAAAATTTGCGAAAGTTGGATTTAAAAGAGCCAATCTGGAAATTCTCAATAAGAATATAAGAGTGATCTCCCTTTGATGTAGCTTCGTTTTCGCATATAATTATAATAATTAGTGTTGGGACGATTAATCGGAATCAGAATCGGGAATCGGAAAAATTGACAAATTTGGGGGTATCGGAATCGGTATTGGAATCGAAAAAAATGGTGCCTATTTTCCATGCCAAAATCGATTCTTTTAATTGTGTTTTTCTCTTAGATTTTGTTTAAAGCAAAATTTCCCATTGTTGGTAATAATGATAAAATAAAAAAAATCTTTATTGATCTATAGCTAAAACTGAAATCTATAGAGCATCCTCCACAAGTTTAGGAAAATATCTGCTTAAGTTTTTAAAAATATCTGCATAAGTTTTTAAAAATATCTGCATATGTTTTTAAAAATATCTTCATATGTTTTTAAAAATATCTGCATAAGTTTTTAAAAATATCTGCATATGTTTTTAAAAATATCTTCATATGTTTTTAAAAATATCTGCAAAAGTTTTTAAAAATATCTGCATATGTTTTTAAAAATATCTGCATATGTTTTTAAAAATATCTGCATAAGTTTTTAAAAATATCTTCATATGTTTTTAAAAATATCTGCATATGTTTTTAAAAATATCTTCATATGTTTTTAAAAATATCTTCATATGTTTTTAAAAATATCTGCATATGTTTTTAAAAATATCTGCATAAATTTTTAAAAATATCTTCATTAGTTTTTAAAAATATCTTCATATGTTTTTAAAAATATCTGCATAAGTTTTTAAAAATATCTGCATATGTTTTTAAAAATATCTTCATATGTTTTTAAAAATATCTGCATCAGTTTTTAAAAATATCTGCATAAGTTTTTAAAAATATCTTCATATGTTTTTAAAAATATCTGCATATGTTTTTAAAAATATCTGCATAAGTTTTTCAAAATATCTTCATATATTTTTAAAAATATCTGCATAAGTTTTTAAAAATATCTGCATATGTTTTTAAAAATATCTGCATAAGTTTCTAAAAATATCTTCATATGTTTTTAAACATATCTGCATAAGTTTTTAAAAATATCTGCATAAGTTTTTAAAAATATCTTCACATGTTTTTAAAAATATCTGCATATGTTTTTAAAAATATCTGCATATGTTTTTAAAAATATCTTCATATGTTTTTAAAGATATCTGCATAAGTTTTTAAAAATATCTGACTTAGTTTTTAAAAATATCTGCATAAGTTTTTAAAAATATCTTCATAGGTTTATAAAAATATCTGAATAAGTTTTTAAAAATATCTTCATATATTTTTAAAAATATCTGCATATGTTTTTAAAAATATCTTCATATGTTTTTAAAAATATCTGCATAAGTTTTTAAAAATATCTTCATATGTTTTTTAAAAATATCTGCATAAGTTTTTAAAAATATCTGCATATGTTTTTAAAAATATCTGCATATGTTTTTAAAAATATCTTCATATGTTTTTAAAAATATCTTCATATGTTTTTAAAAATATCTGCATATGTTTTTAAAAATATCTGCATAAATTTTTAAAAATATCTTCATTAGTTTTTAAAAATATCTTCATATGTTTTTAAAAATATCTGCATAAGTTTTTAAAAATATCTGCATATGTTTTTAAAAATATCTTCATATGTTTTTAAAAATATCTGCATCAGTTTTTAAAAATATCTGCATATGTTTTTAAAAATATCTTCATATGTTTTTAAAAATATCTGCATATGTTTTTAAAAATATCTGCATAAGTATTTCAAAATATCTTCATATATTTTTAAAAATATCTGCATAAGTTTTTAAAAATATCTTCATATGTTTTTAAAAATATCTGCATAAGTTTCTAAAAATATCTTCATATGTTTTTAAACATATCTGCATAAATTTTTAAAAATATCTGCATAAGTTTTTAAAAATATCTTCACATGTTTTTAAAAATATCTGTATATGTTTTTAAAAATATCTGCATATGTTTTTAAAAATATCTTCATATGTTTTTAAAAATATCTGCATAAGTTTTTAAAAATATCTGCATAAGTTTTTAAAAATATCTGCATAAGTTTTTAAAAATATCTTCATATGTTTATAAAAATATCTGAATAAGTTTTTAAAAATATCTTCATATATTTTTAAAAATATCTGCATATGTTTTTAAAAATATCTTCATATGTTTTTAAAAATATCTGCATAAGTTTTTAAAAATATCTTCATATGTTTTTTAAAAATATCTGCATAAGTTTTTAAAAATATCTGCATATGTTTTTAAAAATATCTGCATATGTTTTTAAAAATATCTTCAAATTTTTTTAAAAATATCTGCATAAGTTTTTAAAAATATCTGCATAAGTTTTTAAAAATATCTGCATAAGTTTTTAAAAATATCTGCATAAGTTTTTAAAAATATCTGCATATGTTTTTAAAAATATCTTCATATGTTTTTAAAAATATCTGCATAGGTTTTTAAAAATATCTTCATAAGTTTTTAAAAACATCTGCATAGGTTTTTAAAAAATATCCGCATCAGTTTATAAAAATATCTTCATATGTTTTTAAAAATATCTTCATATTTTTTTAAAAATATCTGCATAAGTTTTTAAAAATATCTGCATAAGTTTTTAAAAATATCTTAATATGTTTTTAAAAATATCTTCATATGTTTTTAAAAATATCTGCATATGTTTTTAAAAATATCTGCATAAGTTTTTAAAAATATCTTCATATGTTTTTAAAAATATCTGCATAAGTTTTTAAAAATATCTTCATATGTTTTTAAAAATATCTCCATAAGTTTTTCAAAATATCTGCATAAGTTTTTAAAAATATCTGCATAAGTTTTTAAAAATATCTACATATGTTTTTAAAAATATCTTCATATGTTTTTAAAAATATCTGCATAGGTTTTTAAAAATATCTGCATAGGTTTTTAAAAATATCTTCATAAGTTTTTAAAAATATCTGCATAAGTTTTTAAAAATATCTTCATATGTTTTTAAAAATATCTGCATAAGTTTTTAAAAATATCTGCATATGTTTTTAAAAATATCTGCATATGTTTTTAAAAATATCTTCATATGTTTTTAAAAATATCTGCATATGTTTTTAAAAATATCTTCATATGTTTTTAAAAATATCTGCATATGTTTTTAAAAATATCTGCATAAGTTTTTAAAAATATCTTCATATGTTTTTAAAAATATCTTCATATGTTTTTAAAAATATCTTCAAATTTTTTTAAAAATATCTGCATATGTGTTTTAAAATATCTGCATATGTTTTTAAAAATATCTGCATAAGTTTTTAAAAATATCTGCATCAATTTTTAAAAATATCTGCATAAGTTTTTAAAAATATCTGCATATGTGTTTAAAAATATCTCCATTAGTTTTTAAAAATATCTGCATATGTTTTTAAAAATATCTTCATATGTTTTTAAAAATATGTGCATAAGTTTTTAAAAATATCTGCATATGTTTTTAAATATATCTGCATATGTTTTTAAAAATATCTGCATATGTTTTTTAAAATATCTGCATATGTGTTTTAAAATATCTGCATATGTTTTTAAAAATATCTGTATAAGTATTTAAAAATATCTGCATAAGTTTAAAAAAAATATCTGCATCAGTTTTTTAAAATATCTGCATAAATTTTTAAAAATATCTGCATATGTTTTTAAAAATATCTGCATATGTTTTTAAACATATCTGCATATGTTTTTAAAAATATCTTCATATGTTTTAAAAAATATCTGTATAAGTTTTTAAAAATATCTGCATTTTTTTTTTAAATATCTGCATAATTTTTTAAAAATATCTGCATAAGTTTTTAAAAATATCTGCATAAGTTTTTAAAAATATCTTCATAAGTTTTTAAAAATATCTTTATATGTGTTTAAAAATATCTGCATAAATTTTTACAAATATCTTCATAAGTTTTTAAAAATATCTGCATAATTTTTTAAAAATATCTGCATATGTTTTTAAAATATCTTCATAATGTTTTTAAAAATATCTTCATAAGTTTTTAAAAATATCTGCATATGTTTTTAAAAATATCTGCATAAGTTTTTAAAAATATCTTCATTAGTTTTTAAAAATATCTTCATATGTTTTTAAAAATATCTGCATAAGTTTTTAAAAATATCTGCATATGTTTTTAAAAATATCTTCATATGTTTTTAAAAATATCTGCATCAGTTTTTAAAAATATCTGCATATATTTTTAAAAATATCTTCATATGTTTTTAAAAATATCTGCATATGTTTTTAAAAATATCTGCATAAGTTTTTCAAAATATCTTCATATATTTTTAAAAATATCTGCATAAGTTTTTAAAAATATCTTCATATGTTTTTAAAAATATCTGCATAAGTTTCTAAAAATATCTTCATATGTTTTTAAACATATCTGCATAAGTTTTTAAAAATATCTGCATAAGTTTTTAAAAATATCTTCACATGTTTTTAAAAATATCTGTATATGTTTTTAAAAATATCTTCATATGTTTATAAAAATATCTGAATAAGTTTTTAAAAATATCTTTATATATTTTTAAAATATCTGCATATGTTTTTAAAAATATCTTCATATGTTTTTAAAAATATCTGCATAAGTTTTTAAAAATATCTTCATATGTTTTTTAAAAATATCTGCATAAGTTTTTAAAAATATCTGCATATGTTTTTAAAAATATCTGCATATGTTTTTAAAAATATCTGCATATGTTTTTAAAAATATCTGCATAAGTTTTTAAAAATATCTGCATAAGTTTTAAAAATATCTGCATAAGTTTTTAAAAATATCTGCATTAGTTTTTAAAAATATCTGCATATGTTTTTAAAAATATCTTCATATGTTTTTAAAAATATCTGCATAAGTTTTTAAAAATATCTTCATAAGTTTTTAAAAACATCTGCATAGGTTTTTAAAAAATATCCGCATCAGTTTATAAAAATATCTTCATATGTTTTTAAAAATATCTTCATATTTTTTTAAAAATATCTGCATAAGTTTTTAAAAATATCTGCATAAGTTTTTAAAAATATCTTAATATGTTTTTAAAAATATCTTCATATGTTTTTAAAAATATCTGCATATGTTTTTAAAAATATCTGCATAAGTTTTTAAAAATATCTTCATATGTTTTTAAAAATATCTGCATAAGTTTTTAAAAATATCTTCATATGTTTTTAAAAATATCTCCATAAGTTTTTAAAAATATCTGCATAAGTTTTTAAAAATATCTGCATAAGTTTTTAAAAATATCTACATATGTTTTTAAAAATATCTTCATATGTTTTTAAAAATATCTGCATAGGTTTTTAAAAATATCTGCATAGGTTTTTAAAAATATCTTCATAAGTTTTTAAAAATATCTGCATAAGTTTTTAAAAATATCTTCATATGTTTTTAAAAATATCTGCATAAGTTTTTAAAAATATCTGCATATGTTTTTAAAAATATCTGCATATGTTTTTAAAAATATCTTCATATGTTTTTAAAAATATCTTCATATGTTTTTAAAAATATCTTCAAATTTTTTTAAAAATATCTGCATATGTGTTTTAAAATATCTGCATATGTTTTTAAAAATATCTGCATAAGTTTTTAAAAATATCTGCATCAATTTTTAAAAATATCTGCATAAGTTTTTAAAAATATCTGCATATGTGTTTAAAAATATCTCCATTAGTTTTTAAAAATATCTGCATATGTTTTTAAAAATATCTTCATATGTTTTTAAAAATATGTGCATAAGTTTTTAAAAATATCTGCATATGTTTTTAAATATATCTGCATATGTTTTTAAAAATATCTGCATATGTTTTTAAAAATATCTGCATATGTGTTTTAAAATATCTGCATATGTTTTTAAAAATATCTGTATAAGTATTTAAAAATATCTGCATAAGTTTTTAAAAATATCTGCATCAGTTTTTTAAAATATCTGCATAAATTTTTAAAAATATCTGCATATGTTTTTAAAAATATCTGCATATGTTTTTAAACATATCTGCATATGTTTTTAAAAATATCTTCATATGTTTTAAAAAATATCTGTATAAGTTTTTAAAAATATCTGCATTTTTTTTTTAAATATCTGCATAATTTTTTAAAAATATCTGCATAAGTTTTTAAAAATATCTGCATAAGTTTTTAAAAATATCTTCATAAGTTTTTAAAAATATCTTTATATGTGTTTAAAAATATCTGCATAAATTTTTAAAAATATCTTCATAAGTTTTTTAAAATATCTGCATAATTTTTTAAAAATATCTTCATATGTTTTTAAAATATCTTCATATGTTTTTAAAAATATCTTCATAAGTTTTTAAAAATATCTGCATATGTTTTTAAAAATATCTGCATAAGTTTTTAAAAATATCTGCATAAGTTTTTAAAAATATCTTAATATGTTTTTAAAAATATCTTCATATGTTTTTAAAAATATCTTCATATGTTTTTAAAAATATCTGCATAAGTTTTTAAAAATATCTTCATATGTTTTTAAAAATATCTGCATAAGTTTTTAAAAATATCTTCATATGTTTTTAAAAATATCTCCATAAGTTTTTAAAAATATCTGCATAAGTTTTTAAAAATATCTGCATAAGTTTTTAAAAATATCTACATATGTTTTTAAAAATATCTTCATATGTTTTTAAAAATATCTGCATAGGTTTTTAAAAATATCTGCATAGGTTTTTAAAAATATCTTCATAAGTTTTTAAAAATATCTGCATAAGTTTTTAAAAATATCTTCATATGTTTTTAAAAATATCTGCATAAGTTTTTAAAAATATCTGCATATGTTTTTAAAAATATCTGCATATGTTTTTAAAAATATCTTCATATGTTTTTAAAAATATCTGCATATGTTTTTAAAAATATCTTCATATGTTTTTAAAAATATCTGCATAAGTTTAAAAAAAATATCTGCATAAGTTTTTAAAAATATCTTCATATGTTTTTAAAAATATCTTCATATGTTTTTAAAAATATCTTCAAATTTTTTTAAAAATATCTGCATATGTGTTTTAAAATATCTGCATATGTTTTTAAAAATATCTGCATAAGTTTTTAAAAATATCTGCATCAATTTTTAAAAATATCTGCATAAGTTTTTAAAAATATCTGCATATGTGTTTAAAAATATCTCCATTAGTTTTTAAAAATATCTGCATATGTTTTTAAAAATATCTTCATATGTTTTTAAAAATATGTGCATAAGTTTTTAAAAATATCTGCATATGTTTTTAAATATATCTGCATATGTTTTTAAAAATATCTGCATATGTTTTTAAAAATATCTGCATATGTGTTTTAAAATATCTGCATATGTTTTTAAAAATATCTGTATAAGTATTTAAAAATATCTGCATAAGTTTTTAAAAATATCTGCATCAGTTTTTTAAAATATCTGCATAAATTTTTAAAAATATCTGCATATGTTTTTAAAAATATCTGCATATGTTTTTAAACATATCTGCATATGTTTTTAAAAATATCTTCATATGTTTTAAAAAATATCTGTATAAGTTTTTAAAAATATCTGCATTTTTTTTTTAAATATCTGCATAATTTTTTAAAAATATCTGCATAAGTTTTTAAAAATATCTGCATAAGTTTTTAAAAATATCTTCATAAGTTTTTAAAAATATCTTTATATGTGTTTAAAAATATCTGCATTAAATTTTTAAAAATATCTTCATAAGTTTTTTATAAAATATCTGCATAATTTTTTAAAAATATCTTCATATGTTTTAAAATATCTTCATATGTTTTTTAAAAATATCTTCATAATTTTTTAAAAATATCTGCATATGTTTTTAAAAATATCTGCATAAGTTTTTAAAAAATATCTGCATAAGTTTTTAAAAATATTTGCATAAGTTTTTAAAATATCTGCATAAGTTTTTAAAAATATCTTCATATGTTTTTAAAAATATCTGCATAAGTTTTTAAAAATATCTGCATAAATTTTTAAAAAATATCTTCATATGTTTTTAAAAATATCTGCATAAGTTTTTAAAAATATCTGCATATGTTTTTAAAAATATCTGCATAAGTTTTTAAAAATATCTGCATAATTTAAAAATAAACTATGTAAGTTTAAAATAAAATTTATTTTTAAAAATATCTGCATAAGTTTTTAAAAATATCTGCATATGTGTTTTTAAAATATCTCCATTAGTTTTTACAAATATCTGCATATGTTTTTTAAAAATATCTGCATATGTTTTAAAAATATCTTCATAAGTTTTTAAAAAATATCTTCATATGTTTTTAAAAATATCTGCATATGTTTTTTTAAAATATCTGCATATGTGTTTTAAAATATCTGCATATGTTTTTAAAAATATCTGTATAAGTTTTTAAAAATATCTGCATAAATTTTTAAAAATATCTGCATAAATTTTTAAAAATATCTGCATAAATTTTTAAAAATATCTGCATATGTTTTTAAAAATATCTGCATATGTTTTTAAAAATATCTTCATATGTTTTTAAAATATCTTCATATGTTTTTAAAAAATATCTGTATAAGTTTTTAAAAATATCTGCATAAGTTTTTAAAAATATCTGCATCAGTTTTTAAAAATATCTGCATAAGTTTTTAAAAATATCTGCATAAGTTTTTAAAAATATCTTCATAAGTTTTAAAAAATATCTTTATATGTTTTAAAAATATCTTCATAAATTTTTAAAAATATCTTCATAAGTTTTTAAAAATATCTGCATAAGTTTTTAAAAATATCTTCATAAGTTTTTAAAATATCTTCATATGTTTTTAAAAATATCTTCATAAGTTTTTAAAAATATCTGCATATGTTTTTAAAAATATCTGCATAAGTTTTTAAAAATATCTGCATAAGTTTTTAAAAATATTTGCATAAGTTTTTAAAAATATCTGCATAAGTTTTTATAAATATCTTCATAAGTTTTTAAAAATATCTGCATAAGTTTTTAAAAATATCTGCATAAGTTTTTAAAAATATCTTCATAATTTTTTTAAAATATCGGCATAAGTTTTTAAAAATATCTTCATATGTTTTTAAAAATATCTGCATAAGTTTTTAAAAATATCTGCATAATTTAAAATAAACTATATAAGTTTAAAATAAAATATATTTTAAAAAATATCTGCATATGTGTTTAAAAATATCTGCATGTTTTTTTTACAGAAATCAGAGAAAATTACAACTCTATAGTAAAATATTTAGAGATTTATAAAGAATTGGCATCGGTAATTGTGTCGGAATCAGAGATTTAGTACAGAATCAGTAATTGTATCAGAATCGAGAAAAAATATTGGAATCATCTCATCAGTGTTAATAATATATGATCACTGTTGTTATAGTGCGAGAAAGGAACTCATAATAATTTCGATGTGCAGTGCTTCTTCACCAAAGAAACAAGTCAGCAAAACATTACACAAAAAAGAGAACATTTGAAAGAAATGCCGCCCCCCAATATTGTATACAAAGAGGTGCTGGATTGAAGGAGTAAATTAAAGAATGTCTCTTAAAATGTTATTTTATTATTTATATTTAAGCACAATATTACTTTCTGAGTATTGATTAGTCCTTATTTATTTATCTCATTTGGGTCAGCTCTATTTCTATGAGAATATGGTTCATTGTATTTTAAATATATAAAATACAATGAACAATATTTTCATAGAAATATTGATAAATTTTTATTTGCATGCATTATAAGTTGTTCTGTCCAAAAAACTAACTTTTTGTACATTCCAGAAAAATATCTACTTTATCAAAATATATTTGTTAGTTAAATCTATTTCTCATTCTGTGGAATTTCCACGGGTCCTGCTAGTAATTAATAATTGTATTACTAAACTATTGATAAACATTAAACACAGGTATAGAGAAATGTTAGCATTATTTGCTTTGTTCAGACTACTGTTCTCATATTGAGTGTTATTCTTACAACGTTTCGATCGACGTAATCTTTGTACCTCTCAGGTGCAAATTGATCCTCAGAATAGTGTCAAAAGTTGATGGTTACTTTCAATGCTTATTCCTGATATAAAGTCTGTGAATTTTTTAGATGAAGATTAATTATTTGGATTCTATGAACTATTGTTCTCATCTTGAGTGTTATTCTCACAACATTTCCGTCGATGTAATCTCCAAACTTCTTGGGGTGTATCGTTTTGAACTCGGAAAATTCTCTGTCAAATTTGGAAATCTGCTCGGAATTTCAAGCATAACCATTCATTTAATCCACAGCGCTAGTATGTTCTTATTCCGTCAGCCATGGCAGGGTAGCATTTTAAGTAACTTACAATTGTATTCTTTGTATCGCTGCAAGCACCTGTTATATACTAGATAAAATACTTGGTAAAATTCAGTTATAAGTGACACTCTTCTTGAGGTTCAAGGTTCAATTTTCAGTACGGGCGATACAAAGAATACAATTGTGAATTACTTAAGACTTTTATTCGGTCATGGGTGACAGAACGAGGGCATGTTAACCCCATGGAATAAATATCAGGTTCTGTACAAAATTCCATGTGCATTTCTTACTTTAATAGAAAGATTTCTTAGTTTGATAAGATACACCTGAAGAGGATCGGAGGTTACAGCGTCTGAAACATTGTGAGAAAAACACTGAAAACGAGAACAGTAGTTCCAATAACCCAAATAATCCAAATTATAAATCCTCATCTCAGAAATCCAGAAAAATAATATACAAATAGAAGATGCAAGTTCAGAAATACCAAAGAGTTATTTCCCTTGTACCAGACATAAGTTATCTCCTCTGGACAATGAGAGAATGCCATCTCTTTTTTCAGGAAATAAAAAATAGGTACTTCTGAATTTACCCACCCGTGATTTCTACGAAGTTACTGTGCCTGACAGATGACGGGATAACCGGAAACGGCCAACCAAACCTTCCTTAACTATTAAATCACTATGAGCAAATGATAAAATGGTAAACAGAAAAACATGGAGAATCAATAAATACAAAAAAAGAGAAAAGATAACACGAACTTATTGTAAGTCGAATGAAGAAATATTTATTTTTTTGTTTGTAAGAAAAATTTTGATGTTTTTTTGTTTTTGTTTTTTTAGTTTTGACCAAAAATTTTTCAATAAAACTTTAAAGGAAGAGAGTTTTTTTTTTTTTTGGTGTAGTTTTTTTTTGTGTGTGTGCGTATGAAAACGGATAAAAAAATGGAAGAACAGTTGTAAGGATTTCTAGCCAGAAAAATATCAGCTTTATCATGATTATATAATTTAATTTTCGTCCAATATATATATATATATATATATCATATATATATATATATATATATATATATATATATATATATATATATATATATAAATATATATCATATTTTTGTAAAGTCTGATGAAGTTACTGGATCGTTGATAGGATTCAGTAACCGAAACATGTGTAACTAAGCAGATAAAATTATATATATATATATATATATATATATATATACATATATATATATATATATATATATATATATATATATATATATATATATATATATATAATGTGTGTCTGCTGCCATTCTTATTGATTAAAGTCAGACAAAACATTCAATATCGCTTTTTCATTGGTTATTTGTTTCTACCATTGCGATCGGCCGTTTCAGGTTATTCCAGTCATCTACTGAGCATACGTGGAAATCGCGGATCGGTAAATGCAGAAATATTAAAAAGTATCAAATTTCCTTTTATGTGCTTATTTTCAAAAACAGATTCAGTATATTTTCTGGCAAGCTCAGTGAACTGGTGTAGGGATACAAAATTACTTCTCTCACAAAGGTATAAAATAGTTCGTTTGTCTAAAATAAAGAAAGAAATATAAATATTAAATAAAAGAATTCTTATTAAAATTATAAAAGAAAATACATAATAGTGACATTTTTTTAAATATTTTTTTTTTTTACTCATATCTATGTGACACATTTCCGGGGGTTTAAGGTTCAGTTCTCAGTGTGGGCAATATTAAAAATACAGTTGCGAATTTTTTTTTTTTTACTTATTTATGAAATTTCAGGGATATCATACCTTTCGCAAATGTTAGTTTCATTTTTCTGAAGTCATAACGCAACAAGAGCAGAGCATGTCATCTCCATGGATTAAATAAACGGTTCCATTCGAAATTCTGTGCAGATTCAACATGGAGATTTCAGAGTTGATAAGTGATACGCATGAAAAATCGGATAAAACGTTCTGAATATAATAATCAAGGTGAGAACAGTAATCGGAATAATCCAAATTATCAATCCTTATCTAAAAAAAAAACATTCAGGAACGTATGAAGATTTAAAGTGAAAAGTTTAAGTGATTCATAAAAAAAAACCTTTGTATTTACTTTTATGTTCATATTTCAACATGACTTATTTTGATTTAGTGGAAAGGTTCAGATCATTATAAGTATAAATTTATTTTTTATTTTGCCAAAGATTTACAAAACTAAAAATTAAGCACGAGACCAATCAAACAAATTGGGAACGGGGTGGGGGTCTATGGTAATCCTTGTCACTGTACCGTTGATTGGTCTATGCTAATCATAGTTAGAGTTCTCATTCACTATAATTCCATAAACACATTAGGGATCGTTCTACTTAGGATTCCCAAATCAAACCGTCTTTTTTATGTAAATAAAATCTAATATATTATATATTATAAAAGGCTATATCTACAATGTCTATCTAATGACGTTTCTGATATTTTGAGATGAGGGTTGGTTATTTGTATTATATGTCATCGGACTACTGTTCTACTTTACACTCAAGATGAGAACAGTAGTCCGTTGATTAATAATACAAAGGCTATATGTCTGTCTGTCAGTCTGTTGGACTCCATATTTTCAAACTCTATCTCCTTTGAAACTAAAAGTCGCAAAGCGGCGCTAGGGGCCTCAAATAATTCGATATTTTACGTTCTTTTATGGGTCTTTAGCCGGTTAAAATTGTCATTAAGGGATCCAAAATGGATCAAAATTGAAAAAAATCGTTAAGCATTTTGTACATGCATCTTAGTTTATTTTTAATTTTTAATCAGTTTAGATACGTGTCACGTTGGTACAGTGGTAACGTCACTAGCCTAGCTTAAAATGCTACAGTTTCGGTTCTGATTCTAACTGATGGCACTTAAATAATTTTTTTTTACTTTTGAAATCACAACTCTATAATAATATATACGAAATCTGGACTAATTAAAATATGATATTTAAGCGTATTTAATGCCCGGGCAAAGCCCCTCCCCTAATGAAAAGTAATTTTATTGATTATTATAAGTATATTGTAGAAAGAATATGCTAAAATGGCGAAATATTTGTTTCTAATGTAATTTTTATATATTTACCATTTTGAATAATAAGATTTAAAAAATGGTTGAAAACTTCTGACATTGAGGAGGACATGAGTTTGAATCACAAATTTGTGATTAGTTTGACTCTGAGATCAACCGTTTAACTGTGATGTTATGACGCACATACAGCTAACTTTGCTTTTTATATATAGATATAATTAAAAACAAGTTCCACGCCGTAGATACTATAGGCATGATGATAACAACAAAATGGGTGGAAACATTAGAAATCTCGGGGTAAATGACGCGATTCTAATTAACAGTCAGAATTCCAGTCTCAACAATAGGGGAAAATTATACGGCGCCGATGGGATTTTAACTGATTCTTTTTTCTTTTCTTTTCGCCTTATCTGAATATAGCACTTAATTGGTTTCTTTGAGACGCGAGACTCTAAACATTAAAAATCCAAATTGACTCAATTGCTGGCAGTTTTAAACATACATTTTGACATTAATGTTATTGCCTAAAAATATTAACCCATTAATGCTAAATATTTTTATCAATTTATTACTAAAAATATTTTATAAATTTAATATATTTGAGCAAACTTACTTGAAAAAAAATTAAAATGGCCAACCTTCATGTAGTTGCTAGCATATTCATGACTGAGTATAGTAAGAAGTTCGTTTTAATAATTTTTAAATAGAAAAAAAAAATAGGCTTTTAATATCAATATCAGAGCAAACAAAAATTCATTTTTATAGGTATATAGATGATTTGTAAGTAAAAAGGGGCAAATAGTGGATGTTCAGAGTTAAAATGGAGAGTAGAATTCGATTTCGGAACAATTCATTTAAAAATGGGTAAAGCCACAAAAACCTTACCGACATCAATATTTTTAGGATGCACTGTCTGGAAATCCCACTTTTGAATTTTCTGAGAATCAAGTTTGGCCTGTATCACTTCTATTTTATTATTCACGTTCTTAACATTTTCTTGACCATTTCTCTTAAGATTAGAATGTGCATATATTTTTGATTTTATCTTGTATAAATTTAATTTAAGAGTTTTTTTGTGTAGCTACTATTTTTACATTGCATTTATCTTTAGCAGTTGAACGATCTCATTAAAATAAAACGGTGTCGAAAGTGATAACTAGAGAATATTCTTTTCATTATTTTAACTCTCGAGTATATATCAGTTAATATCTTATGTTTTTAGATAGAGTGATGTGGTTCTCGATTGATTAATTGTGTCGGATATATACTGGGGAGTCAAAACAATGATAAGATAATTCTCTTGTCATAGCCCGAGTGACAACGTACGTATTAACATGTCTTAGTATTTATTATATGGGTTTGTATTGGGAGGACACATAGGAAAATAATAGCTTGTTTCGCTATGCAGAAGAATAGGTGACTCAAGATCTGGAGTAAACAATGTCAGATAAAAAATGATTTGATTTTATTTTTCTAAAAATAAAAACAAAGTAATCAATAAATATTTCATAATTTTAAAATAAAATACGTTTGAAATACGTTCATAAGATAGATTACAACGCAATATTATGAAAAATAAACAAATATTTATTTGTTTAAAATTAATATTCCGGAGATAGATACCATCCTCAGAATTTTATATATTTTTTTCCTCGCCATGATGGTAAATGGAATGAAAAAGTTACTACCGGAATAAGAAGCTGTATTACAATGAGGTATCAACACGCTTTTTATGGAGACCACTAGAATAATGAGCTGGAATAAAAGAAGTAGGGAATAGATCAGATAATTTTGAAGAACACATGACATATTAGTATTTATAGAAAAGACTGAGACTAGCGACATCACGTGTGCGAGAGAGATTGCAGGGAAAAAAATATACTGATAATGTGTTTAGCCAAAAGAATTTAGAGAAAAGTTCTGCAAAATCAAAAATGTTTTAAATTCAAACTAAATGAAAAAAAGATTTTATTAGACGTTCACGTTAGTTTTACAGTAAGCATTTGGAGGAGGAATAATATTTCTTCATTCTGTAATGAGGATTTACATGAAAATCATTTCTATGCCTTCGCTGTGGGTAAAAGAAGAAGAAAATGGTAAATTTGATCTGGAATCGGATTTGAAAGGTTTCTCCTATGTTTGCACTACTCAAATGTTACTCTTATGAGGAGAACCTGTTCTGAGATGTTTCCTTTTCATTAATTGGAATTTCCAGTCGACAAGAAAGATTAATAGTAATCTTTTGAGCAGAGAAGAATCTTAAGATGAAGAATCTTAAGATGAGTTCTTTCAACAGGCGCGTTTAGCTATTTCAAATGCAGGCCTGACAGACAAACAAAAAATTTATTTCAAGCTTGATCATGAAAGACAGAAAAAGCTTCTACATAAAACTTGAGTAAGACAGACAGGCGAAAATTCTATTTCAAATTGAGCATGACAAACAAAAATTTTATTTCGAACTTGAATATGACAGGCAAAAAATTTTTTATTTCAAACTTGATTATGGCACACGGACGAAAATTCTGTTTCAAACTTGAGCATGACAGACAAACAAAAATTTTATTCAAACTTGAGCATGACAAATAAAAATTCTATTTCAAACTTGAGCGTGACAGAAAGACAAAAATTTTATTCAAACTTGAGCATGACAGACAAACAAAAATTTTATTGCAAACTTGAGCATGACATACAGACAAAATTTTATTTTGAACTTGAGCATGACATACAGACAAAACTTTTTATTTAAAACTTGAATAAAACAGAAAAACAAACATTTTATATTTTAAACTTGAGCATGGCAAACAATTTTTTTCCAACCTTGAACATGACAACCAAAAAATTTATTTCGAACTTGAACATAACAGGCAAACAAAAATTCTATTTCAAACTTGAGCATGACAGACGACAAAAATGTTGTTTCAACATGAGCATGACAGACAGACAAAACTCCGTTTTCAAACTTATGACAGACAGACGAAAATTTTATTTCAAACTTGAGCATGACTGACAAACAAAATTTTTATTGCAAACTTGAGCATGGCACACAAAATTTTATTTAAAACTTGAATATGACAGACAAACAAAAATTGTATTTCAACGTTGAGCATGATAGACAGAAAACAGGGTTTTACAGGTGGGCAGTTTTAGAAAAAAGGCTTTGTTCATGAAATTTGCGTTTAGATTTAACAACAAATAGAGAGTGGGGAGACTTGTTGATAGTGGTTGTATCTATTCTTGTGACAACGATTTTCCGTACACAAGGTGTTGATATTTAACACAAATGACTGACCAATGTCTTAGTTAAGTTTGTTTTGCAGCATATTAACCCTCTATGTGTTATTTAATATCGAATAAAGATGTCAAATATACTTCTAAAGATAGCACAATTATTTTATAATCTCAAAATACATTGCATTGATCTCAGAAAACATTTTTCCCGAAAAAATATTATTCTTAGAAAGATATTTTACAGATAGAGTACCATCACTACTGTATAAAAAAAGAAGAAAAAAAAAGAAAGAAAACTCTACTCCTGGGATATGCTACTCTCAAAATATATTACTATTATGAAATCTTACTGAGATGTTAAGAACATTATTCTCAGAAAAAAAACTACTCTAAGAAAGCCTTACCCCCAGAAAAAATATTACTCCCAGAAGAAAACTTTGCAGAAAGGAATCCAGCATTACTCCCAGTAAAACTACTATTTTAAAACCATGATATTTAAAAAATACTCCTCTGCATTGGTAATCTTTGTTTGGGACGAAAATAAAACCTGAGAAATAAGGTTTTGATTTCTTGAAGAATTAGATTGAATAATACGGTTGGGGATGAACGTAGATACCAAGGAATGACGAGACTCGCCGATTGATTGGATAGAAGATGGCTCAGTCACTAGGACCCTGTCCGAAGGCATCACGGATGACCCACTTATGACCTATAGGTGGTTCTGTTTTCGAAGGGGGGTTACAGTCAATGAGTTCCTGACCCTACTAACAGAAGGAACCGACCGATGAATAAATTCTCATATAGCATTATAGTAGCGCTGCCGGGCATCGCCAAGTCACAGAAGTGATTATTATTATCGTTGTTATCTAAATGTACTTGTTTTTGAATACAAAATATGCAGAGAAAATGTTCAGTAAGAAAAGAGGAATTTTGAAAGATAAAACAATTATGGTTTGAGTCATAATGGAATTCGATATCAAGCAAGATAAAAAACAAACGTTGGGATTTTAGAAACAAACAGTTGGGATATTTGGTTTTCATAAATGACGATATAGATACATGACAAACATTAGGCGACTGATTCTTTATGCTAAGTAGCAGATGATGACGTGGTTATATAGAGAAGCGTTGGAAAGTTAGTCGGAAACCTACCAGTTAAAGTCAGTTCGAGTCTGAAAGTTGGGATCGACTGTTACGGAACTAGATGAGGAACACCCGGGAAGCCATCGAGCAAGCTATAAATAAATTTAGATTACGATATGCTTGCAAACTCCGAAGGGGATCCAAATTGAATAAAAGGCTCATATATATATATATATATATATATATATATATATATATATATATATATATATATATATATATATATATATGTTTAGAGGTACAGAATTTATATATAGTTTTGAAAATAATAAGCGGATGTTTCTCGAGAGCTCTTTCGGCTATCATCTCATCAGGAGAAAATCGATAGCGTACAAAATAATATTGTGTCGAAAATAAAGAGTTCTAATGGGGAACTTATTAAATGTGCCAAAAGTACGGGGACACTAAAATAAATTTATTAACGTTTAAAAATGATTAAAATATTGGCACAACGAGAACTCTTTATTTATTAACATTAGAACTCTTTATTTTCGACACAATATTATTTTGTACGCTATCGATTTTCTCCTGATGAGATGATAGCCGAAAGAGCTCTCGAGAAACTTCCGCTTATTATTTAAAAAAAAAAAAAAAAAAATATATATATATATATATATATATATATATATATATAATCTATGAGTCGCGTTTGTGTGTTTATTTCAGACAAAGAAATTCATTTACAGCACTCACAGAACCAAAAAGGGAGAACAAGGTATGTGTCCATGTTACTTGTGTCCTAACAGATAACAGTTATTTGTCCATAAAAAAGCTATCCATGTACGTTATTGTCCGTGTATTGTTTGACTGTTATTTATGTGCATTAACTGCGCACACACTCGAAACAAACATTATGTAGAGACGAACGACGAAAATGTTACGAGAGGATGTTTTTTTTTGTGATTATATCTTATTTTTATTAATAATACGTGTGTCTCTTATTACGTGTCTATGTATGACACTAATAACGTAATATTCAAAAGACAAATCGCTTGGTCATTAGTTGGTCCTGTTCGTGATTTTTTTATATTCTTGTGTTTACAACCATTTTTTGCTTTTTAATTAATCAAAGATTACTGCGGGTTTTTTTTTTTTGTAATTTATTTTTTATTTACTTTTTCATGAATCATCCTGAAACTCTTTGCACTTTCGAGTAAAACCAAGAACAATAATTCGATGTCTGCAACCATTTAATCTTTTCCATATAAAGCATTTGGCCCTCTTTAAGAAAGGGATTACCTCACTCACGGAGCCCACTTTGGAAAACCCTGCTTTAACCAACGATTCAAAAAGAAAAAGGCACTAAGTATCCCTTGCAGAGTAAAAGTTTGATATGGACTTAACCATTTACTCATAATGGACTCTGCTAGCCATTATATTAACCATGAGATAAATACTATCATGGAGGATAATATCAAGACTTAACGCGAGATTACGGATTGTCTAATGTTTCTTTGTATTTACTTCATTCCTTTTTTTACCTAACTCTGTTGCCCGTGTCTTTCCTAATGACTCTTTCCTAGGGGCAAAACACCTACCAACAACAATACGCTGTGTAAGATTAGACATTGAGATTAACTTTTTATTTTATAGAAATCCCTCCAGACAAGGTATGAAACTACTTGAGGAGCTAAAAAAGTACTACTTCAAGGTCAACACTTGCTAACAATAAGTATTAGATGGAATAGATTATGACCTAGAAAACAGAAACCCTTCCTTTTTTGTCAGAAACATCGTTCATGGAATGTGAGAACTAAAGAAGAAAATAAGGGAAGTGACAGTGAACCCAAAATGCACTCTCACTATTTCGTTTTGATCTGCTCTCTTCATTATTCCATAAAGCTAGCAACTTTTAATATGATGTTAAAGCAAAGCATTTTCAGCCAATGAAATTTTTTCCAAATATGACACCTATACGTGAATATAGTAAGCCAGCTTGAACTTAGAAATTCTTATAAGATCTAGTCATGAAAATCAGTTTGGTTGTTGGTTGGTTGGTTGTTTTTGTTTTATGGCATATCAATCCTTTTAAGGTTATTTAATGCCGAATCCAGTGATTTTTTAAGATAATTTTTTAATAGAATATATTTGGGGTTTTTTAAATGTTTTTTATTACCGTTTTATCTGTTTGGTTACATATGTTTCGGGTGTTGGACCGTGTTTACGATCTAACAGCCTCGTCAGACCTTACAGAAACCTGGTTTCCGAAACATATGTAACCAAACAGATAAAACGGTAATAAAAAAAATAAAACATATTTGCTCTGCAATAGTATTGAGCACTCTGTTCAGGTTTTTACTAATTACCAGTTTTACCAAATATATATATATATAACTTGGTGAGTAAAATTTCAATTTTTGCAAGTGTTTACAAACTTTGGGACAACCTTATATTTTCACACACACATACACATCCATACATTGACTGTTTTATTTTTTATATATATATATAGAAAAGAAAATACTGAAAAACATATATCGATACAAACAAAAGTTAAAAGGAAGGTTGGGATAGTAGTTAAGAGAGATAAAAATAGCAGCTAAATCGTTCCTAAGAAAAAACACGAAGCTGTAATCACCATGCAAGTAACATAGCACCAGGCTACCTAAAATAGCTTTCAGAATTTTTGTGAGTGTATGAGTAATTGGAAGTTGAAATTTCTGTTACGTTTTATTTTTAATATTTTTATGGATATGTGTAGATGCAATTTCAAAGTGGAGAGATTACTAAAAAATACTAAAAACAAAATCCATTATTCCCCAAGGTCCTTTTAGGATGATAAGGATTGTCAGCCATATTTCAGCAACATCTATATTTTTAAGAAACATAATTAATCATAAAATTAGAGTGGCTTCTAAATATTGCACCTACCTCATACAAAACTTCAGCCAGATCGGATCAGTAGTTTCTGAGAAAAAGTGCAATGAGCAAACAGACAAATAAACTGTAATAACCATGCGGAGAGTCATAGCAATAAGTGCCCATAGTGTCCAGACACATTAGCACTCAAACTTGGAACTGTAGCATACGAAATCGCAAGCAAAACAAGCAAGGGAAAATATTCGCGGCTAGAGATTTTGAATACACTTCTCCTTGGTGTGTCCAATCAGAAGCCAGCTCTCAGTCACGTGAGCAAGTTTATAAAAGATTAAACCGACAGCACACTCTTTCTTTTTTCCCCCCGGGTCTTAGACTGACAACACCACATGGAACGGACCTGCCCCTGATTCTTCTCTTGGGACTCAATAGAACTAACCCTACCTTCAGGCCCAGGGTTCGACTAACAGAGAAACCACCCCCAGCAAAGATGAACCCTCTCATTCTCTCTCTCTATCTCTCTCGTCTTCCGGCACTTCACCAGAAATAATTGCCGATTGATACTACGAAGGAACAGACAGACGTCCACGAAGGAACCGATCGAAATCCACAAGGAAATTCCATGCTGAACATTCTATTCCTTCGAACATTCTATTCTTTCGAACATTCTATTCTTTCGAACATTCTATTCTTTCGAACATTCTATTCTTTCGAACATTCTATTCTTTCGAACATTCTATTCTTTCGAACATTCTATTCCTTCGAACATTCTATTCTTTCGAACATTCTATTCCTTCGAACATTCTATTCTTTCGAACATTCTATTCTTTCGAACATTCTATTCTTTCGAACATTCTATTCATTCGAACATTCTATTCTTTCGAACATTCTATTCATTCGAACATTCTATTCTTTCGAACATTCTATTCCTTCGAACATTCTATTCTTTCGAACATTCTATTCTTTCGAACATTCTATTCTTTCGAACATTCTATTCTTTCGAACATTCTATTCTTTCGAACATTCTATTCATTCGAACATTCTATTCTTTCGAACATTCTATTCTTTCGAACATTCTATTCATTCGAACATTCTATTCTTTCGAACATTCTATTCCTTCGAACATTCTATTCTTTCGAACATTCTATTCCTTCGAACATTCTATTCTTTCGAACATTCTATTCTTTCGAACATTCTATTCTTTCGAACATTCTATTCTTTCGAACATTCTATTCTTTCGAACATTCTAACCTGTAAATAAATCATTCTGTTGTTTCGTTTATAAAAGAGATTTCGTTTCTTTATTCAATGCTTCATTTTTAACAATTACTTAAAGAACCCTTCCAATACAAAAACAAGACAAATGCAAATTTAGGCACTGCCAGGGTTCAAGGTGGCAGCATAAAAAGACGTTTGTTTTTGTTTTTTTGTTTGTTGTTGTTTTTTTTTTTCGTTTTCGACCGACGTTATTTCGTTCACGTGAGTTGCTTGTGAGTTGGGAAGAAAATGAAAAAAAAAGTACGACTACTGCTTGGACAAAGAAGCGAGCGAAACATGAAAGATATAAAAGCCTCTTTTACCCGCCAAATACAACGCTGAGAGTTAAGAAGAGTTCCAATCCTTTTTTTCTGCTTTTGCAAACAGCCTAGGATAAATATAATATGGATGATAAAGGTAGATAGTGGATATAGGGGAAATACTTTAGGGAAACAAACGTTGATTAACACACATTCAGTATAATAATAAATGTTTGAAATTTTAGCTCCAAAACGGAAAAATAAAAAAGATAACACAGTAACAAAGAACGCATCTGGAGTTTTAAAATTGAATCGAACGTCTATAGTTTACATTTTTCTTAAAGAATTTTCTTGTAAGGATTCCTGGTTTGTTTTGAAGTGACGAATATAATCCGCGGAATGAATTTCACGTCTTCACGTTTAAGATTTGTGAAAGAAGATAGAAAACAAAGAAATCTCTTAACAGGATTCTTCCAAACGACATATTTGAAATAACAGACATTGAATTTACATTATTTACAGGTTTTGAACGATTTTCCCTATTTTGGTTGTTGTTGTTGTTGTTGTTTCAACAGTTCTGTTGCACATATCGAGTTTCTTCATCATCTTCATTATCTTCATCGTCATCATCATCTTCACTATTTTCATTTTCTTCTATCATCTTCACTACCTTCCTCATCTTCACTATCTTCATCATTTTCATCACTTTCATCATTTTTAGCATCTTCATCATTTTCATCATCATCATCGTCATCATTATTTTCACTATCTTTATTTTCTTCTATCATCATCTTCACTATCTTCCTCATCTTCACTATCTTCATCATTATCTTCATCATCTTCATGATCGTCATCCTCATCATTTTCAACTTCATCATCATTATCATCTTCGTCATCCTCATCATTTTCACTTTCATCATCATAATCATCTTCACTATTCTCATCATCGTCTTCATCATTTTTATCATCATCTTCACTATCTTCCTCATTTTCATCATCATCTTTATCATCATTGTAATATCTGTTTTACATGCTTTCATGCATTGGGCGGCTTTAATAGATTGACTTCTAAACTAACCTATTTCTTCTCAGGTCTTTATTTATCTCTCTTTCTCTCCTTCATTCTTGTCATTTCTTCCCATGTTTTTCTTGGTGTTCCCGTGTAAACTGTACCTGCTACATCAACTGTTCTACATCTGCTCACCCAACAACTCTTACCCATTCTTTCAATGTGACCATACCAATAAAGCTTCCAAACATATATACCCATCTCCCTATACCGTCCAGATTTAATCTTTCTCTGAGATCATCAGAAATAAACCAGTCTTTAAGACTCACGTTACACATCCATATATATATATATATATATATATATATATATATATATATATATATATATATATATATATATATATATATATAAAATAATAATCCTTAAAATAAAGACAACCATTTTCCAAGACTTTCTGCCATCGATCTATAAGCTTTCGGTTCATCCAGCTTAGAATCAAAGCATTCTTGACACGCTTCCTCGACTTTATCAAACGAGTGGAATCGACAGTCTTTCAGAAAGTGTTGCATTGAGCAGAAAAGGCCGCAATCTGATGGAGTACAGTCAGGACTATAGGCTGGATGTGACAGTACCTCAACGCCGTCCAATTCTTCAAACTTGCCTATCGTCTTTGTATCAAAGCAGGTTTTCAGTCGATTAAAGCCGGGTACTTTTGTAACAACAGTAAATTCCGCATTGATGGCACGATTATTCGGAACCAACTCAAAATGCACGATTCCTTGAAAGTTCCAAACACAGAACATAACTTTCTTGCCAAATCGATCTTGTTTTTTTTTTTAACATAGGCATCACCACTTATCAAGGCCCAAAGGCCACTCGAGGATAAGGGTTAAAGAGTGTACAGTAGTAAAATTGGACAATCTAGTAATCGTCATTAATGGAAATTCACTAAATTTGGTAACTTAAGTGGAGCGGCTCATCAAGAACTTGTAGATAACCATATTGCAATGAGTTGGAAAGCAGAAAAAACAGAAGACAGTTCCATAGGCGTGCAGTTCTAAGAAAGAAGCTTTGTTCATGGAATCTACGTTTAGGTTTTGGGACAGATAGTAGCTCTTGCCCTTTCTCATCGTTTGTCTCAATTGTGCTGGACCAGATAGACACGTTTTTCCTACGATGTTACAAAGCGCTTGCAAAAAAAAACCTATCGTCCAATGGATTGCTGAGCAATTAACGGCAAATTTCAACTCGTCTGTTGGCTTGTAATTCAGTGAATTCATGTGAATCGCAGTCTATGGATGGCCTGCTGAGGTTCACACACGCAAAAGGATTTGGGATCCCCTAAAACACGTGTTGAATTCTAATTGGTCAGGGAGATTACCCCAACCTACGCTTTCCCTTGGTATATGAGCGAATGCCTGGGCCGAAAAGATCAGATTGAAGCCAACTCTCGAGAGGAACACACACATCCAGGGAACCCCCAACCCCCTCTATCCATCCCCGACCACCATCGTGGAGAATGAAGAATAAGATTTTGGAAAATCCTGATGTTTCTGGTGTAATCGAACTGAACAATGTACATATGGAAAAACCTGTAATTTTCGTGAATTACTTTTTCATAGTATAGAACCCTCTCAGTTTATCGTCCTTCTTTTTGGCTTGCATGCAAAGCTAATTGATTTTCAGTAGAAATCGACATGAAGCCTGCGACGCTAAAAATTTTGTGAAGCCCTCCCGGAAGATAGACGATCACTGGCCATTGCAGTTTCAGTACAGTTCAACAGGGTAATCTGCTGACCTGCATAGCAGGAGGACTCACATTTGTGAGACCCCTGCCCAGGTCAGCAGATAACCTCTAACCTTGTCGACCTGCACTGGCCGTTGATCGTCTTACATGTTTGATCTCAATTAAACAGTATAAGCGTTAGCACATGAGAGTGGAAATTATATTGGCATTTTTTCTTTGTAACTTTATTTTCAATGCTTGGCTGCTAAAATCTCTGGGATCTAAAATCAGATATTTGGCGAAATCACGTCAAGTGAAACTTTTTTTTTGCCAATTTTGTTGATCCTTAATTTTATTCATTCTTTAGAATCCATTTCTTTTTTACGTTGGAGTCACCACATATCAAGGCTTGAAGGCCAATCGAGGATAAATGTAACGTGGTGTTACACTCGTCACAGGAACAAAAAAAAAATGAAAAAAAAAATGAATCGACTTTTTTTCTGCTTTTTCTTTATTCTACTGTTCATTTCGTCTGTCATGAAATTAACAACACCCTGCCGTCTTGACACCAGCTTAAAAGTCTCTTACCCCCACCACGGGGCCCCATGTCCACCCTCCGGCGCGCACTTTGCTTCTCTCAATAATGTGTTGTCCATATTTCTTTTTCTTTTTCTTGTGAAGCAAGCTAGTGCACACCAACCAATTTACATACATACTTTAACGGCTGCTATGCTAATACCTGCAGCTGCTGTTGCAGAAACTTTCTCACACGCACCCATACTCACTCTGCTACAAAAGGGTTAATGAATTTCATGTGGTAGTGTAGTAATCGTTAATAGTGTAAATTGGGTAGAATTTTATCATTTATAGGGACGACTCAATAAGAACTTTGGATGTGAAGGCTACCGTGTTGTATTCAACCGGGAAGCAGGCCAGCGAAACAGTGTTCCACAAGCGTGCAGTTCTGGGAAAGAAGCTTTGTTCATGGAATCTGCATTTAGATTAAGGCACATTTAGAAAGTAGGGGAAATGGTATATAGTGGTTGTAGCTAGTCGAGTGTTTTTTGTAAAAGTTTGGCAAGGGGAAACCATAGATTGGAGTTCAGTCGAGCACTTACCATGAAAATAATGACAGGGCAGTGACAGACTCACAATATATTTATAATATGTGTGCATATCTGCTTGCCTGTCAGCCACAATCTTTTTTATTAACGTAATTCACACATTGTTAAATTAGCCTCATTTCGAAATATAAGACATTTTAATTTCTTTTTAGGTAAAAATGAAACCAGTTGATGCTTGAGTTTAATTGGATTCCCAATTCTAAAAACATACATTGACGCGCATGCGCGTGTGTGTTTCTAGAATCTTGACTCCATTGTTTTTTGTTTTTTTTTTCAATGCAAAATGGCTTTTACTGAATTACATTACGAAAAGAAAAACATTACTGCACGCCAGAAGGGTCAGGGATTCCGAGAACGAAAGAAGAAAAGAAGAAAGAAAGTGAACGGAAAACAAATCGATTTTGAAAACGTATGTAAATGTATTTGCTGATTTTTAACTGTTCCTGGGATTGGTGATTTCGTATAAGAGAGTTGATCAGTCGCGTTGTCATGCTTGAGTTTGCAATTGCATTTTCCTAAAAACATACATTGAATTGATACACTTTGTTTTTGATGCGTTCAGACATCTTTTACCAGTGGATCGTCTCTGAGGCTTTCATTGGTTGATTCTGCTTAAGTTTCAAATCTCACATTCGTCAATATGTCGTGCTTTAATTTTGTTTGGATACTAACAAGGAGAATACCCGTTTCAATAGATGTAATATTATTTTTTTATGAAAATCGCCTCAGACAAGGTACTAAGCCACTTAATGCAAGGGGCTAAGAAGAGCCAAAAGATGATTATCGCAAAGACAAGAGCCGCCCATTAATCTTAATCTCGAAACCAGCAAACAGCAGGAATAACAGTTCCACAAGCTTATAGTTATTAAAAAGAAGCTATTAGAATATGAAGATGTATTGCAATGAGGTTGTTACAAAAAAAAGTGTCCCCTTTTCTTGTAAGTAAGAAGAACATTGGATAAGTGAAAATGAGATTAGGACAAACCGAGATTCGAACCTTGTAAGCAAGGTTCAGAAATAGATTCGGAAAATGGAATGTTAGAATTTCGCATTGTTCAATTTCATACAAAATAATTTAGATATGTTTGCTTGCAAAAAGGAATTTAAATTGTTCGATTCTTTTTATGAAAACTGAATTAAATTAAGGTCAGCTAGAAAATAATGAACAATGCAATGTAAATATGTTGAAAAATAGGTTAAGCAAAAATAGGTTAATGAAGAATTTTTTTGTTGCAGAAGTGTGTTTGCGGAACATATCAGCAATGTGAGTGAGTCACGTTTTGAACCACACATATTGACGTCATAGTAAAAATGAATTCTACATATAGGAGCTAGTTTCAGTCGAGTTAGGGGAGACGAAGATCGGAGGCAGCCGAGGCCGGATCGGAGTCAGCAGAGTTGAGAGGACAGAGCTGACATGATCAAGAGGAGGGTCCCTTTAGAAGCGAAGGGAGAACGTTTAATCATGTAGATCGACTTTGAATTCCTTGATGTCATCATCATTCGACCGGTCGATCTGATAATAAAGAAGTTATCATGTTTTTGTAAAACTGTGTCGTGTCGTCATTCAACAGCAAAAGGTAATGTGTGAAACATCCTTAATATGAACTTTGTTTCTCTCATCGTATTAATGAATTTTGTATAAATCCCATTGAAACAAAAATGTAGTAGGCAAAACAAACAAAAACAAAATACAACTAAAAACAGACGGAACAAAAACTCGCTTCTCGCAAACACGTGGGTTGTAACAAGCACAATCTACTCGCCAGAATCACCTACACACAATCTGCAGAACCCTCCCTCTCCTTTCTAGTGTCCTGCCTTTATAGCGGCCGGGAACGACGTATTTGCATAATCGCACGAGAGCAGACGTGATTCATCGATAATTACATTGGGTAAACGCTAATAAAAGTCCATGGACGCAATCTTGGAACTCTTTCTTCCGCTCAGCCAAAAACAGACGTATCCAAGGTAAGCTGTCTATTTCTCATTTTGGTTACTGCTAATTCTGCTACACCCATCTTAAGTAATGTGTCCCTCCATCATAAGTAATGATTGTCCCCTCCTGTGTTAAAAGTACTGATTACCTCCTCGCAATATGTGTTAAGAAGAAACACTCCAGAACTATATAAATGTATCTTCATACCTCTTAAATATGAAAGTCACCATCATATCTCTTAAATATGAAACCCCCAGCTATACAACAAGGTATAAAAAACAACGAATTGATGAAAATCGCTTAAGACAAAGCATAAACCTACTTGATGTAAAAAGCAAACAGAAAAAAAAAATCACTATAATGTCAAAAACCAGCCAACAATAAGTTTTAGACGGACATATTCCGACCCAGAAAACAGCAATTCTTCACCCTTTTCTTATAAATGTGGCCCATGGAGTGTGAGAACTGAAGGACGAAATAAGGGAAACGACAGTTACGAGACTGTCAAAAACACACGGTCCACTTTCTACTTTCCTTAAAACAAATAAAGCGAATATCATGACAGGAAATGAAAACCAAAACCAGTCTGATGTTCCATGAACTGAGCTATTTAGAGTTTCTTATAAATAGATCTTAAAACATTACCTAAAAAAATATTTTAGCTTTGACGATATTTAATAGGTTTATGACTTACATCATATTTCAAAGCATATATATATATATATATATATATATATATATATATATATATATATATATATATATATATATATGTTGTTGGGACGATACAAAAGTACAATTCAAGGGGAGTAATTCTTTACCTCTTTGGGCAAGGTTGCCTCCCCTTGTCCGAGTCCTAGACTTTAAATCCTCGTGACTTCTCGCGAGATCAACGAGATATACTAAGATGTCGCCCGGCATTGCCCAGTTATACAATATGTATAAATATTATATATTAATTCAGACAAAAACTCAGACACGTTCATGCGAGTATTTTGTTTTCTAAACAGTTCACTTTCTGTAAGTAAAAAGAGAAAAATTCTCGAGCCACGATCGAAACACAAAATTTAAAGACAGTGAGCCAAGTACGATTACCAGATTGACTTGGTCTTTCAAAAGTTTTTTCAAACCCACTTATTTTTTACATGTAAGTAAAAAATAGGGAATTAGTTAAATGTAAATATGAAATAGGATAGTCAAGAATTCGAACTTGTGAAGCTACATTTGGAATTGAAAATTTCAATCATAAGTTAAAATAAATGCAGAATGTTATTGAAATAAGGAATGTGGAATTGCAATTGTTTAGCTTACATATCTGTTATTGGAAAAGGAATGTAATGATGAAATTTGTTCTGTTATAAAAATGAAAATTAAAATAAGGAATTTAATCGTCAATTGAAATTGAAAACATATTACTCGAAAAATAGATTACCGAACTTGTTGGGTTATGTCAGTGTGATGCATGTCACCCAACGTGCTTTATGAGCACATGTTTAATCATGCGATGACGTGACGAGTTCTCAATATAGGTAGAGTTTTAGATGCAGTCTGAGAGAAGAGCCGGGGAGAGGGAGCCGAGAAAGAGAGGTCAGAGACGGATGCTGACGTCAAACCTTGGAAGCGAAAGGTTAGAGAAGAAAAAGCCTTGTAAAGAAACTTTGAATTCCTCGAGCGAAATCATGGACCGGTCATGAAATAAAGGACGTCATCATCTTTGTGTATCTGCGTCTTCGTGTTGTGATTCAACAGAAAAGGTATGATCCATTTATATTATAAGAATTTTGTGAAAATCATCGTCTCAAAAATAGGTAAGAAATATATGTATCAATATTTATAGAAACACTCCCGTTCACACAGAACTATCAAAAGTATAAACACACTATCTCTTGGTGTATCTATCTATATATCAAATTTCCTCTCATTGTGTATTACAAGCCGTCGGCTCTCTTGTATTAACATGTACCACAAACAGGAACATCTTAAGACATGTGAACCCTCAACACGTGAACATTCCTAAGACTGTCTCTAAATAAAACACTAAGACTTTCTAATACTAACATGAACAACAATACAGATATATACGCCATCTTAATAATAACACCCAGTACATAACATACATACGCACATATTTGGTACCTCTTTAAAATACCACCTACCATATAACAGCAGGTGTATAAAAGTGGAACATTCGTTGTTCATTCCTGGGCAACGACGGGGCACCCTACTAGTTTGTAATAGAGTTATGTTAAATATATCGACATATTGTTTTAAAACCATATAGACTTCATTTTCATTTTCTGTATATTTTACGTGAAATCAGATTTGGAAACAAAGAGCCGAAAACTCCAAAATGGAAAAAGTGAAAATGTCTTGTCACTCGGAAAGGATTATCTCCTAACCTGAATGTTTCCGTCTCGTAATTGAATCTTCCGACTTATTCTTGCAGCAAACATTCAAGATAATCTACTTCAGTGTCCACTAAATCTTAATCCTTTTAGCTCTTAATAGAAAGCGAATATTCCAATCATAATCTATCGGCCATTTCAGCGGCTGCACAATTTTTTCATTTAATCTATACATAAATAAAATAAATAAGTAAAACTGATTCATCTCTATTTTGGAGAAAATAGTTTTTTTTTCTTTCTGTGGACATCTTTTTTTTCTGAACAAAAACAAACAAACAAACAAACACTTTATTCAGCGTAATAAATAACCTTACAAAGAAAACAGTTAAGAACCAAACAATAAATAAATAATATATATATATATATATATATATATATATATATATATATATATATATATATATTATATATATATATTTATATATATATATTTATATATATATTTATATATATGTATACTACGAGTGTCGTTCTAAAAGTAATAACTCCTACGTTTTTAACTCAAAAAGTTCAAGAGCTACGAGGACGAGAGTGGTACCATTAAAACAAGCGACCTTTTGTGCTCCAGAATTTATTTTTCTACATAGTCAGCACTATACTTAATGCACTTTTGCCAGGAATTCAATGATGCATCTCTGCTTCTGACGCACCTCCATGATATGGGTTGCTGTCTTAGAGTCTCACACCATCAATATCTGCAAAAGAAACGTTCAGGTCATGAGTGAATAAGTTGAGTCATCATAATAATGCAATTTTGAAATCCCCTCTGATCTATTCGGGCGGAATAAAAAAAAATAGTAGCCATTACATTTGTAACGCCTCTTGTATTATATATATATATATATATATATATATATATATATATATATATATATATATATGTGTGTTGGGTTTCAATCTTGGCTTGGAGGAGTTGCTTGTCTAGCCGCACTGATGAGCTGTGAAACAGCAAAACAGTACTGTATATAGATGACTATAATCCTCCCTATCTTGGGTTGGGTTGAAGGGATATACAAATTACCATTAGCATATTAAGCGATGCTCTTTGTGTGAACAAATTGAGCTTAGGTATTTTGGACAATGTTCAAAACATTGTTAATTCGCTGCCTGCATAGCAGCTGCCGAATAGCGCAATGGTTAGAAGATCTGACTGTAATTGGGCGGTCGGGTTTTGATCCTGGCTTGAGGGAGTTGCTTGTCTAGCCGTACTGATGAGCTGTGAAACAGCGAAACAGTACTGTATGTGGATGACTATATATATATATATATAGTCATCCATGAGAAGGAAAGTATTTCTTCGAAACTCCGCGGATTAAGGACTATCCACTTATCTAGTGTTTCCTTTTCAGATTAAATATGTTTTTAACTCATTTCAAAGTGTTTTTTTAACATGTTTTATTAACTGTTTGCTCGTATTATAAGCTCTATTTCCTATTTGGTTTTATCGAGCTTTTACATCTGGCTGAGATAGCTTTATAAATATTAATTCTTTAATATTTATAATATACTTTAATTTTACCATCTTGGATCATTTTGATAAATTTAATTTTAATTTTTATTATATATATATATATAATATATATATATATATATATATATATATATATATATCAGATGTGGAAACAAATAACTCCCCCTTGTCCTGTTGAACCTATCCACCAACTAACGTATCCATACTTATGTTGATATGAAATAGTAACGAAACATCCTTATGTCATTTCATATACTCTTCATCATTATCAATTTCAACCCAACAGACCTCCTAGTCAGCCTTGATTCTTTCTTCTCTTCACTTAAAGCCTAAATCTCCAATTTATCAGTATCCATCACCCTTCAATTACATTCTAATATCTGAAAACGTCATCTTCGCTTCCCCACTTCCAGAATTTAATATTCCCTTAAAAAATAACCCCTATAATGCCCATCACTCATAAAAATTTCAACAATAATTCCTAATAGATTTGGCCCATTCTTACCTCAAATATTTTAAATTACATTTACTATTTATTATTATTTAATAAATAACAGTTACTACCCATGACAGATAGTCCCCATATAAGTGGTATCACTCGAAATAGAGAAAAAAAAAAATAATCTCGACAACTACTTCCCTTTCTCCCCCTAACTAAACTGACCTAGACTTTACTAAACTTAACATCCATCGCATCCTCTTACCACTGACATCCAGGGCACTCTCTTCACCCCACTCCTTCTTCATCTCTTTGTTCCTATCATTCAGCCAGCATGAGTCCTACCACCAAATGTTATTTGCTTCAGCCTCGAACTGTGTCACGTTTTATTTCAAAATCTTTTGGGAATCGTCTTCTCTATAACCAATAGCTACTCCTAGAATTTATAAATACATTACTTGGACCTTTTGGGGATACGCAATCTTACATCAGGATTACTTGCATCATCAACCAAGGACCAACATTTTTTCACTCTGGACATGAGAATCTTGGAATAAAAAATAATATTGTGAAATTAATTGCCGCCTATACTCTCTTCTCCGGAGAAAATGAGGTAATGTCCATTAATTAATTTGTAGTCCCAGCTCTAATATCCAAAAAAATTGCAAATTTTCAGTCACCAACAGCAACATGTTTCCTTGAATCACCATCTAAATCTGGATTAAGTCCGTATTTCTCACAGAGGAACTTCTATTCATTTTTTTTTTTATGAAATACTAGCAATTCAGACCGGCTTTGCCCGGGTCCTATGTACTCTTCATAACTTTATGTGCATAGGTGTATATATATTAAAAAGTTTGATTCATGGCCAGGTAACCTATATCTAAAATTTCAAGTGTTTTGACCCAAAATTGGCAGTGGAGTTTGATAGAGTGTAAAAAGGTCAACTCTTTCAATTTTGACCTCATTGCAGCCAAAACTAATTAAAAAGCTTGCTGCATGTCTGAATACCTTTTTATAAAAAATTTTAAATGATTAGACACTAAATTGGCTAGATAGTTTGCTAGAGACCGCAGAGGTAAAATCTTTTGACTTTGACCCCTTGACAGCCAAATTTTCGACCAAAAACCGATTAAAAAGGTTGCCCTTGGTCTGAATACACTTTATGTAAAATTTCAAATGTTTAGACCAAAAATTGACTGAGTAATTTGGTAGAGACCGCAGAGGTCAAATTTTTTAACGTTGACTCTAATTTTGACCCCTTAACGTTTATAGTTTTGTGCTCAAATCGTTAAAAAGTTTGATCCATATCCAAATAACCTACATCTAAAAATTGAAGAATTTAGACCCAAAATTGGTGGAATTTTCAAAGTTCAAATCGTTGAACTTCGACACTTTAACAGCAAAATTTTTTGCCGAAAACGGATTAAAAAGATTAGCCTAAATCTCAATACCCTTTATGTCAAATTTCGAGTCTATAGACCAAAATTGACAAAGTTATTTGGTAGGAAAATGTACACACACACACACACACACACACACACACACACACACACACACATTTTCACTTTTATAGACATATAGATTTCGATACTGCTTTGCACTAAACAAGAGCAAAAAAAAAAAAAAAAACTGAGCCAAACTTCTCTACCCATTTGCCTCCAAGGACTTTCTCCTACTATATATTTTTCCTGTTGTATTTTCATTTTATTTTGTTTTTGTTCTTGGTGTCACTTGGCTTTTTAGATCTTTATATTTTTGCTCTTACTTTTTATATCCATTTGTATATTCATTTTTATTTTTTATTTTTATTCTCCTGTATTATTAAATACAGGAGAATAAAAATAGGAGAATAAAATGGTTTGTATCTCTGATAACTTTTATGATCAGTTAACACTCTACAATCCTTATATGTTTATATCTTTTCATCCCGTACTCCTTTGTATCTTTATATATATATATATATGTTTATTATACAAGCAAATCTACTTGGCGTTGATTGGGAGGGTCAAAAGAATAATAGCACAATATCATATCTGGCAAGTTGTGTATAGTAATAAAATAATGCTCACTATCCTAGATAGAGCAATATTGTTTGATGAAGGCCATGTTGCCCGAAAAAAACAATTTTAATTAATTATCCAAAAAAAATCAAATTGGCTATGTCCAGAATAGAAAGTATATATATATATATATATATATATATATATATATATATATATATATACATATATATATATATATACCTTTTCTCCACGTTAAAACTCGACCCTGGTGTCTAACTCTGTCCCGTGGGGAGGCATAGTAAATAGGTACATTATTGTTTCAGCTACTCGGTCGTTTTTTTTTTTTGGCGTTCTGTAACTTCCTCAGACTTTTACAGAAATGTTCGTTATGATGGGATGAAAGAGTGAATGATGTCGCACCCCTCCCCTGACATCATTGATCCCATCATAACGAACATTTCTGTAAAAGTCTGAGGAAACTACAGACGGCCAAAAAAACGGCCGGGTAGCTGAAACAATAATGTAACTTAACAGAAAGATACGGTAATAAAAAATAAAACTTATATATATATATATATATATATATATATATATATATATAGTAATTTATAAAATATATATGGCGATTAAGCTACACTGAATATTCGGCGTTTCATCCACTCTAGGATTCCTCAGGCTTATGAGGAATCCTAGAGTGGATGAAACGCGGAATGTTCAGTGTAGCTTAATCGCCATATATATTTTATAAATTACTAACTAGCTCTACCTACCTATTGAGCACTTTTGAAGTAAATACTTAAATCTATACTTTCGTATATAAATTTATGTGAGTAAATGAAGTAGTTATATATATATATGTATATATATATATATATATTATTCATCAAACAGTGATTAATATACTAAGAAGACCAGGTCTCTTATAACACAACTTCATTTCTTCTATTTGTTTTAATAGCCCGGGAAACGTAGGGTAGCCCTGCTGGCTGCATGTATATTATTGTTCCTATTTACTTGCCCCTCCACGAGGGCAGAATTAGATAGAGGGTCGGTTTTCAATGTGGGGAAAATCCAGCTCCCCACAATGGGGCACTCTAGACAGAAACAAAAATAAAAATTGCCTCAATCATGAAGGATTTTCCTCCACTGACCGAGGACAGAAAAGATGAAGTGTAGCATCAGAACAAATACTACGCTGTGATCTTGTCCCAAAGGCCAAGATTTCTCTCAATATCTGCATGGTTTATCTATATTTGATCCAAATTATACAATGTATATCCCTACTTATATACAAAGGCACATTGTGTGAGAGAGAGAGAGAGAGAGAGAGAGAGAGAGAGAGAGAGAGAGAGAGAGAGAGAGTTCCTTATGGACTCCAAAACAGTGGGGCCGATTTTTCTGAAATTTCATTCAAATGTACTTTACGTGTCTGGCGGTGATTTTAGATACGTTTTATATTGGAATACATCTGACAGGTATCAAAAATTGGTGATCGAATAATCGCATTGACCAAAGTTAACACTGTTATACAGCCTAACATCATAAGTTTTTTAAAAAAAATTTTATTACATTTTCACCCCAAACAATGCACATTGCTACTTTGGTGTAGGGGGCTACTATCAGGGGCAACAACTACTAGGGTACTATGTAGGGAGTTGGGCAGCAACATGTCGGTTCACATTACACTTGAACTTCTGCATGTCAGTACAGTTGGGGAAGCAGGGACCTGGAAATGAATTCCAAAGTCTAGCGGTTCTGGGGAAGAAACTACTGGAGTAGAAAGCTCTTTTACATCTAGAGATCTCTACTGTGTGGGGGTGGGATTTAGCTGCTTGTCGGGGTTGTCGAGGGTGTTTACGTTGTGGGGGCACAAGTGCTTGCAGTTCGTCAGAGCATTCACCATTAAAATACTTGTAGAATAGGCAGAGGGATGCAACCGTTTGTCGATAGGACAGAGGCTGAAGCTTAGATGACAGTTCAGGACCTATTAGATTGGCGACTCTCTTTTGAACATTGTCTAGCAGCGAGAGACTAGTAACAGATTCATCAGCCCAAATATGACAACAATACTCCATACATGGGCGAATGATGGCCTTATAGAGGTACAGGATACTTTCGAGTGTTAGTCGTTTTCTAGTATGGTAGAGAGAGCCTACCTTTTTTGCAGCGGTCCTGGCAATGCTTTCAATATAATTGTTCCAACTCATGTTTCCTGTGAACATTAGACTAAGGAGTTTAAAAGATGGACTTTCAGATAAAGAGTGATTGGACATTGCTATTGGTGGTAGAGAAGATTTCTTGTAATTATTGGAGGAAACCAGTTTAGTCTTGGCAGCATTGAATGTGACCACCCATTTTTGTCCCCATTCCACTACAGATTGGAGGTGATCCTCATGTGTTTCTGCCATTTCTTTAGATATGTGTTCATTTATTTTCCTGCCGTGCCTGTTATAGAGTGTGGTGTCATCAGCACATACACCCATCTCAGAGGCAATTTTGTCGGGGAGGTAATTTATGAATATTAGGAATAATAGAGGTCCAAGGATAGACCCTTGAGGCACACCCGCATTTATATCATATTGTTTAGATGTACAACCTGGGTTTTTCTCTTCTCTAAGAAGGATTTAATTATGTATTCTTCCAGTGATACCGTATGATCTAATTTTCTTGAGGAGACCCTCATGCCATACCCTGTCAAAAGCCTTAGATATATCTAGAGCTACCGCTCTACCATCCTCTGCTTTGTCCAGTGAATGGTATATATGTTCAGAGATTACAGTTAGGATGTCTACTGTGGAACGGGCTTGTCTAAATCCATATTGTTGGTCAGTCAGAAGTTTAGCATCTGTAAGGTGATGGACTAGAGCTTGGTTAATTATGGAATCAAATATTTTGGTGAAAAGTGGGAGGAGGTTAATGGGGCGATAATTTCATGGGTCAGTTCTTTCTCCAGAATTCTTGAAAACTGGTACCACAGAGGCAGTTTTCCAGCAGTCTGTAAAGCAAGAGTCATTAAGGCATTTGTTGTAGAGTTTGGAGAGAACTGGAGCTACTTTGGCAGAGCGCTTTTTTAATAGCACAGCCGGGATGAGATCGGGTCCACATTCTTTTGAAGCGCCAAGGTTTTTTTATGATAGCATGCACCTGGGAAGGGGTGATTTTCAGATCGTCTAGCGTGGCGTTTGTCCGCAAAGAAAAGTCAGGGAGGAGGTGGTTAGAAGGGTCCAGTGTGGAGTTTGTAGCAAACCAACTGGTAAGCATGTTAGCTTTCTCGGTTGCTGAGCAAACAACCTCGTGATTGTTGGTTAGTGGGGGAATTGTTGAAATGAAGTAAATTTGAGAAACAGAAGGGCCCAGCATATCAAATCAACAGTGGGTTCTTTGATAAGACAGGGTGTGTTCAAAATAAATGCTTCTGTTTAGAGTACCCATGACTACACATACTCGTACATACTCGTGACCCAACACATAGACAGACCAAGACATTGAGCTTTGTCAATACTAAAAATGGGTGACAACTTGAGAATTCCAGGTGCTGTATGTGCTCTCTGCTTATCTCCACATTGTTTCCGGTCGTTCTAGAATTCTCCTTGCCACTAGACTCAAGATTCAGGAAAGGCGTGGTTGGTAATTGTGTAATCCTTGCTTGACAATTACATGCAGAACCACCTTTACAGGGAGTATCCATTCTCTTTCGAGACTGAACGGAGGCGTTAAAAATTATGTTTTAACTAATATAAGTTTACATCTTTCTGCCATATATGTCAGATAATCATTCTATCTAGAATTGCCCATATCTCTTTGAAATCTTATTTAGTCATTACTTAAAATCAATAATTATTTCTAAATTTTAGATATTATTCATCCAGGGCAACGCCAATCAAAAACATACCAACTTTGTGGGTATTTTATTTTTGTTTTAACTCATAACCAGACATAAACATACACATAGACAACTGCCTACCATGTGAATATACAAAATATAACGATGTATCATTATATATATATATACTAGCAGGGAGACCCGACGTTGTCCGGGATTGAATGATGGTTAATGAATATTTCACACTCCTATATTTTTATTGTCATCGAAATCCGTGAAATCGTCCGGGAAAAAGCTTCACATGCCTCTATCTAGTAACTTAGTTCAAAATATATATTGCAATCTATAGAACCAACTGTTTCTTTTATAAAATTATTTTATATAAACTTCTTCAGGTAACGAAAAAAAAAAAACAGTAAGAAATTTACGTGTGGGGTTTGAACCTACAGACCACATCATACAAAAGAAAAAAAAAAGACATGTAAATTTTCAATTTTTTAAAAATTCTTTAGAGTTAATGAAAAAAAAATAAAGATATTTACATACGGAGATGAACCTACACACCACATCTTGCATAAAAAAAAGAAAAAATATGCTATCAACTTACCCACAGTGGAATTTTCATGTTTTATCATTGTTGCTAAGCGATGACATGGAAAAAATGGCTTTACCGATGAAAGATCAATTAAAATAATGGTTTTGACCATCGATTGTCGGTAATTATCGGGAGTATTCTGAGACAACACTTAACTAAGATCACTCTCAGACTTATAATCTAAATGTCTGTAAATTTTAAAGAAAATCTGTTCAGACATTTCGGAGTCTATAAGGAACGAACTCACACACTCAAAGTGGCATTTATATATATATATATATATATATATATATATATATATATATATATATATATATGCGCACACACACGCATATATATAAAATATATATATATATATACACACACACATATATATAATATATATATATACACACATATATACACACGCACACATATATATATACAAACACACACACACACATATATATATATATATATATATATATAAGGTATATGTCTAGCCGCATTGACGAGTTGTAATACAACGAAACAGTACTGTATGTGGATGACTATATATATATATATATATATATATATATATATATATATATATATATATATATATTACCTTTTCAGCAAAAAAAAAGAACATTGTCTGTCAAGAGATGCTGACTAGAAGGAGTAAATTGAAGATTGTCTCTTACAATGGGATTTTATTATTTGTGTTGAACTATGTAGCACAATATGACTTTCTGTGTATTTATTAGTACTTATTAATTTATCTCATTTGGATTAGTTCTTTATTTGAAATACAATCGATTATTTTCATAGAAATGCTAATAGACACATATTTGCTGTGTATTTTTGGTTTTCCAGTTAAAAAAAAACAAAAAAATTTTGCTTTTGCTATCGAGGAAATTATCAGCTTTATTAAATCATATTTGTTTCTTAAATATATTTCTCATTTTGTAGAATTTCCACGGGTCCTGCTAGTCTACTTAATCAATCACTTATAATCAATATCTGAATTATGTTTGCATATCTGTTTATTTCTACTTTTACATGTCTATCTATAATAAGTGTAGTCATTTCACATCACTAAGTTTTATGTTGTTGACTTGGCCAGAAACATGTAGAAAGTTTAAATGGTCATTAAAGTAAAGAATGATATAGCCATGATTTCATAATGTACTTACATAAGTGGTTTGTGTTCCGTTATGGGAGCGTTGTTTAAATTTGAATGAAAAAAAATACGTGTCATATACGTTCAGAAAGTCAAATCACAACGCAGAAAATAAACAATATTTTACTTCTTTGAAATTAAAATAAACAATTAAACAAACAAAACAAGTTATATATTGTTTTATTTTCTGCGTTGTGATTTGGCTTTCTGAACGTATATGACACGTATTTTCTTTCATATTTATATATCTTTTGCAAGATAATTCACGACTTATCAAGGCCAAAAGCCGCATGAGATGTAATGATTGTAATTGGAAAGAGCATAAAGGCAACTCGAGGATAAGTGTTAATGGTAGACCAAGAGATGTCATCCTGGGTACTGGTAACAGGGGTTTAAACTGGGTGTGATTTGATTATTTAAGAGGACGTCTCAACAAGAACTTATTTATATAATTGGAATTCATTATTGAGATGAGTATTATTTATTAATTTATTTATTGCGGACTATTATCCTCATCTTTATTAGTTGTTGTTTCACAACGTTTTGGCCAACTATTCGTCTGGCCTTTGTCAAGTGGTAATCACGACAGGATAGGAACTCTAAATCTCTTAACTGCATTCTCCTCAATTACTGCCATCCATAGTTGTTGTCATCTCACCACGTTTTGGCCAGGTAAGCTTCTGGCCAGCTTTGGATAGCATTGAAACCGCTATCTTCAGACAATTCTCACCTGAAACCATAGATTTAATGTCTTTATCCATTGCGCCATGGGCGCTGAATGCTTTAAAATTTCGTTGAGTCGCACTTCTCTATTTACAAAGCCGGCCAGAGGCTTACTTGAGACAACAACAACTATGGATGGCAGTAATTGATGAGAATGCAGTTAGGAGATTCAGAGTTCCTATCCCGTTGTGGTTATCATCTGACGAAAGCCAGAGTTAATAGTTGACCGAAACGTTGTGAAACACCAACTAAGAAAGATGAGGATAATAGTCCGCAATAAATAAATTAAGAACTTATTTATTTTATTTACCCCTTTTGACGAGATTAGACACAAGGTCAGGTAGAGTTTGCTGAAAATGTTTTTATAGAATGAACTTGATTCGAACTTGGTATGACTAGGATCTCAATCTGTATCATTAATCATTTAACCGCCGTCTCCAAAAATTTATTTATATGCGAGTTGTTTTAGTCAGCTGGGAAGCAGCTCCATGATAATGTGCTCCACCGAGACGTAGTTCTTGGAAAGAAACTTTGCCCATGGAAGTTATGTTTAGTTTTAGGTACACAGATCCAGAAAGGAAAATTAATGACAGTGGTTGTAGCTAGACGAGTTCTTGTGGCGAATGTGTTACAGGGAAGATAGAATGATAGATGGAGGATCAGTCGAGCAGTTATGATGAAAATAGAGATAGGGTAGAAAAAGACAAGTAAGTCTTTTCTGTGAGGACGAGGCCGGAAGGAAATGGTGAATAATACACTAGATTACAAAGTTGGTTTTGTACTCTGTCAAGTCATTGGTGATTGTTTTTCTTATATTGTACTTATTTGCTTTGTATTTTGTTTTTCTTATATTGTACTTATTTGCTTTGTATTTTTGTTTTTCTTATATTGTACTTATTTGCTTTGTATTTTGTTTTTCTTATATTGTACTTATTAGCTTTGTATTTTGTTTTTCTTATATTGTACTTATTTGCTTTGTATTTTGTTTTTCTTATATTGTACTTATTAGCTTTGTATTTTGTTTTTCTTATATTGTACTTATTAGCTTTGTATTTTGTTTTTCTTATATTGTACTTATTAGCTTTGTATTTTGTTTTTCTTATATTGTACTTATTAGCTTTGTATTTTGTTTTTCTTATATTGTACTTATTTGCTTTGTATTTTGTTTTTCTTATATTGTACTTATTAGCTTTGTATTTTGTTTTTCTTATATTGTACTTATTAGCTTTGTATTTTGTTTTTCTTATATTGTACTTATTAGCTTTGTATTTTGTTTTTCTTATATTGTACTTATTAGCTTTGTATTTTGTTTTTCTTATATTGTACTTATTTGCTTTGTATTTTGTTTTTCTTATATTGTACTTATTTGCTTTGTATTTTGTTTTTCTTATATTGTACTTATTTGCTTTGTATTTTGTTTTTCTTATATTGCACTTATTAGCTTTGTATTTTGTTTTTCTTATATTGTACTTATTTGCTTTGTATTTTGTTTTTCTTATATTGTACTTCTTTACTTTGTATTTTGTTTTTCTTATATTGTACTTATTAGCTTTGTATTTTGTTTTTCTTATATTGTACTTATTAGCTTTGTATTTTGTTTTTCTTATATTGTACTTATTTGCTTTGTATTTTGTTTTTCTTATATTGTACTTATTAGCTTTGTATTTTGTTTTTCTTATATTGTACTTATTAGCTTTGTATTTTGTTTTTCTTATATTGTACTTATTAGCTTTGTATTTTGTTTTTCTTATATTGTACTTATTAGCTTTGTATTTTGCTTTTATATATTGTACTTATTTGCTTTGTATAATGACATTTTGTTTTTCTCAAAGTCATCCCAAACGAGGCACATTGCTGGAGAAAAAGAAGAAACTATTATACGGCATGATCACGTTGACACACCGGTTCCCGTTGGATCATTGAAGTTAAGCAACGTTTCACCTGATCAGTACTAAATGGGTGACCAATTGGGACTTCCAGGTGCTGTATCTGCTCTTCGCTTACCTCGGTATTATTCCCAGTCGTCTTAGACTTCTTCTTATCACTGGACTCAAACAGTACCGATTCAGGAGAGGTGTAGTTGGTGATTGCGCAACCCTTGCCTCATAATTACACTCGACAGCTATCCCTACGGGAGTATCCTTTGTCTTTTGAGACTGAATGGAGGCATCGGATTGGATCAGATTGTTAATTAGGAACTATACCTACAGGGACTCTCTTTGAGCTGCGAAGTGTCTGTTCACATTACACTTAAACATTTGCGCGTTAGTAAAGTCGGGGAAGCAGGGAGCAGGGAGGGAACTCCAAAATCTAGCAGAATAAACTATAAGATTAGCAGGTTCTCCGGCATCGGTGGGCTGCTGCAGTGAAAGTGTGGGGTTTTAATGCTTATCAGTTTATTTGGAGGAGTGGGGGGGTCTGTGTTAGGAAACATATGTGATTATTGATAATGCCTTTTTTTGTTGTATACATTAAGTTGTATTTTTGCTTTACTATGTATAATGGCATATGAATTGCGTTGTATTGTACTATTGCATTTATTGTAACCGTGTCGGCTCCTTCAACGTTTACAGAAAGTAATATCAAACACGAGGACTACGTTTGTTTCTTTATTTCTTTGAAGTACTTGCTTTTAAAAGGGGGAAAAATATCTATTTTGGAATGTTTTAAATTTGTATTGTACAATAGTCTCTTTTTTTTTTTTTTACTTTGTCATCACGTTTCAGTGAATGTTTATGGCAGTTTGTGCCGGCTTGGAGATTCTTTGGTTGATGTGAAATTCATCGGACATTATATGGAAAGAACAGATCTCTCAACCGAGAAGAGTTACCCAGACTCCTGCATCAGTGGCTGCGTCTTTTGTATACGGATAAAAGTGTGTGCCGAAATTTGCCACGAAGCAACAAATAAACAGACGGGTTCGGAAAAAGGGGGTGTCCAAATAATAAAAAAAAAGGAAGAAATTAGCTTTCGTAAGAATTAATTTTTTCGAGCAACAGAACAACTAATGCGTGTGTTATCAGTTTAATGGATACTATTCTTGCCTACGGAAGCTACCATCTATATAATTATAAAACTCAGGCGTTTAAATCGTCCATCCGATTTGAAAAATTCTGCGCATGCGTATTACATGGAAACAAAACCGTGAAGGTTTTTTTAATCGAACATTTTTCCCCCGTTTAAAACATGGGGACTTGTACAGTTTAATCAAGACATTAAAAAATTACAATATCGGAAAAGGGTTATATTGTGCATATCCGTTTTGGACTGAAGATCTCCGAAAAAAAATCATTTAATTTGATCGAGTAGTTTTTTTTTTTTTTTTTTTTTTTTTTTTTTTTACAGCGGAAAAACACGTTCTTATGAGAGCGCGTTGAAGTCAGCCATTATGGAATTTGTTAAACACGCCACGGGGAGATAACTCCATTTAAAGCGCCGACACTCCCTCCCCATCTTTAATTCTAGCTTTTCTTCCTAAAAATCAAACCTTTTGCTCGATATCATAAATTGTTTTTTCGCTGTACCCACCCCCAAACTACTTGATGTAATTAAGTGTAATTTTTTTCCGGAGAACTTCGATCCATAACGGATACGTGCAATATAACCTTTTTTCGATATTTTCATTTTTTAATGTCTTGATTAAACTGAACAAGTACCGCCTTTTTAAATTCATTTTTATGCTACAATTTGAGACAATAAAACAAACGTAAGACATTTAACATTACAAAAACAAAGCCGTTGGCTTGTGATAAATGTTTTCGTTTTGGTGGGAGTGATTTTAAGGTTCGGATGACCAACACTGTATAATTGTAATTTTTTAAAGCAAATATAAAAATAGAAGATTTGATAAATTTTTACTTGGTTTCTACCTTAACATTTTTCTTTAAAATAACGACTTCCTAAGGTTTGCGAATATGCTGAAAACAACTATTGCATTTAAATTTTCAGCAAATAAGTAGTTTCCGGATATTAAGCAATGTAATTCTTTATGTTTAACGTGGTGACCATCGTTGTACCCGCAAGCGCGCATATTTTTGTCATAATCAATATACTCACTATTCCATAGTTAGCCTTTACATATACTGACCCAACGGGCCACGAGTAGTCTAGTATTGAATTAAAAATATATTAGATCTGTTATCATCATCATGTACATTTGTACGCCGACTATTTTTTTGCATAGTTTTTAATAAATTAATGTTTGATGTTATTCATTTGTAATTTAATCGTCCTATTTTCCAATATATATGCAATAGTTTAATTTGAATTTATACTCAGTTTGTCAGTTTGTTATTCACATAACCATCATCACACATCGAGAACGCAAAGTAACCATAATTTACTCCAAGTTAGCTACAGTGAAAATAGCAACTTGTGTTCACTTTATTGTATACAATGAATCACTAATAATAAATACTGATTGTCGGCATTAAATCTATATATCTATAAAAGTGAAATTGTCTGTCTGTGTACATTTCTGTACCAAATTACTCTGTCAATTTTCAGTCTAGAGTCTAGAGATTTGACATAAGGGGTATTGAGCTTTGAGAAAACCCTCTTAATCAGTTTTCCGACAGAAATTTAGCTGTTAGGGAGTCAAAGTTCAACGATTTGACCTTTGAAAATCTACCAAACACCTCCGCCAATTTTGGGTCTAAACACTTGAAATTTTAAATGTAGGTTACTTAGATATGGATCAAACTCTTTAATTTATTTGAGTCCAAAAAAATAAATGTTAAGGGGTTAAAATTGGGATCAAAGTTAAAAAAATAGTTGATCTCTGCGGTCTCTACCAAATTACTCAGCCAATATTTGGTCTAAACATTTGAAATTTTACATAAAAGGTATTCAGAGATAGGGCAAGCTGTTTCATCGGTTTGGGTCAAAAGTTTGAGCTGCCAAGGGGTCAAAGTTAAAAAGATTTGACCTTTGTGGTGTCTAGCAGCCTGCTCAACCAATTTTGGGTCTAAACATTTAAAATTTATACATAACGAGTATTCAGACATGCGACAATCATTTTAATGGGTTTTGGGGCGAAAATTTGGCTACCAAAAAGTCAAAGTTGAAAAAGTTGACCTTTGCAGATTCTACCCAATTTCACCAACAATTTTTGGCCTAAAGACTTGAAATTTTAGATGTAGGAAACTTAGACATGGGTAAAACTTTTATTTCGATTTGAGAGCAAAATAATAAATGTTACGTGGTCAAAATTGGGGTCCAAGTTATAAAAAATTAACCTCTGCGGTTTCTACGAAATTACTCAGGCAATTTTTAGTTTAAACATTTGAAATCTTACATAAAGTGTATTCACACGTAAGGCAAGTTATGAACAGTACATAGGGCCCGAGCAAAGCCGGACTGAACTGCTAGTTATATATACAATCCCATTATATATGCCATGGTTTGCACTCCTTTCTAGTTTTAATCCTAGTATCATTAATTCACACGGACACATGGGACTTCTTTTCAATGGAGGTTTTATTAGCTTTAAATTGAGTGATGAATGAGCGAGAGATAGATATACACTAAGAAGTGGATCACTATGTTAGGAAGAGATGTAAGCTTGTATTGTACGCTCACCTAAACCTCACAGAGGTTTCGAGAATAAGCTGATTTTTGAAGGGTCTGGCCGGAAGAAGATATAAAAACACCTTTTCGAAAATCACATTATATACTTCTGCTCACCCACTGAAGTCATCTTTTTGAAACTCCATCGATCAATCAGTAACGAGGATACTTGGATAAGCATAATTGATTTTTATCAAATAATCGTAAAGGGTTTATGTAAACGCTATACATCCAAGGAAATGAAATATGTTTATTTTCTTTTATTAATAATTTGAAATTTATAAAAATTAAAATAAAAAGAATTAAAAGATTAATAAGGTGTTAAAGAACTTACTGTACATATTTGTTTATTGAATCCTGGAAACATTGTGTGTCTGAAAGCTGTTAAATAATACAAATCTATCGAAATCTATATAAATTAATGCCACTTATTTAATCAAATCTCACAAATCAATGCAGTAGACATACTTCAGAGTCACACTGAAAAATTAATATTATAATATGTATTATATATTCGATTGTCACCAAAATATCACGACACATTGCCAATAATTTCGTTATAACGGAAAGGAAAACTTTGATAATCACCAAGAGCGAAATGCCTCTAAAGATCTCTGTTCAGTGCCTACCATTTATCCTTGATAGAATAGTTAACGAATTAGTTAAAAGTATACTAAAAAATGCATGAAGTATTATTGTCACATTAGGGCTGGTGCATCTACCACTAGCTTATCCCTCTTTGATAGAGTCCAAAAAAGTATTCAATCTAATAAATCAACCAAGCTCCAACCTCTATCCCCATCCCATCCCTGCAATGTTGCATCTCTGCGCCTGTTTTACAAGTACTTTAATAGAATGTGTTATGAAAAACTCATTGCACAAGGCTTCTCGACGTGCATACTTTCGTCAAGCAGCAAACTCCCACTCCTTGACTGTTGAGGTTCATATATGCCAAAAGCCTTCTATTAACCATTTCTTCTCACAGAGCGCGGAACTTTGGAATTCTCACCCTGTTTCCTGTTTCCCTGCCTGTACTAACATGCGAAAGTTTAAGTGTAACGTGAAAAGTCATCTCATTGCTGAACTCCCTACTTAGAGTGTCTCTGTAGGCATGATACCTAATTCACTTATATCTTAGTGGCAATGTGCCTTGTTTGGGGTGAATAGGAGAAAACCAAATGCCATTATACAAAGCAAAGCAAAAATATAATTCAGTGTACAAAAAGTATTATTAATGACTAGCAGGGTGACTCGACATTGCCTGGGGTGGAATGATGATCAACGAATGTTTCACACTCCTATATTTTTAATTGTAAGCAAAATCGATGAAATAACCCATTTTTCAATCAAATCGATTGATTGTCTGCTCTAATTGGGAACCCATCACAATGCACTTGAAAGAAGGTTCACCTGCCTCTCCCAGTAACGGAGTTCACAACAAATTGTAGTTTACATTGCACTGTAGAGAAACTATCTTTGATTTTATGAAATTATTTTTATATACAATGGCTTGCATTAAAGTTTAAAGTGCAAAAGTCAAGTATCATTGTGAAATTGTGCTTAAAAAAAAATTCATTTCGAATGCGCCCCTGTCATATCAAAGAACCTTCTGTTGATTTTATATGTCGGGCCTTTCGGCTTGTGTGGTAATAAAGCTTCTCAAATGCTCTTGTTATTTTAAGCTGTGTATGATGTTAAAGTCAAAGTCGTCTGTTTCTTCTTTCATCGGATTATTTTGATTATCGATATTTACGGAAGACAATGTCGCCAAAAACCTATCTAAGAACATTGCCAGGCACTTAAAGCACCTTCGTGTAAAAATTCATAAAAGTCGACCCAGCCGTTTTCGAGTTCATAAGGAACGAACACACAGATACACAGGCAAAGTTGTTGTTATATAACAGTATAGATATATGTATGTACGGTTACTTCATTCAGTCACATAAAGGAATATACAAAGATATAATTTTATGCGTAAATTTTTCAGTATTTACTTCAACAGTGCTTAATACATAGGTAGAGCTAGGTAGTAAGTTATGAAAATATACGTGGAAATAAAGCTACACGCGAGGATTTATCAGGCTTACGAATTCTCACGCGGAATGAAATGCAGAATATTCTGTGTAACTTAATTGCCATATATATTTTCATAGCTTATATATTTATATATATATATATATATATATATATATATATATATAGAGAGAGAGAGAGAGAGAGAGAGAGAAAGAGAGATAGAGAGAGATGGCTAGATAGGGATAGAGTGTGTTTCATAATTTGACAAAGTACAAAATTGGCTTCAAAATGTAGTGTAGGCATATCCTCTTCTATTCACTTCAGCCTCATTCTCACAGAAATAGTTTTTCTATCCTTAGACTGCCAGACTTTGGAATGCCCTCCCTGTTTCCTGCTTTCGTGACCATGCTAACATACAGAAGTTTAAATGTAATGTGAGCAGCCATCTCGCTCATCTGCTCACATACCTTCCTGTAGACATGATCCTAAATAGTAGTTCCTTACGTTCGAATGGCGATATGCCTCATATGGAGTCAGAAAGAGTAAAAATAAAGCATTCGTCGACAAGAAAGAAAGAAAGAAAAAAAACAATTGTTTTGTTGTTTTTGTTTTCACAGCATATTTTCTACCAAACGGGTGGCTTCTAATGCTTATTAGGGTCCACTCGTGTTTCCGCCCTTTTTCTCTAGCAAATTTTTAACATGCTTTTATTTCACTACGATGATTGGCGTTCTGTGTTTTGTATTGCGAAATATTTATCTATATAGATCTCCTCTTTAAATATATATATATATATATATATATGTGTGTGTGTGTGTGTGGTGTGTGCGTGTACATATATACATAACTATAATATTTCTTAATAAATATTAATAGTTATTTGTATACCTACAGACACTAGTGTCTCTTGCTTACACAATCATCAGTGTAGGAATTATTACTAGTCGGGAGATTCGAACCCAGACAAAAAGTCACCATTTACCTTGTAGGCTATCTTCTTACCTCACTACTACCAGCAATTAACACAAGCATTAACGGAAATAAAATTCCTATAAATGCCAGGTTGAAGAGTATATATAGTAAACAGCCATAGAGTATTTCAACTATTTTCGGGATTGTTTAACGCCGAATTCTGTAATTTTGGAAAACGCTTATGTGCTTTAAGTTCTTTTTATCTTCAAATATTTTTGTTTTATTTCTTTACTTGGAAGTTCACCATTTATCAAGACCCGGAGGCCACTCAAGGATAAGGGATAAGTGTTAGGTAGATGGTGCGACAAGGTTAGACAACTTGGATAGGGCTAGATTATCTAAATGGACGACTAATAAGGAATTTATTCACATTAGACTTGAAAACGAGAATATTATAGTCAGACAGGAAGCAGACAAACGGTAATGTATTCCACAGATGGACAACTCTAGGAAAGACACTCTGCTCATGACATTTTCTCTTAGTTTTAGACACAGGTAGGCAGCTGTTTTGTAGAAGAAAATATTTTGTTTTTGACTTTGCAGAACATGATTGAGTTAAAAGAAAACAACAATAACATCAATATTTATTGTATTTTAGGTCAGGAAGACAATATCTTCAAATAGCCTGATCTGGTAACATTAGATGCCTGGACAGATATTATTACTGCAAGCCAAAGTGGACTTGAGAGGAATGGTAACTATGTGGGCAACTCTACATTTCTTACAGACTCCCAAATGGGATATCACTACTGAATGTATTTTAAGGTCATACCAAGGACTACAAAAATAATTTTTTTTTATGCAAGATTCTAATTTGTAAGATATGCTTTTTGCGTTCATGTAATCACGTCTGTGTGATTGTTTATGACTCTTTCTGCCAGGCGTGGAGATGTTTTCATGGACAGGAAGGAAAACATCTCTCAACCGGGAAAGGTTACTCAGACTCCTGCTTCAATGGTTGCGTCTTTTTTTTTGCATCTTGACAAACAAAGTGCGTGCCGAAATGAATGGATTGGTTTTTATACAAAGAAATGGACATCCCAGTGACCGAATAAATGACCGCGTGGAAAAGAAAACAGGCAAAAACTAAGAATTTCTTTCAGCCTGCCGACCGTTTCTGTAAGAATAGGAATTTTCACTCAATAACAAAAAAAAAAAGAAAGAAAAGAAAGAAAAGGAAAAAACGAAAAAAAGAAAAAGGTGCCTGAAAGAGAATTTTGGTTTACGTCTTTTGGCATCCGATGACATACACTGTCGTTGCGAATTGTTTCCGGATTCTTCTAAGACATTCTGGAAAGTTTTGGTTGCATCAAAATAAAACTATATAAAGATTATAAGTAACTTACTCCCATACACCCTCCCCCACTTACACACGCATACAACCCCCACTTACACACACACACACACACACACACACACACACACACACACACACACACACACACACACACACACACAATTAAATATTCTTTTATACCTAGAGATACTAGTGTTTCATGTTTAGGCAATCATCAGTGTATGATGATAATTCCTGCCGGTCAAGAGATTCGAACCTAGCCACAAAGTCAACTTTGATCATTTCCTAAACCTCTGCTTCCGGGCCACCAAACGCTCAATTTGGGCGTGGATATTAGACATTCAATAGTGTCCGAACGACAAGAAATAATAAATATTGCATAAACATTAGCTTATACTTCTCAGACAGTGCCCATCCTTAAATATTCTTAAAGGGGCTTGATAATTATAATTAAGTAATAATCATTCTTTTATACGTACAGACACTAGTACTTCATGCTTACGCAATCATCAGTATAGGACGACTATTCCTGGCAGTTGCGAGATTCGACACTAACCACTAAGTCGCCTTTGACTTCATTTGCTAAGCCTCTACCTCCAGGTCACCAAACACTAGCCATGAGAATGAATGGAATTAAGTATTAATAAATGCTATATTTGGGCGTGGACATTAGACAATCCAAAGTGTTCATACAATAGGAAATCAGGAACTTGCACACACACACACCCGCACACACACACATATATATGTATATATTAAATCCCCGAAACAGTGTTTCATGGTAAACAACTGATCATCCCTTAAAAAATGAATTATTACAAGTACTATAGTGAATTCGAGAGAGCAAGTCGATGCAGTGATTGTAGGTGATTGAATGACTTACTGATTAAATAGTTTTCCAACGAATGATAAAAAATAATAATTTTTTTGTATAGTTTATAAAGGTTAAAAACTTCCAAGACTATATCTATATATATATATATATATATATATATATATATATATATATATATATATATATATATATATTTCGAATAGGCATCGTTCCAATTTTATGCTGTTGAATACTCCCATGAGTGTTGATTATGACAGCTTTCCTACATGGCTTCATAAGTACTAAATTTCCTCCCAATTTAATGCTTATTGTTAGTGACCTGGAGGAAAGGCTATGGCCAGCAAAGCAAAAGTTGGCTTTCTTGACTGAATTTGAATCTCTTGACCAGCAGTAATTATCACTTCTTATACTAATGATTGCTTAAGCATGAAACACTAGTTTCTGTAGGTATGAAAACTCTTAATATGTATTTTAAAATATTGCATACATATATAAATAAATATATAAATAAATATATAAATAAATATGTAGAGAGAGGGATTTGTGAAAATGTACATACGTTTTCTAACCTATATGTAGATCAATATTTTTAAATCAGATATTCGATGCTTTTTACGATATAACAGAGCATACGAATATACATACACACACACATATATATATATATATATATATTTGCTCATAACCTCTGGCCTTGATGGAAGAGAGACAAAAACTTGCTGTTATGATTGCAAATGATCAGAAATAACAGCAAGGGGAGACTTGATTCCAGATATTTCTCATATGTTATATCTCCCCTATTTTGGAAATAGGGGACAATTATAAATATCACCAGTATCAAATAATCCTTATGCACTATGGAATTTATTTTATGTATGAAAACCAAAGAGGCAAGATATAACATATAAGACATATTTGGAATCAAGTCTCCCCTTGCCGTTATTTCAGATCATTTGAAACCATAGCAGCAAGTTTTAATCTCCTCTCCATCAAGGCCAGAGGTTTTGGAGAAATATCAAATATTTTGTAATTCATATGCAAAACTAGGAAAACAAATGACTACGAAATATTGGTAGGGAAGCAGTATCTTTCCACCCACGAAAAACCGTTTAAAATTCCACTATTCTAGGTTTTCGAGGGTGCTCAAAACGGAAATAACAGTAAAAATCCCAGGAAACGAGTAGTTTCTAAGATATAAAGGAATTATAGAGTGAAGCATCACTTTTCTATATTAATTGAATGTAAAATGAACATCCACTTTATAGCCAAGGCGGCCATAAAGTGAGTGCTCATTTTACGTTAATTTGATTTAGAAAACCGATCCCCTACTTTTTGAAACCGTAATGTGCGACTTTAAAGGCAAATGTCAAAGCTCACTACACAATACAGGTGATTAGCTTTCCAACGAGCCTCCATTTGTTAAATTCTGATAAGTAGTTGCTGAGATTTCAAACTTATAAAATTGCCCCCAAAAAGTGGTATAACTATATATGGATATATCTATACCTGTCGCCAAATTGAATATTGAAATGCTCATATCTTTGATTCTATGGACCAAAGAACTATATGAATAGTTACAGGGTTTTAGAAGATTATAATACTATTCGATGGTAAACATTTTATGACAATTGGTTAAAAAGAACCTAAACTTTCAAACCAATAAAGTATGCCACAATGAGCATACATATATATATATATATATATATATATAGCCTCCTGCAAGCCAGCTTTAGTTTGCTGCTTTGGGATAAATTTTGCTTAAGACTTTTTTACTTAGTTGTCACTCGTGTGGCCTTACCCGGCCACTAATATTAGAATTTTGCGTTTGGACATGATTAAAAAAATCTGAAAATTGGGCGAGAATCTGCAAATATTTTATAGTTTGCTTATATTACGCCATTTTGAAATTAGATATTTGTATATAGCTCTCACATTCGGGATCGAGCACTATTTGATTTCTTTTCATCGCATTCTGACACCCTATATATATATATATATATATATATATATATATATATATATATTAATGCCTGTTATTATTTTTATTTGTTGGAGACAACCCTCCATGGGATTAATGGACTATCTCATGACGTCATTTCAGTTGGTGACGTCACTTCCAATAACGAGGATCAGTTCCCGGAGAGAGATTTGCATGCAACCAAGGAGGTCGGGTACACACACAAGGAATGGTATTGCGCCACTCACTTTGCCTGTAATATACCTATTTACTATGCCTCCCCACGGGACAGAGTTAGACACCAGGGTCGTTTTTTAACGTGGAGAAAAGGTACAAAAATAAAAAATTGTCTCAGTCGAGAAGACCTGATCCTCCACCGAAAGAAAACAAGAAATGGAAGTGCAGCACCTGAATAACAGATACTACACTTTGATCTTGACCAAAAGAATATATGTGAATAAATGTTTGTTTCCTAAAAATCCTGTGTTCCTTCGTTCTTGTAACCATTTAACCCCATAACACCTGACGACGGATTCGACTTTCACACGGGTTACCTCCACAAAATAAAATTCTAATTAACTTCAAAAGAACTTTGGATTTACAAGCTAAGAAGTCGGCTGGCAATTAGGTTTTAAAAACAAAATTCTAAAAACAAAAAAGAAAAGAAAACGAACACAAGGCAAAGTTATTGATGCAATTGTAAGTAATAATTTTGTCTCTATATTTAAATTGGAAAGAATTGTGCTTAACGCATTTTTTGTTAAGGTCGTAAAAGTTAATTTGGTTGCTTATTGAAAGAAAAAAGAAAAAACGAGAAAAATGTTGACCCAATTTCTCTACGAGAACAATTCTAGTGTAACTTGTCGACTGTTTATTCGTATGCAAATTTGAATATTTTTCAAATGAAGTGAAAAGTTTTTTTTGTCTTTGTTTTTGCTGTTAACTTTATGCAATATTTTAATGAGAGAGAGGTTCCCTCCCCCTTTTCGTTTTACTTGGACTAAAACAAAGATTTTTTTCATTGAGTGGAATTTTCTGAAATATTCTAGTTTTAACTGTCGGTTCTAAAGTGAACATTTTTTTTCTGTCGCATGAGGACAATCCCCCCCCCAACACATAAAAAAACGTGCCCATTTTGGTTAACTTCCGGGCGGTTCCACTATTGTTTTTATTCTTTTGAACTGTAGTGTATCACAGTACATTTTTTTTTGTTTATTTATTACATATTTTTTTGTCCACCCTCATATTGGGTTATCTCCAAGGTTTTTACCAAGAAGTGAGGGATACATTGCTCCCTCCTCGTGCACACACACTAAAGGAAAAGACATTTTCTGTTTTTTTTTATTATTGTATCTCTCTTCTCCAGTCAAAAACAGAATTTTTTTTTAGTCCGCTTGGAAAAAAAAGCCATTACAAGATGGAGGAGATTGAGGCGGTATTAATACAGCTAATCAAGGCCCAAATAGACCAGTGGCAGAAGGCTAATGAAAATTTAAAAGAACGTGATAACAGTTCCAGTTACAATTTCAAGAGAGGCAACAAGCGTTGGAGGAGATAATGCTACTTCAACAACAGAGACAAGAAGAACTATTGTTAAAAATATTCAATAGAACGGAACACAGAGACGACAGTTTGGCTTTTTCCCAAAGTACAACATAGAACGCTATAGAAACGTTCAACTCCCAACCGGAGTTGGATGGGACGTTTGACACTTTCTATCAGAGATATGAGGACCTATTCGCCGTGGATTGTCAAGAGTGGAGCAACGCTAAGAAAGCTCACCTACTTTTAAGGAAATTAGGGACTACAAAACATAGCAACTTTGTGGAATATATTCTCCCCAGGAAGACGAGTGAATTGGAATTTTCTGAAGCGGTTAAACTTTTATCCGAACTGTTTAGCCTGAATTCTATGTTATTTCATAGAAGATGGAAGTGCTTTAACCTGCAAAAAAAGCGACGACGAAGATTACCTTATCTTCGCGTACGTGGTAAATAAACACTGCGATGATTTCCATCTATCTGACTTATCGGCAGATGACTTCAAGTGTTTAATTTTTGCGCAGGGTCTAGTCTCATCCCAAAACGCTGAGATTAGATGACATGTTCTCTCTAGACTTGAGAACGAACAGGGCCTCACCCTCCAGAAGTTGACCGAGGATTGTCAACTGGTAGTCTACATAAGGAACAACTTGAGACACGTTGAGGAGTTAGGAGCAACATTCATTAAAAGGACGAGCTTCAGACTGGAAAAAATACTCACCCGGAAAAAGCAAAGCTGGAAGTAAGAAAACTCAGGCTACACCTTATAAATACCACCCAGTCACAAGACCCGAATCCCCTACAAGCCCATGCTATCGCTGCGGCAGGAAACATTGGTCAAGTCAATGTTTTTACAAAGATAAGTACTGCAACGAATGTGGTAGGAAGAGCCACACAAATCAACCCAGTGTAGGAAGAACAAGGTCGTGCAGTATCTGACAGACTAGATCCGACTTGGATTCGGATAATAACTGACGCAAATATGTCACAGTTAACATCGAAAATAAAACTGTGCATCTACAATTGAATTCAGGATCAGACCTGTCCATCATTAATCTTAAAACGTGGAAAAGACTAAGAAAACCAACCATGTGGAAGACGAACAAATCAGCTCGAGCTGTAACAGGCGATAAATTGGAATTTGAGGGAGAGCTATCACTCCCGGTGACCTGAAATGGTGATACTATAAAAGTGAAGGTGTATTTACATAGGACATCCGAAAACCTGTTCGGTACTGACTGGATGGAGCGATTTGAATCGTAGGACCATCCTATGAATAAATTCTGTCATAGGGTAGAAGAATCGTCTACGGAAGCGCAACAAATGAAGGACGAGTTTATAGAGGAATTTCCAGAAGAATTCTCACCAGGACTAGGAAAATGTACAGCAAGATTCGAACTAAAAGAAAACACTTTGCCCGTTTTCAATAAGAAACGTAACGTCACATTTGCAGCAACAGAGAAATCGAAAAAGAAAGCTTCAACGGAATCTGCGAAAGGAGGCAACAAAAAACTGAAACTGCAAAGCCGGAAGCTAAAAAACCCGCGCCAAAACAACTTTAGGAGTACTTGTCTTCAAAACAACTTAGCCATGCGGATAGCCTATCTAGGCTGATACCATACAAATGGGATCCATTGGAATATTCCATCATCGCCACTCTTCGGACAGATGGGGAAATAAAAACGATGATGGCCAACATAATCAGAGAACTCCAGGTGTCTCTACCAGAGATTAAAAGCGAAGCACTTCAACAATTTCTATACGTGTATAGGATTACACCCAACTCGAACAGACCAACAGCAGTCTCACCTGCAGAAACGATGTTTCCGCGGAAAGTGAGATCCGTTTTTGACAAGCTCTTACTAAAACGTTTCAGATCAGGCGAAAGAGTGTTTTTCAAAAGTTATAAGAACAACACATCATTCTGGGAGGTGTGTACAATTACTAAGGGAGTCGCTGTCATGTTATATATCGTCAACGGACCAAGATATACCCACAAACGTAACCAGAACTAAGATGTAAATTAGTTGAAACCAGCGACAGTCCACCATTGGAAGATGAGCCGACAGACACTGTCTTCGAAACTTTTGAGCTTGATCCTCCTCAACCAACACCTGAAGTACAGCGGTCGTTCCGTAAGAGAAAGGTTACCGAGCCATTGATGCCAAGATCTTACTTGATAACAAAAAGTGGAGCAGAGGGTATATGGTGAAAAAAAAGGTAATTACACGTGATTGGATAGTCTGGTGAAAGGTAAATAATCCAATGGCGGTATAATCCGAAGATATAACTCCAAGAAAGTTAATTGAGTTTCCATTTGCACAAGTAAAACCCAAGGAAATCACGTACTTGGAAGATGGTCCAAAATAATCCAAAAGGCCGAAATCCATGGAATAATTCACAAATATGTACAAAGAAAAAAAAGGGGAAATAATATTAATAAAAGAAAAATAAGATACGCTTTTCACACGATTGCCGAGACATTTTTATTTTATATATATATATATATATATATATATATATATATATATATATATATATATACACACGATTATAACATTTTACAAGACAGAAAAACACATCACTAAAATATTTATTAATCGATTAAAAACACAAGCTACATCTAAATATATGTAAATGTGCTACTACAGTTTTGTTTTAGAACCATCATCTCTAAAACTTCAAAAACAAGAAACAGTAAAATACCAAGTCATTCCGTATTATTTGGAGTACTGTTCTCATTTTGAGTGTTATTTCCCCAACGTTTCAACAATGTTGACCTGCTGCCAATTTCCTGTTCAAATATTCATTTTTTTAATCATTTTTGTTTTAAGCACTAGTAGAGAATACTGGAAATTGTTGACGAATGTTCTAGCTAGAGGAATGCTTATATAGGAGTCCAGTCAAGTACCTGCCATTAAAGTAACGATAAACTTGCAACGTCTCTTTTATGAGAAAGAGAATGTAGAAAAGAAGAACGGTCCTCGCTCATTAAATTCTGAATACGATTTTCTACCGTGTCAAGGCAAAAAAATGTACTATTAGCAACTCCTCTCCAGATGTGTCAGTAGTATTCGATCATAGGATGTACTTGGCCCTTATAGAGGGAAAGAATTGTATCGGGACTGAGATACCTTTTTAAGTGATTATATGATCCAATTATTTTTCTAGCTTGTATTTTTCATAATATTTTGGTAGTGCTCTTTTCGACTTTGGCATGAATATTTTTATCGTATTATCTACGTTGTCTTTTATATTTATGAGTCCTTCCAACAATTTTCTCTGGGTGCATAGAGTAAGTTACTGGCATTTATTTACGCTTCAACAATGTTGAGCTGCTGCAAGTGTATCTTGTCGAACCAGGAATCTCTAAGGAACACTGAACAGAATCGTTTATTTAATTCACGGGGTAGCATGCTCTTATTCTGTTAGCCATTACCGGGCAGAAGTCCCAAAGAATTTGATAGTGTATATTGAGTATCATTAAACTTTCAAACTCTAGAATTATGTCGGTTACAATTAAATTTGACCAAATCCGTTCATCCATTACGTCACCGATCCTTGCGAGTCATTCCGTTTTGTTTAAAATTGCGCCAGGGCGTAAAAACTGATGTACTCTTCCAGGATACAACGTCTTAAGGCAATTTAAAAAAGAATTTCACAGAGGCAACAACTATTACTCTTCACTCAGCCAGCCCAACAGACCGATCAAAAAGTGACAAGATAGGCAAAACTGACTCTCATTTCTGCTACTGCTATTTTTGTCAAACAAGATCATTAAAATCCCTGTTCCACAAGGCCCATATTTTCTCGTTGACACTTAAACACTGTAGGTTCGATAGTTATCTCCTTTTCATGATGGGATAATGTGACACAAGGATCGGAAAGTGGATTTGATAGTGCATGCACCCTAGAGGAAGAGCCGTCTCACCTGGAAAAAAATGCATGGATTTCCCGTCGTTATTTTCCGTAGTAATGCCTCAGACGATTAGGAATAAATTAACCTTTTCTCAAAAGGAAAGGACAAAGCCTGGAGAGATGAATATCCTAAAACTACACAAAGCCAAACCATAGCTCAGTCAACAGAGAAAATGCCATCTCCACAATGACCTCTACTCTGTTGCCTTTGGAACCCAGCAGACCCATATTCCCATTAGGCTCATGATATATTTTGCTTTTTTTTTTAAATGCAATAATACACTTCCTAACTATTGAAAGAGATTTCTTTTAAACAGTAAAATTAGTATCTTGTCCAGAAACTGGAAAAGGAACCCATTCAATAACTGTAAAACCTTTTATGTACTGGCCGTAATTCATAAAGCAGATATTATTAAACTCAAATCCGCAATGGATAAAATACTTGGTGAAAATTCAGTTCTAAGTAAAACTTCTGAAGTTTAAATGTTCCATCCTCAGTGTAATACTAAGAGTAGAATTGCAAATTACTTCAAACTTTGAACAGGTTACGACTGATGGAACAAAAGGATGCTACGTTTTGGGGATTGAAAAAAAAGAGTCCCCTTCAGAATTCTGTGCAGGTTTCCGAGTTTGACAGAAAGACTCCCGAGTTCGATGGAAAGATTTCAGAATTTTGTCAAAAAGATTTCAGAGTTGGACATAAAGATTCTAGAGTTTGGCAGAAAGATTTCAAAGTTTGGCAGAAAGATTTCAAAGTTTGACAGAAAGATTTCCGAATTTGAGAGAAAGATTTCCGAATTTGAGAGAAAGATTTCCGAATTTGAGAGAAAGATTTTCGAATTTGAGAAAAATATTTCTGAGTTTGACAGAAATATTTCCGAGTTCGATAGAAAGATTCCTAAGTTCGACAAGCAAAACCTAAAGAAGGTTAGAGGTTACATCAACCAAAACGTTGCCCAAAATAACACTCAAGATGAGAACAATAACCTGAATAATGCAATAATACAAATTAGCAATCCTCATCTCAAAAATTCAGAAACTTATCAAACAAAGAATTTTGTCTTGGAAACATTGGATGTAAGCATCAATTTTTGTCCCTATTAACTTTTTTTTTTACATAGGCATCACCACATTATCAAGGCCCAGAGGCCACTCAAGGATAAGGGTTAAAGAGTGTACAGTAGAAATTGGACAATATAGTAATCATTAGTAATGAAAATTTGGTAAATTTGATAACTTATATGGAACGGCTCATCAAGAACTTATTTACTTTAGACTTGAACACAACCATATTGTAGTCAGCCGGAAAGCAGGAAAACGGAAGACAATTCCACAGGCGTGCAGTTCTAAGAAAGAAGCTTTGTTCATGGAATCTACGTTTAGGTTTAGGCACAGATAAAGAGTGGGGAGAATTATTGATAGTGTTTACAGCTAGACGAGTGTTTCTTGTGAAAGTTTGGCGAGGGGGGGACCATAGATTGAAGCTCAGTCGAACACTTTCCATGAAAATAACGATACATCAGAGACAAACTCGCAACATCTCTTCTGTGAGATAGAGGTTGCAAGGAGGAGAAAAGGACATCTCCTACGAGGCTACGAAGTCTATTTTGAACTCTATCAAGGCAGGACAAGTTCTTTCTAGCAGCTCCTGCCCAGATGTGGCAACAGTATTCCATCCTTGGACGTACCTGGCTCTTATATAGATAGAGAATAGCATCAGCAGTGAGATATTTACCGGATCGATAGAAAGATCCCACCATTTTTCCAGCGGCCTTCGCAACAGATTTGATGTACGTGTTCCATTTAAGATCAGGAGTAATGGTCAAGCCAAGAAGCTTGTCAAAACTTGAGGCCTTCTGAAGACGAGATCCATTCATTTCAATTGATGCCAAATGTGGATTAGAATGTTGATGATGTAAAGAGAGAAGCTTGGTTTTAGATGCATTAAAAGTAACCAGCCACTCCTTTCCCCATTGTACTACGTGCTCAAGATCAGAGGAGAGAGAACTGGAGAGAACTTGGTCGTTTACTGTCTTAGATGTGCTACCATAAATGGTAGTGTCGTCAGCATAAATGTCTACAAATGATGTAAGGATATGATTTGGAAGATCATTAATGTAGATCAGGAAAAGAGTTGGGCCCAGGATGGACCCCTGAGGGACACCGGCATCAATACTGTGAGCTTCTGATTTTTGCCCCTCAACTACTACTCTTATGAACCTATCAGAAAGAAATGATTTAATAATTGAGAAGACTTTTTCAGCTATACCATAGCTAGCGATCTTATGAAGTAAACCTTTATGCCATACCCTATCAAAGGCTTTAGATATGTCAAGAGCAATTGCCCTAGAAAGATTGCCACCGTCGAGAGATTTGCTAATCCTATGCGATATAACTACATACTGAAGATCAATTTTATTTTTGAGCTTTTTGTTCTATTCATAATATAACTATGAATAGACTATTTTAAGAGTCTAACAGCATTTCAGCCACGATTATTAGTCCACTAGGCACAGTGCCAATTACCATAATGTGTTTAATGATGTGAACACTTATCAAATCAGCAGCTTAGATGATTTCCTCACCATCTATAGGTGAAAAGCATAATTTCAGAAGATTTTCACCTTATGAAGTGTGACAGGTTATCTACATCGTAAATGATGGTTTTAAGATGTGATTGGTCGAAGAATTACAGATTCGTATTTCTTGCTTAATCGTTTTTCATCTCATTTCATATACAGGGTGTCCCAAAATTAACCATCTATTTTGATATTAATTTACATGTAAAAATCGATAGTCAGTTTTGGGTTGGTTGGTTGGTTGTTTTTGTTTTACGGCATATCAACCCTTTTCGGGTTATTTAATGCCGAATCCAAAGATTTTGAAGAAAAAATTTGTTTAATAGAATATATTTGTTGTTTTCACGTCGATTTCTATTTAACCCATAGTTGGGACCCTAACAGGTACTACCACTCCGGGTCAGAGTGGACCTGGGAGCAATGGTAATTAAAGGGTGGCTCCACACTCCCCAAAGCCCACAAGCTGGGGTCTCACCACTGGATATAGTTTAAGTTCATATCCAGGACCCCCATTGAGGGACTTTTACCCTCTGCAGGGGGGGGGGGGCAGTCGGCGTATTCTAATGCCCCACCGTCAGTTTTGGGACACTTTGCATGTAGTTATAGCTATAATTGTAGATATCTAAGTTTATGATACTTTTGAGTTTGTTGGGTGAATAATCCAATGAAGATCTAGCTTACTTGCCACCTGATATCTGATGAGCAGACTTGGGCTAAAAATCCGACTAGAAAAATACCCGTCTCAGGATGAGTAAAATTAACCCTCCCAAAAAACAGTTCTGTACCACTTTAATGTACCTTTAAGAATATTTCAAATTGAGGTGATACTAAACCTTATTCTGTAATCCTTATTCGAATTTTGATCCGTTGCATGCATTTGATTCTGGAAAATCTTTAAAATTTATAGCTTAAGAAGAAATTGAAATTCAAGGAATCTCGTTTCGTTGTCTTTAATGATTCTGGATGAAAAAAAAAATCAATGAAATCCTGAATTTCCAAATAGGAGGTTTGCCCCTTATTGTATAGCCTCTAAAAACGTTTAAAATACTTCAAAGTACCAGAAACTTGGGGAATATGTGTATTAGCTGAGGTCTAATACCTATTATTGAATTTCACAAAAATCAGAGGTGTCTGATTTTTCAAAAAGGGCTTCCACCCGTTCTTAAGCATCTTCACAAAAAATAAATCTAACTAAATATAACCCACACAGTGACCATTTACGCCTAGCAGCAATATTTCAAAATTCATGATCAGTGATTAAATAGTTAATGCGTGAATTCTGTGAATATAAATATGAATAAAGATATGCACATACATTGCTCTCATATGCACATACAAAATTCTCATATGCACATACAAAATTCTCATATGCACATACAAAATTCTCATATGCACATACAAAATTTTCATATGCACATGTCACATTGTCATATGCATATGTCAAAATTTTCATATGCACATATCACATTGTCATATGCACATACAAAATTTTCATATGCATATGTCAAAATTTTCATATGTACATACAAAATTTTCATATGCACATGTCACATTGTCATATGCATATGTCAAAATTTTCATATGCACATACAAAATTTTCATATGCACATGTCACATTGTCATATGCATATGTCAAAATTTTCATATGTACACGCCAAACTTCACATGCACATGCTAAACTTTTCGTATGCACATACCATACTTTCATATCCCAGGGCTTTACATTGCGACTGAAACAGTTGTATTTGCAAGTGATTTTTTTTTCAAGTAACGACTAGATACAATAAAACGCTTTTCTTTTGGAAATTGTTTTGTTTTTACCGACAATCTTCCAGGTTTATTATTTTTTATTATTATTGCTGAGTGAAAAATGTATTTTAAAACATTATTCTTGTTTAAGTAAAACAAGGAAAGTTAAATTATTTAAACAATAAAAGTTTAATAGAACGATATACTCTTTTTTTACGAATGCTATCTACAAACATCTGGAGAAATTTAGGATATTTACATTTTCAACAAAAAATTTGTGTTTATTTAGAATTACATAAATTTAATAAAAAAAAAACAGATTTTGTTTTATTCTACACGTCCTTGTCACGGAACTAAGATATCATGTTCCAAAAATCACGTGTGTTAGGGTAGTAACTTTTCTATTTGACTAGTAAACGAAAATATTTAGTTGTCAAAGGTCGACTAAAGATAAATTTGTCTGCAGAGCCCTGTATGCGCATATCAAACTTTCATATGCACATGAAATATTTTAATTTCTGTCTATTCCAGACAAAATGGGTGGTCTTAAACATTCGCATAATACGAGGTACCTTCAATAAATTTCCAGACTTTTTTCATATTTGCACTTATAATGATAGTACATACATGAAACTCTGGTTCGCTCCGAAGTAATCTTCTCCGACTACAATGTACTTGTTGGACCGTTTAAGCAACTTCTGGAAGTCCCCATGGAAGTCCTCTTGTTTGAGCGTGTTAATGGCCCTCATACCAACTTCTTTCATCTCCTCAGTTGTCTCTAAAGTTTTCATTGAGCTTAGGGAATAACCAAAGTCATAGGGAGTAAGGTCTGGACTGTAGAGAGGATAAAGAACTGTCCTGATGCCCATCTTGGTTACATAGCCTGTTACAAGTATGTAGCACCCTTTGGACAAACTTTGCACAAATCTTCTGCAATAATTTGGTGTACAGTTCCCACACTGACATCAAACTGTGCACTCATTTTCCCTATAGACACATGACGATTCTTATCCATGAAGTTCTTTATTTGGCCAATCAACTCTAGTGTTCTGACACCCTTACTCCTCCCACACACTCATCATCCTTTACAGATTCTATGCCTTTCTAGGCTCTCTTATGCAACACAAAAACTGATGTGTGATTCATGCAAGATGGCCCAAAAGCAGTTTGAAGCATTCCATACGTTTCTGTGGCATCTTTTTTACCAAATTTAAAAGAGAATTTTATTGCATATCGTTCTTCTAAAATATTCTCACGTCCAGATTGCTCTTTTGGAATTCGCCAGCTGTGACAATCAAACTTTAGTAGTGTGTATTCCAATCCCTGCCGTAGCTGTTCATGGTAAGCTGAATTCATAAACATTGGTTAGTCATCTCAGAAGATATATAGCAATAAGATATTGGATTTTCAAGAGTATATGATAATTATGAATGCCTGCACAAAAAAGTCTTGAAACTTATTAAAGACACCTGTACCTCTCTTAAGAGTGTTGGATAAATAGAAAAATACTCTGTTGACGTCTTTATCTTTGAGTCTCTATGAATGAGAATTGTACAACCAAACCCTTGATGATAAAACGAAAAAGAAAGTTTAATCTTTTTTTTAAATGTCTTTTCTTTGATTCCTGGACGAACGCAAACTGTTTTTGCTAATCTTGTTTTTGCCTCAAGTTTCACCAAAAATAATGCCAAAAAAGAAAAAAAAATGTTTGATGTTCTTATTGTTTCTCTCTTATTTTTTGGGTTATTGTTGTTGTTTTTATTGTTGTTGTTGTTATTATTGTTGTTGTTGTTGTTGCTGTTGTTGCAGCTTGCGGCAATGAATTATTTTTCTTTAATTTGTAACAAGGAAGTTTTAAAAAGATTAAAATGAAGATATAAAGACCATACACAAACCTCCGGCATGGTTGTTGGAATTGAGGCAATTAAATTTCACAGTTGAAAAATACAAACGAAAGTTTGAAATAGAATAAAAACAGGCCTATGCTAACGCAAAGAAGACAGCAACCAAGAAAAAATGTACTAAGGGGAGATAATGATCGAAATTAGGTGTGAAGCGTCTCACGTCATTATAAGCAACATGGAAGTATGACTTGATCATTTCTTTTCAAAATCTAATACGACTGTACAAAATATTTTCTTTGCTTTATTCGTATTTTTCGGATTACTATTCTCATCTTGATTGTTGTATTCCCAAGATTTCGACTAATGTAAGCCCCAATCTTAATTCAATCACATCTTTTCAAGATTGAGTAGGTATTTACGTCCTTCCCACTGCAGCAATTTAACAGAGAAGCAGCCACATGACACTTATGCAAATGAAAAAGACGGTGCAACAGCTGACGTCAAAGTGGGAGAAGAGAAAAGAAAGAAAAGGGGAAAAGAAAAAGTCACCACATGGCGAAAAACGAAAAAGCTTGTGCCGTCGTGAGATGGATATATAACCCATGGAAGTATGAGAAACTTAAGCACATGGCGAGACGGCAGGGTTTGTCAACTATTGTTTTTGAAAATTAATGCAGGTTTCTATTTGCATACGAATAAAATCCGAAAATGCCATAATTTTTTTAAAACTAGTATAGAGACTGGTTTACAGGCGTTTCTCTTGTGTTTTAGTTCATGCTAATCTTATAAATCTAAAGATAGCATGGGATAGTGATAAAAATAACGGATTTGTTCAAGACATTAAGAGATGCTTAAATGATTGGTTTCATCGGAAGAATCGGAACAATAACATTAAGGACAATGCTAAAGCTGCTGCAAAGAAGATAGGTTCCATTTATTGTGCTAAAAAATTATTCCCACCTGAGAGTATCCTGAACTTCTGCAAAGCCACAATTCGCCTATGCGTAGAGTATTATTATTGATCTATCTATCTATCCATCTATTTATCTATCTATCCAGTGATGTTGTTAAAAAGTTTGTATTGGGAATTATTTCTTGTTTATAGAATAAAGTCTAGCAATGGGTTTTAGCTGATGATGTTTACATAAATTAGCTAGGTTAAATAAACAAAATGACCTTGGGCAGGCATATGTGGAAAGGTCGCACGTCGAGAGACATGTGCTTTTTAATGATGATGTAGGAGAACTGAGGAAGAGGTCAAGAGGTCGGGAAGGGTAGAGAGAGGAGAGAAGTTTGAGTTTGGTCACGTAAGTGAACCGAAGTGCTTCAAGCCAGGAAGCGAGGCTGTGAAGAACAAGCATGTAGAACGAAATGCAGGCTTTTTGTGAAGACCATTTGAGACAGCTCAAATAAATTTATATTTTAAAAATATAAAGTGTTGTTCTGTGGTTTCTCAAAAGAAGCAAGAACAGATGTCTCAATTGGTTATGGTGTTGTTCGTTTCATGTTTCGTCATGAAGCCCAGCAATGAAGATAGAAGAACTCTTGAGGAAAGAAAAGGTATGAAGCATATATTATTCTTCTTATAAAAATGATATCTTTCCGTAAATAGGAATTGTAATATATACCCGTGTGATAACTCTCTGATACATCATGACTCAGTTTATACGTCGATATCATATCCTCTATAACAACACTACATACAATTATAGGTTTGTAAGAACAATATTTCACCCACTATACAGCATATGACCGTTTTGGTGCCGATCCACCTCTCAATATAACATGTTAACCAAACTACAAATCCCGCCCCATCGCTGCAACTATGCATCCCTGTGGCTGTGTTACAAATAATTTAATAGAATCTGCTATGATGAACTCATATCACTTGTACGTCTTCAATATAAATATCCCTAACTAACTTGTCAAGCAGCAATATCACACCCCTTCATTGTATAGGTTCCTAAAACTTTTACTTATAACTTACCTTTGCTTGCTAGACGTTTGAATTCCCTTCCTATTTCCTGATTACTGACTGAACTAACATGCGAAAGTTTAAATGTAATGAGAACAGACATCTCGCTGCTTGTCTGAGCTTCAATCTATGGTCCCCTTTGTCAAACTTTCATAAAAACCACTCGGCTAGTTGCAATTAATGTTAACAGTTTTCCCCACTCTATCCGTACCTAAATCTAAATGCAGATTCAATGAACAAAGTTTCTTTCCTAGACCTGCCCGTCTGTGGAACACTGTTTTGCCGGCCTGCTTCCCGGCTGGCTACAATATGGACGTCTTCTTCAAGTCCAATGTAAACAGGTCCTTGTTGAGCCGTCCCTTTAATCCAATTCTATTCAATTTCTACCATAAACGATTACTACACTATTACCTTACATTCATTAACTTTTATCCTCGAGTGGCTTTCGGGCCTTGATAAATGGTGAATTAAAAAAAAATAAACAAACTCCTCACATAGTTCCCTGTAAACACGATCCCAAATAGTAGCCCTTACATCCAATTGCCAATATGCTTTGAGGTGAATAAGCATAAAAAAGGAAGACCATTTACGTTTCCAGTAATGCAGAAAAAGCATCAATATAAGATGTAGGTAGCGCAGTCAATAATGTTGAAAACGGATTGTTAGATATTGAGCAAGTAAACCCACTAGTATACAAATTAGATAGTTGAGAATAACAGGAAATGAAAAGTCAGTAGAGGTCAACTTGTTGTACCGAGGTTAGGACTTCACATGACTCCAACAGAGAATAAGCAAGAGAGAAGGGTTTTTCCCCCCTTGGAAGCATGAAACGTGTAGCAAATGTGATATTAAGATTACTCTGAAAACGAAATTACGTTTGCCTCGTATTTCATACGATATGAGCATCTTTATGATACAGACTGTGTAGATTGGAACAAGAGGTTCGTTTGCTATTAAGAAAATTGAATATGATTAACTGTACGAAATTCATCAGTTACATGTTGCTATAAAAGTCTGCAAGTTGTTGAAGCGATACAATTATTGATTAATTTTTTTTTATCCCTAACACGTCTCTTTTTCACAAAATGTATGAATCTCACAAGGAGAGAAGACAAAGATTACATTACTTTCTCTGGCATAGTTAAAGACACTGCAAAGATTTCAAATTGTCAGTGTTAGGTGTTAATCATTTTAAATACCCGATCTTTGCACAGAGTTTATTATGGACGATGAATACAAAAATCAAAAGATTCTTATTAACACTAGATTTCACACTTCAGGATATCACAGAGAATTACCAAAAAATTTTTTTCCAGTGATTCAATAGACATTGAGCAAATCAGAATGTCAGATATTTGTAAATTAATTCACTTACTGAATTTTATAAACAAAAGAAAAATAATTGGATCAAACAGTTATCATCTCTCTCTCCCCTCTCTCTCTCTCTCTGGTGTCATCACCCTATTAGTTTGTGATTTAGAACAAAGATCAAATTGAACAAACCACTTCTGTCTTCCATCAGACTTGGGTTAATTTAGTCCATTTTGAAAGCATAATTACAGAACTTAAATTTCAAGTTGCCATCTTTCAGTCTAGAAGGACTATGCTACGGTGCATACAAGAACAAGTAATTAAAAAAGTATAATAATTTTGAAATTTCACATGTTTTTACAATAATGACACCAACTTAATTTTCTATATGTATGACACATGTTGAATAGAAAGCCAGATGCCATTGAACATCTCCCCCCTTTCTCTCTCTCCCTCCGTCTATAGGATACTGTGACAGTATTTTGGAGAGAATAAAATAATCACTTTTTTATATACTCAAAATTGACAGTGTTTGTTATATACATTCGCAGAGCAGTTTGGCATACGATTGATGAAATAAATACACGACTCGGTTAAAAACAAAAGCACTACAGAATAACGCAACACACAATGATGAAAGCAAGTATGATGAATTAGGTGTGCCAAGTTCGAATCCAGTCAGTTCCAAAGCACTAATGTATGTTGGTAGTCTTCAAATGATCCCTTCTGTCAGCATCTGATTTTAGGATGCAAACCAATACCAACAACAAAATAAAGCCAGTCAAAAAGTCATACTATGCTGATCCACATAACTTTCAGTGCTTATTCACATTGGCACTTATGGCAGCAATTAAGGATAAAGGAAATAAGAAATATCTGTACGACGTGCATATCAGTCATGGAATGAAGATCTAATATTCTAAAAATCATGTAATTTGATCAAGTAGATTTTTTTCATTCAAGCAAATAAAATTTTACGACAAAACGAGTTGTAGTGTTTTCCTCAGCCATGATTAAATTCAATGAAATAAAAAATGGGAGGAGAACTAAATACCATACCTGGCACAGGCCAGGGTCAGAGTGTAGTATCTCTTCTGATGCTACACTCAAGTTAATTTATTCTTAGTTAATGGAGGGGGAAACTTTTCTATACTAAGGCACTTTTTTTTGCCTAACTTCAAAGTGCCCCTTTTTGGGGAGCTTGTTTACCCCACATTAAAAATGACCTTGTGTCACATTTTGCTGTCGTGGGGAAGCAGTTTGGCCAAGAAAAAAATGTAGTATCTGTTTTGATACTACATTTTACCTTTTTTTGTACTCGCTCAGTGGAGAAGTCCTTCATGACTGAGACAATTTTAATTTTTGTTCCTTTCCAGAGTGTCCGTTTTTTGGGGAGCTAGATTTTCCCCACATTAAAAACCGACCTTCTCTCTAACTCTGCCTTCGTGGGGAGGCAAGTAAATAGGAATAAATATACTTATATCCAAACGTTGTGGGCAGCAGTTTATGGCAGTTATGGCCCCAGAATAATGACATATACTTTTATAACATACTTTTGTTAATAGACATTTTGTCTATTATATTACTCCATTTGTCTTGCTTATTACCGGTGATGAGTGATTCAAGACTTACAGCAAACGGTTCGAGACTTGCATTGCCACACCATTTTTCTATGCGTGAATTTCATATAGATTAGGAAAATGTAAGGGGTTTGAAGATGCACTATGCCTTTCCTAACTTGAGTCTTATTTGCCTCCCCATGCGGGATAGCTGTGACAGAAGGTTGTACAGGGTGGAATGGTAACCTGTTGCTCTGAAGAAAACGACACTGCAGCTTTATTTTAAAACTTTTATTGAAAAAAAATCAATTCAGATAACTTTATTATGTAGTAGAGCTGACATCTATTCAATGTAGCTGCCTTTAGACTCAATCACCACTTTGATATAGGGCTGGAAATAGTGTCATGCTTTTTCCACAAGCGCCGGTGGGAGCTTGGTGGATGGCGGCGATCAGGTTAGCTTTTGTGTTGTGGAGGTCATGTTGGTGATGTTATCGACATATGACTAAATGAAGTAGTCCAGCGGGTTCAGGTTGGGGAAGGAGAGGGGTTAGTGAGAGAAGGGTATGCAGTTGCAGTACTCCTTCTGAAGTCAAGTCTGGGTATCTTTGGACTTTTGGGTCGGTGCTAAGTCCTGCTACCAGACTCAGGGTCTGCCAGCAGCCACCTGATTGCACTAGGGATCACCAGCACATCCAGGTACACGTTGGTGTTGACTTTCAAGCTGACTTCGAAGATGTGAGGTGGCCTGATGTGGCTCTCACTTGAAATCACACCAAAGACGATAACTGTGGCCGGAAACTTTGTTTTCATTACCCTAGGCATGTCCCTGTTATGAGTAGCATTTTGAGGGTGCTGGAAATGGTCCTGTTGTCATAACTTTGATCGGTAAAGAGCATGTGTTGTACAGCGGCACATCTCCTATCTTGCTCGTTGAACATTGTGCCACTATCAGACATGATAGAAGGCTCCTATCACTATTTGGGAATTGTACACAGCTGGCCAACTAATAGATTTTCTGCGAAAACAAAAGAAAACCAGTTTTCATCAAACGGAAATGGAATCATGTAATCTTTTCCAGGGCGACAATTTTATTATACCACTCTGTATATATTATGGAGTGTAGCTGTTATTAAACGTACCATGCGTGTTCATGGAGAAAAAAAGTAAATTGACAGGAATCAGCACCATACAACATTTTTGAACAAATCAATTCTATTGTTGACATTTGTTGCTCCAATTCTTTCTATGTAATGCCTCCTATTTTTTTTATTCCGCAGGAATGGATCAGAAGGAATTGCCAATTGCACTGCTATTATGACTGAACTTATGCATTCATAACCTGAAAGTATTTGTTGCAGATGTTGACGGTGTGAGACTCTAAGAAAGCAACCCCTGGCGTGGACGTGCGCCACAAGCAGAGATGCGTCAGTGAATTCCAAACAAAAATACATTGAGGAGGTAGTGACTATGAAAAAAAAAAAAGAAAAAACAATTCTGATGCACAAATGGTCGTTCGTTTTAATGGAGCCCGCCTCCATTCGTAGCTCTTCAATTTTTTTGAATTGCAAAAATAGGAAGCTTCATTTTTTGAACGACATTGTATGACAAAGCATGCTCTGGGAGCCCATGCACAGTCATCGTTCATTGCTGGCTAAAATGCATTAAGAATGATGGTGACTATGTAGAAAAATAATTTCTGGGGGCACAAAAGGTCGCTCGTTTTAATGATACCACTCCCGTCTTCGTAGATCTTCAATTTTCTAAGTTAAAAAATAAGAGGCTTTACATTTGGAACGACCCTTGTAGAATGAACTACTTACAGAATAGGTTCATGAAAAGATTGTCAAAATCCATACTTAAAAGATGCCATGGAATCGATAGGATTTGAACTTGGCATGCCCAGTTTGTCAGCCCACGTAGGCATCAACTTTACAACTGCAACTTCTCAACAATCAATAAGGTAAGATAACTTGCTACTTTCCAAAAAAAACGACCTTCGTGAGTAGTAAAAGTACTTATACCATTATTGAAGATCAATGAAAAAAAAAAACAAAAAAAAAACATAAAAAACAAAATAAAAAAAAAACAAAACAAAAAAAAACAAAACAAAAAAAAACAAAAAAACAAACAAAGAAAAAATATTAATTGGATTATTCAGACTACTGTCCTCATCGTCAGTATTCTTACAACGTTTCAAATAAATATTTTAATAAATAATCGATTAACAGCAAAAAGAAAACAAACACCAAACTTATACTAATAAAGAGACTTTAAATTATAAAAATAAGAAATCGTCCTTCCTTTTTGTTCTTCTACTCACAGACCTCATTCAAGTGTATCTTTCTGTCGAACTTGAGAATCTGTACGGAACCATTTATTTAATTTATGGGGGTAGCATGCGCTCATTCTGTCAGCCATGACCAAGTAGAAGTCTTAAGTAATTCGCACTTGTATTCCTAGTATTGTCCGCACTGGGGAATAAACCTTCAACCTCGAGAAAAGTGTCACTTAGAACTGTATTTTATCCGTTATGCCATGGGGCTATGGATTTTGAAATATATATTCTAGGCAACATGGACAGTAAATAATATTCTTTATCAATCCGAAACATGACACAAATGTTTTATTCAATATATTCAAAGGACCTGGTTATGACCTTAAAAGACATCCAGTGAGGAGGACTTATTTGGGGCTGTGGAGAATATGGAGTGTTATTCCCACGTTTCAAATGATGTAATCTCCGCCACTTTTCAGGTGTGTCTTGTTGAATTCGGGAATCTTTCTATCGAAGTCGAGAATCTGCACAGAATTTCGAAGAGATCCTTTTATTTAATCACTAGATAGCACGCTCTCGTTCTTTTCTGGATAGAAGTCATAAACAGTTCGCAATCATATTCACAATATGTCTGACAGCTAATTAATTCTCTCCAGTGTATAAATTAGCTGGATAATTATGGCGATTGGCTGGAATCCGAACGCTTTGCAAAAAAAAAAAAAAAAAGTGAACAATCATTTTTTTTTATCAAAAATATATAACTAAAATTTATTAATTCTAAAATACCAAGTTAGATTGGTATGTACGAGAAAACATACAAACTGCTAAATTCTCTCTCTCTCTCTCTCTCTCTCTGTCTTTCTCTCTCAGTCAACCACAGAGAGAGAGAGAGAGAGAGAGAGAGAGAGAGAGAGAGAGAGAGGTTGGTTGGTTGTTTTGTTTTACGGGATATCAACCCTTTTCGGGTTATTTAATGCTGAATCCAAAGATTTTGAAGAGAAAATTTTTAATAGAATATATTTGTTGTTTTCAAGTCCGTTTCTATTTAACCCATAGTTGGAACTCTAACAGGTACTACCACTCTGGGTCAGAGTGGACTTGGGAGCAATGGTAATTAAAGGATGGTTCCACACTCCCCAAAGCCCACAAGCTGGGGCCTCACCACTGGATATAGTTTAAGTTCATATCCAGGACCCCTATTGAGGGACTTTTACCCTATGCAGGGGGGCAGTCGGTGTATTCTAATGCACCACCGACAGGGCCAGAGAGAGAGAGAGAGAGAGAGAGAGAGAGAGAGAGAGAGAGAGAGAGAGAGAGGTATATAGTCTCATAAGAAAATGAAAGAGATAAAAATATACATGTTGAACAAAATGAGAGAGTTTGAAAGACTAGGTCACTGACTGGTTGTATTATTTTCAGTTCAACAAGCCCCAGGCGAAAGCTAACAGTTTATTCGCTCTTTGTAGTTTCGAATGCACTCAATGTCACGCAGTTTTATCAACGACCTGACGACTCAGTCACGATCAGTTTTGATTGAAGACACACTGTTTAATGGCATATATAACAACATTTGAATGTGGCAATACCACTGTCTCGATTTGCTTGCCTTCCCACAAGGGAAAAGTCAAGCACAATACCAACCCAGTTTCAACAAAGATTTTTTTTTATATTTCGTTTTTTTTTTTTTTTACATCGTATTTTTTTTATTTCAATAAATAATCGATTATTAGTATAAAGAAAATAAACACGAAAATTCTACAGATATAAAGATTTTAAATTATAAAAAATCTGCAATCCTTTCTCCTTTTAGTTTCCTTCTATCATCTGAACCTTTTCAAATCATATGTATTTTTTATTACTTTACAAGAAGAGGACTTTCCCGGCCGTAAAATAGGCTTAAATATATTTTAATTCATACAAATTTCGTTTTTATTATTAAAGAGCTAATTCCCCATTGAATATTACATTTTACCCAATATATACTATTGATTTCGAAAGTTTTACAATAAAAATGAATTGGGTGCCACCTGCTAGTATCGAAATTAAAATAGTTAGCAATTCAACTGCGATCTTTACCGTTTGAGCTATCAGCAGATAAGAACGATTTAAAATGAAACCACTTTAAACTATGAATAAATTTGCGCATGCGCAAAAGTAATAGAAATATTCCGGCAACTTGAAATTAAAATTTTGCATTTCAGCTTACCGATATAATTTTTACTCGATATAAACCATCCTTGGTGTATGATTACTATTTCCTGTTAATTTCAGTGTTATGTGATCAATAGTTTAAGCGTTTATCGGTTAAATATTTACACACAGACGCACATACATACATCTAATGTTTTATTTATATCGATTATACTGTATGATGATGATGATGATGATGATGATGATGATGATCTCGTTACATAAGCGGCTAATTTTTATCGTAAAGAAATATATAGAAAAAAAAATTCAATGCGATTATTTTAATTAATTTTTTTCCGGATATTTATTTCTTTATTTCACGCGGCATTTAGGTTCAAATATCTCACAAGAAATCAGAATAAAGCGCCTTTAAAAACACCTACACACGTTTGAGAGAGATCGATTTTGAAAAGCATAATTCTATTTTTGCAGCTTCGTGTGAGAAAATTTGGGGGAAAAAATCCATATCGTATTAATTTATTATACGACATTGTTCTGAACGCAATGCATCCTATTTTTTAGTTAAAAAGTTGAAGAGCTATGAAGACGAGAGTGGTACAATTAAAACGAGCGACCTTTTGTGTTACAGAATTTATTTTTCTACATAGTCATCAGCATTTTCATTGCATTTTTGCCAAAGATAGGGCGGTGGCCGTGTATGAGCGTCTGGAGCAGATTCGCAACACTGTCGACACTCTTAAATCAACGAACCCATCTCCTAACTGTGCTGATATCAACTGCATCGGCTTCGTAAACATTCAATAGGCACCGGTGAATGTGGATTAGTTCAATTATTTTTCTGCACGGAGAGATTCAATGACGTATCTCTGCTACTGACGCATGTGCATAACAGGGTTTGTTTTCGTAGAGTCTCACACCATCAATATCTGTAACAGAAAGATGAAACTTTCGTAATAATGGAGATAATGTACTTGTCTGTCTGAAAGCGAAATTTCACTATTAAACACTAATGTACTTAGTATGAAATAGTATAAAGGTGTGATAGTGTAGTATGGACTGAATTATTATGTGTAAGGAATTAATAACTTTCACTTGAAAATAACATTAATATATATATAGTTCTTTGGGGAAAAGGGAGACGTGTATAATATGTTCAATCGTCATGAGACCATCCACAAGCAACATACAACTTTCCCTCTTCATTCCCTAGTCTCTAAGCCACGCTCATACGCATATGTATATATATATATATATATATATATATATATATATATATATATATATATATTAAGTAATATTGAAGCTGTGTTTGTGGTGTTTGTGGTCTTGAAACCACAGAACCAATACACCACCAACCTGGAGAAATAAAAGAAACCATCCTCAGACAAGACAATGAAGAAAGAAAAGCAGCGAAATACTACAGACTAAAAACATACAAAAACCCTAAGAGAAACATAGACACTGAAAATTTTGAAAATGACTTAATCAACCTGATTAAAAATATTAAGTTTAAGAAAAATAAAAAATATATCACTCCAACACTTAAAAAAATAAATAAATTTTCAAAATCTATTTCTACAAGCCACCAAAATAAACTCATAGTACCGGCAGATAAAACTAGAAATTTCTACACAATGGACTATATACAATATAAAAATCTAATATATAAAGAACTTAATAAAAATTATAAAACTACTAATAAATCAGCACTAAATAAAATAAATAATGATGCAAAAAACATTTTAACTAAACTTAAAATAGATAAATACACAGAAATAACAGTACCAGGTACCCCGAGATTTATTTTAAAAGACCACAAACACAGCTTCAATATCAACCCTACTATTAGACTCATTTGCCCCTCGAAATCAGATATAGGACTGGTTAGTAAAAACATATTAGATAGAATTATCCCCAAAATTAAATCCATAATAAAATACCCACTATGGCAATCTTCAAACCAAGTAATCGACTGGTTTTCTAATATTCAAAATAAAAATAATATTAAATTTCTTTCTTTTGACATTGAATCATATTACCAATCTATATCACCTATCCTACTTAATAAATCTCTATTAATGGCACGAAAATTAACTAATATAACTCAAGACGAAACTAAACTAATACTTATAGCTAGACAGTCTTTAATAACATTTGATAATAAATATTGGACCAGGAAAAATACCCCTAACCACTTCAACATTTTAATGGGATCGACGGACTCGACTCAGGTCACTGATCTAGTTGGCCTTTTCCTTTTAAATGAAATACATTGTATACTCCATAAACAATTCAAACTTGAAGGAGGGCTATATAGAGATGATGCACTTTTCATAACGAATTCTACTAATAAAAATTATGAAAATGCAATTAAAGCTCTACATAAATTATTTAAAAATTATGGACTTAGTATAAAAATCGACCCTAATAAAAAAATTGTTAATTTCTTAGACATAACCTTAAATCTTGAAAATTCTACCTTTGAACCATACCATAAACCTAGCCAATCACTTCTATATGTCCACAATCAATCAAACCACCCTAAATCAATATTAAAATCAATAGTTCCCAATATCGCTCTAAGAATTTCTAGACTGTCTTCTACTAAATCAATATTTACCAAAAATGAAAAATACTATAATGAAGCCCTTAAAAACTCTGGATATAATTCACAAATTAAATTCATAAATGAAAATGATAGAAACATAAACTGCATTAAAAATAAACCTATTAAGAGCGTAATAACATATAATATGGCAATGTCTTCCCGTATACGAGTTAAGAAAAATAACCAGGAGACAAAAAAAGATAAAACCAAACTACAAATATTAGATAATAATATAAATAAACAACAAACTAAAACCCGCAAACGTAAGAATAGACACAAGGAGATCCTATGGTTCAACCCCCCGTATTCCAAAAACCTAGAAACAAACATAGCTAGAGAATTTTTTAAAATATTAGATAAGAACTTTAAAGCCCCCCATAGATATAATAAGATTTTCAATAAGAACACAATTAAAGTCTCTTACTCTACTATGCCTAACCTTCATCAGAAAATAATTAGCTCTAATAATAATAAAATTAATAAACTACAAAATGCAACTATACAAAATACATCGGACTGTAACTGTAGAAGAAAAAATAAATGTCCCCTACAAGGCTCATGTAAAATTAAAAATGTTATCTATAGCTGCACAGTATCAAAAACTCCAAATATACAAGAACCTATCAACAGCCATAACTCAACTACCGAATTAAATAATAACACCAACTTAAATCAATCTACCGATCAATTATTAACCAACCCACCACATTATAATCCAACAATAGACCTAACGGAAAATAATCATAATAATCAAGAGGTAATATATATTGGTTCCACATCTGGCCCAATAAAACATAGAATTTCAACGCACAAACATTCTTTTAAAAATAACTCTCTATCAAACCAAACTACTCTATCCAACTATATTTGGCAACTAAAAAATAGCAATATTTCTTTCAACTTAAAATGGCAAATAATTGAGACTTGCAAATCATATAAACCAGGAGATAAATTTTGTACATTATGTACAAAAGAAACCGTAAAAATTTTAAAATATGAAGATATAAAAAGCACAACCAAACTAGTAAATTCAAGACACGAGCTTCTATCGTGTAATCATAAACGTTGGTTTAAATTTAATAAATATAAACCACCTTAAATCATTAAAAATTACTCATTAGTAAAAATAGATTTTTTTTTTTTTTTTTTTTTTTTTTTTAATAAATTAAGTTAAACCAATTACCGCCCTTAGACTCGTAAATCAAATAATAAATAAAGCCATGACAATTATCTCCCCTTAAAAACTTGCAAAAAAAAAAAAAAAAAAAAAAAAAAACCTCTCTCTATAGATATTAACTGTAGCGTCTCTAAATCAAAATACGCTAACGGAAACAATTTACTGCACGAGCGTCGCCCTTTTAAAATTCATCATTCAATAAAATAAAAAGCTATAGCAAACATCTAAATGACTACTTTAAATACAGTTCCTGATTTCAAAAAAAGAAAAACCAAAAGGTAATTATATATCTATATATTTTTAAATCAAATTTATTATGTAAATTCAAAAATATATATATTTTTTCTACTCATTTCTATCTCTAACCTATACCAATTTCCTTATTAATTTTCTTATAAATTTTATATCCAAACCTTTTACTTCAATTTTTCAGATTCATCTGCCTTACTTTTAATGCTAGGTTTATTTTTGGTGTCTTTTCAATTCAATAGAAATCCTCCTAAATTTGCTGATGAGGAGACCGTGCTTACCAAAAAAACTATTTATAATTATTCTACGTGACTTCATGTATACCACAAATAAAAAGCACGTATTTCCGAAACGATCGTACAGATAATTGACTTTGTTGTTGTTCCTTCTTATGAAACTGATTTTTAATTTAATTAAATTTTGATTTTTAAATTTAAAAAATTTTAAAACTTTTAAATTATAAATCACATTACTTAATATTGAATTAGCTCTAGGACATTTAACTATCGAGCTTATTATATATCTAAATTACAACGAGCATTTCCTGTATTTTAATTAAACTAGTAATTTCACTATTACATTAAAATACACTTAACTCTTTAGACTATTATTCTAATCTCCTTTAAATTTATATATATATATATATATATATATATATATATATATATATATATATATATATATATAGGGCAACATTTTGTTGAAAATTCAAAGACTCGCGTTTTCTTTTTTATAACCTTTGTTTATTTCCTTGAATTTTCAACAAAATTTTGCATTATATATGCTCTGTTCCTACTAAATAGACACATTGAGCTTAACTCAAAATTAACGATGACTAGTTTTTAAAAATAACAATCTAGACCCATTAAACGAAAACGGTATACATTGAAAGTAACTACATTTCAAAAACAAACTTTAAAATATATATCATCTACATACAGTATTGTTTCGTTGTATCACAACTCATCAGTGCGGCTAGACTTTTCCCCAGTCGTGGATAGAACCTTCAGCTGTCATGTCGACAGGCAGCAGCTCTAACAATCGAAATACGAATCAGTGTCCATAAATATTTCTCGTCAAGTGTCTATTTACTTAACACCTTGTACAGTGCTCAAACCATCAGTTTATTTATAAACAAACAAATAGTGGGCTTCGCTTAATTGTTTGAATACGCGTCAGGTGAAAAATATGTACAAAGTGCTCAACCCAAAAAAGGGAGCTTTATAGTCATCCACATACAGTATATATATATATATATATATATATATATATATATATATATATATATATATATATATGTGTGTGTGTGTGTTTAATGGTTGTATAGATGTAAATTCAATGAAACCTGTGTGATTATTAAAGAGTGCTCAATGGTGGACAGAGCTGGGAAATAGACTGTTTATTATCCAAACATTATTGATTGCATCTGTGCATACAAGTTTCAGTGGAATCCTAATTCAAGGAGACCACCTTATTAGACAAAAAAGGAGCGATATTGAAAAGAGAGTTAAGATTACATTTGTTTGTTTGGTTATAAGATATTTGGGAGTGGTTTACGCTTTGAAAGAAAGTGGGTGTGTATGTTTAGTGAATGTGAGCAGTAGGGGTTTTGGAGGGAGGTGTGGTGAAGGAAGGGAGTAGGAGTGGGGGTTGAGGGAAGTGGGGAAAGTACGATCTCATGTATTCACGAAGTAGCAGTGGGGGGGTGTTGATATTATTTGAATTTATGGTGGTTGTTTATTGGCCTAAGTTTCCGCTTTGATCTGAAGTAATATTATGCCCTCATTGCTGTCACTTCCTTATCTTTGCTTTTCTATATTATCCATCTATTTATTTATTTATTTATTTTATTCCTCGCTTTTTTATCAGTTCATTTGCTTCTCGTTTTTAAATGCATACATAATAGAATATATTTGTTTATGTTGATAGAGTATTCCGTCCCCAAAGTCCTCTAGTCAGAGCTTATCTGGTAAATTATTGCTCTGAACTAATTGCGTTTTTATTTACAGATGTTTGAACGGGATCAGGTGTGAAATAGACTCCATTACGTGTCATGCACTGATAGTTTTTTTTTTTTTTTTTTTTAGTATTTGAAAGAACTCACACCACAGGAGATATTTGATGAAATGAAAGAAATGCACGATAATAATACTCTATTATAGGACCTTGTAAAACGCTGGCATCGTGAATTCAAACATGTCCGGAAATCTGTGGAAACACCTTCCGGCTCTGGTTGCTCCCCACATTTCCTCTTAGAAGAGGCTTCTGGTTTTTCAATTAAAGCTTCCATTTTGGAAGATCGACGTGTGACTATTTACGAAATAGCCTACGAGGTCAAGATTTGTACAGGATCTGTAAAAAGTATTATTCATTATTATTTTCATATGCAGCTGGGTTCCAAGGTTGCTGACACCAGGTTCCAGAAGCGAGAACGCGTCGATTGCTGGAAGATAGATTTGGAGATTTATCAACAAGATAAGTCAAAGCTGATTAAATTAATTAAACGGGATGAAAACTGGGTCTATCACTATGATTCAGAGACAAAAACCGAAAGTCAATCAATGAAAGCACTTAGACTCACCACCTCCAACAAACCAAGAGTGCAGAACTCTACTGGCAAAGTCATACTCACAGTTTTCTACGTCCAGACAAAGTAGTGATGACAAATTTCCTGGCAAAAGATAACACAATTACAGGAGCCTATTATGCCTAACTTTTGAATAAATTAAGAGCAGCTACTAAGACCCAAAATGTAGGCCAAGATCAGCAAAGGTATTCTCTTTTTTTCAAGACAACGCTCTGGCCCACAAAACGTATGTCACCAAGCTATGGCCATGTGGTTATGAAATCCTTTCCCACCTCTACTCTCTAGACCTTGCATCCTCTGTCTTTCATCTTTTATCTTTTATTTTTTAAAAGGAAAGCACTTTCTAGATAAGGCAATCATGATTTTTTGTTATGTAGCTGGTGCGTATATATATATATATAATATATATATATATATATATATATATATATATACGTATTATATACGTCTGAAACCAAAAACGACGCATTATTACAAAATAAAGAGACATTTATTTTGTTTGAAATTTATGTTGAAATTCATAAATATATTTTGAGGCTAAGCCTCATCATCAGTATGTCATTCTTTCTTCTTTTTTTTTGGCCATGTTGTTGCTGGGGCAGATAATCAGAAAGGAGAAGTCCGTTTGTTATTTTATTCAAACTCAACCGGCGCTTCTAAGGAACAAGAAATCTTAACGTGAATCCCGCGTGACCTAACGCACCGTTTCGAGATTAAAAAAAAAACTACCGTAAAAACAACAAACGGACTTCTACTTTCTGATTATCTGCCCCAGCAACAACCTGGCAAAAAAAAGAAAGAATACTGATTATGAGGCTTTACCTCGAAATATAGTTATGAATTTCAATATAAATTTCAAACAAAATAAATGTCTGTTTATTTTGTAATAATGCGTTGTTTTTGGTTTCACACGTACATAATACGTATTTATTTTATTTAAACTCAACCGGCGCTTCTAAGGAACAAGAAATCTTTATATATATATATATATATATATATATATATATATATATATATATATATATATATATATATATAGTGAATAAGTGAGAAAAAAACTATATTACAAAATTCATAATGTTGACCATCTTATAATTCATTCCTTTAAGTTGACATTTACAATTCTTGACAGTATCTGTTTCCTAGCGCAAATGGCGTAATGGAAACATTTTAAAGGTATTTGCAGCTTCTTTTCCAATTTTCCAATCTTCGGATTTTAATCCTGTCAAATCACGCTTTATTTCCTTTTGACGGATTGATTGTTGCTATTTCTTCTGATGAATTAAGGCCAAAATAGATTCACTGATTGAAAAAATAATTAAGTGATTGATTTTCCGCTACGAAACAGATACTGTCAAGAATTGTAAATGTTAACTGAATTAAAGAAATAAATTATAAGATGGTCAACATATTTTGGAATATAGTTTTTTGTCATTTATTCACTATACTGCTCTGTAATTACATTGAACCGCTTAAATAAGGATTGGTATATATTATAAGAAAATATATTTCCACAGATATATATATATATATATATATATATATATATATATATATATATATATATATATATATATATATATATATATCTGTGTGTGTCTGTGTGTGTGTGTCTGAATTCTTGCCTTGTCTAGTGGTAAAAAATGTTCTTCTATTGTCGTATTTGTGTGAAATGGTCATTTTATCTTGCATGTATATAAAATATCCATTGCGTGCGGGGTCGTTTCTTCACAAATACACGAAGGCAACAAACGTGACACAAACTTTTATAGACATCTTTTTTACAATGAAACGATTATGTCTGCTTGTCTCAAACCAAAAGAAACACATACCTTATTTGTCCAAATTCCTAAAAGAACGCCATAACAACGCGCTATATTTTACATTGGTTTTATTTGTCTTATATATCCCCTTGTCGGAGTTTGCCATCTTCATCTTCATCTGTTCAGTTCCAACAGGGTCATATGCACGTCTGTTTGCTAACGCGTTCCTCACCAACTCACTAGCTTGGTCCCTGTTAACTATTAGGTCAGCAAAAACAAACCGAATCAGACGTTTAAGGACACAAAACAGGTGATCTCTCACGTAAGCTTAAATTTCTTTTTTACTTCTAACCAAATTCAAAATCTACTTTAAAGTTCCTAAATCGACATAGTTCATTTAATTTCTGCTTAAATTCCAGACAAAACATTCCAAGCTGTAAATACACATTTTCCAAAATCTAATTGTTTTATTTTTCTAATCATAATTATCGACCAGGTTCCCCGGTGTTGTCCAGTCAATATCTAACATTTTAAAGTCACTTCGAGGTTGGAGAACCAACAATGGATGTGCTACAAAAACGGTCTTCAGAGCTGCCTTAAATGATTACAGAAATGCGAAACTTTGTGATTTTTATGTATAGAAAGCCTAAAGACCGTGCTAAGTTTAGTTTCTCTAGTGCTATCCGGGGAATTACTTATTGGACGTTACACGTATCATTGAATTAAGTAAACCCAAGGTATTCTTTTTATTATAAACGTAGTTTGGGGAAATTCGGAAAAAAGCATTCATTTAGATAGATGTATGAAGATAGATAGATAGATAGGGATCAATACGTTTATTGATATTACCATTGAAATCCAAAACTGTATTGTGAAATGTCAAAAAAGCTATCATCCGAATATATTTTGCCATAATATTGAATGAGAGTAAATTGTTTTTTCAAGCTTAATAATCGGTCGAACATGCGTTTCAACAATTCGATGACGAGATTCCTACAAATGATTTTTTTTGTTAGTATTGGGCAATGCTCTGGAATTGATATAAAATCAATATTAATTGCAAACATGTGTATTTCGAAGAGCGAACGCAAGTAAAAAATCGATCTATAAAACTTTGGGTAGAAACGAAGCGATATTAAATCTGTCAACAAATAGATAAAAAGAAAAAAACACGTGAAATATGGCGAAAGTGAAAGTGAAAGTGAAAGTAGATGTCAACGAAGAAAAAATATAAGGATTTCCATGTCTTCTTTTTCTCTTCTTTGTTCTTTTAATCTTTGTCGTTCGTTTCCTGTGCACTCTCATGCCATTCTTTTGTTGGACAGTCAAAGTTTATTAATGCTGTAAAGTATTTAATGCATTTCACTTGTAAATTGCTTCAAGTAACTTTTCGCTGCAATTCATTTCTGGTGTGTTTGTTTTGGATATGCTTCCTCCGTTTCGTATTTATTTCATTATGTCCAGTCAATGTAAATATCGACTGGAAGTCACTTTTAATTAAATTTCGTTTTTTTTTATTTTCAAAACAATGCAACTGTATCCCAATAATAAGCTAAACAGCAAAAACATGTAAATTTGGTAATCTCTCTGTCTCTCCCCCTCTCCCTCTCTCTCTCTCTCTCTCTCTCTATATATATATATATATATATATATATATATATATGTATATATCAAATGGCAATTAGTAAAAACCAAAAGAAACTGCTCAATACTATTGCAGAGCAAATATATATATTTATTACCGTTTTATCTGCTTAATTGCATATGTTTCGGTTACCTAACTGTATCAACGACCCAGTAAGTTCATCAGTCTGAACCGAAACATGTGTAACTAAGCAGATAAAACGGTAATATATATATATATATATATATATATATATATATATGACCTTGTCTATCTGATGGTCTGACAAACGATCTCTACCAAACTCCATTATTAATTTTAAATCTACAAACTTGAAACAATATTAGGAGGATATTTTTACCTGTGGAACGAATTCGATTTGGTTTTAGCCGGTAAAAATATCTACCAAGGGTGAAAATTAAAAAAAAAACAATCGAACTTGACAGGCGTAAGTCGAATTAAAGTTCTATCTTATGCATGCGTAAATATACATTTATATTTTTATAGCGTTATTTTGAAGTTCTTATAAACGCAAAACATAGTACAGATGGTAACGAAAACTATATCCGATGGTGAGGCCCCACCTTGCGGGCTTTGAGGAGTGTGGAGCCACCCTTTAATTGCCATTGCTCCCAGGTCCACTCTGACCCGGAGTGGTAGTACCTGTTAGGGTCCCAACTATGGGTTAAATAGAATCTGACGTAAAAAAAATATACTCCATTAAAAATCGTTCCTCAAAATAACTAGATTCGGCATTAAATAACCTGAAAAAGGTTGGTATGCCGTAAAACAAAAACAACCAACCAACAGATGGTTACGAATAAGGCTGGAGAACTATATGTTTTAGTTTCGATTCTAGCTGATGGCACTCAACTCATGTGTTTTTTAAAATTAATTTTTGAAATCACTACTATTTATTGGGCACAGTATAATAATCAATTCAGTATTATATATATATATATATATATATATATATATACATACACACACACACACATATATATATATATATATATATATATATATATATATATATATATATATATATATATATTATTGTTGAAACGAGTAATCGGAATAGTGGATCATAAAAATGGGAACATTCTTGAGTATCAGGACGGGTATCGGAATTGGAAAAATTTGTGCCTGTTTTCCGATACCCAAGATGATTCTTTTTATTATTTTTATTTCTTTAATTTTGTTTAACACTTATTTTTTAATGATAAATATTTATTGATTTTAAATGACCAGTAAAACCAATAATTATAGATCACATCCATAAGTGTAGTTTTATATTTGCGAAAATATATGCACGTATTACAGAGGCTTTTCCGGTCATCGGCTAAAATTGCGGTGTTTTTAATTAGTATATTCCTAAATTCAGTTTTTTTTTTTGGCGGGGGGGGGAGTCATGTGTTGTAAGGTGTTGTTAAATGGAGCTATTCAGGGAAGATAGGTCGCATGTTAGTCGACGAGATATAGTGATTGTAGCCATGCCGATGTACAGGGCATTTTAGAACGTACACAGCATTTCTATTTTTTGAGTAAACTGTCGCCGGATGTAATGTTATTATTTATTAGTAATTGACTTGTTTTTATTTTTTATAATAAATAATGAATCTAATTTTAGAGGGTTTTTTTTTTCTCAGTTGTTTAAATGTGTTTGTGTATGATATTCTTTCGTCTATGTTAAAATTCGCATTTTTCATAGATATATTCTTTTCACAACCTTAAGTTCTTACTATAAACAAATTTCTTACGTTAAACGAAAATAAAACCAAGAGAGATGCATATCGGAGAAAATGTTATAATATACATAGAATGATAATAAAAAGCTCTTTAGTGTATCATTTCACATGAAATCATAAAGGACAGGTGAAATGTAGAGTGATATAAAAAGCGTTGATTTAGGAGTTGTTTTAATTGAAAACAGACGATTGAAACAATAACTAAAATGTCACAATGAAAAAATTATAAAAAAATGTCACAATGAAAAAAATTATTAAAAAATGTCACAATGAAAAAAATTATGAAAAAATGTCACAATAAAAAATTCATAAAAATGTCACAATAAAAAATTTATAAAAAAAATGTCACACTGAAAAATTCATAAAAATTGTCACAATGAAAAATTCATTAAAAAAAATGTCACAATGAAAAAAATTATAAAAAAATGTCACAATGAAAAATTCATCAAAATGTCACAATAAAAAATTTATTAAAAAAATGTCACACTGAAAAATTCATAAAAATTGTCACAATGAAAAAAATTCATAAAAAATGTCACAATGAAAAATTCATAAAAACAATGTCACAATGAAAAATTAATAAAAAATGTCACAATGAAAAATTCATAAAAAAATGTCACAATGAAAAATTCATAAAAATGTCACAATGAAAAATTCATAAAAAATGTCACAATGAAAAATTCATAAAAATGTCACAATATAAAATTTATAAAAAAATGTCACAATAAAAAATTCATTAAAAAATGTCACAATGAAAAATTCATAAAATAAAAGTGTAATTTGTCGATGTAAGGCAAAAAAACGTACTCTGTATAAATTTATATTACTTATTTCTCGATTTATCATTTTAATTTTTTTGTTTTATTTTACTTCAGTCGAAGTTCTCAGAAATCAAGGCCCGACTACTTAGGGCTAACACTTGAAGTCTATATGAGATACATAAATATTCGAATGTTTCATTTTAAGTTCTTTATCTCTCAAACACTGAGTTAGTAAAGAAATTGAGAACATATTTTTTCTCTCCCCAATTAACCGTTTTAATATGTTGTAGTATATCTTTTGCTTTGGTCTTTTAGTCTTTTCTGGATTCCAGGACAAGAATTTCCCTAGTCTGGTGGAATATCCAGCTTCGTGCTATTACTCGAGGTAACATCACTTAGAGAAGGTGCACCATACCTCGTAAAAGCTACTGTGGGTTAGCTGTGGGAAGGAGAACTTATTTGGGCTGCGAATACTATATGATTTTGAATATTTGGTCAGGGTTTACTTCTACGGAAAAGTATCTTCATGCCAGGATGTTCTGACAAACCCCTGTATGAGAGACATTAGACACTTGAGGATAGCGTCTAGTAGGCATTCAAGTTCTCTCCAGTAGGCATTCAAGTTCTCTCCAGTAGATATTCAAGTTCTCTACATATGTGTGTGTGTTTCTTTTGGGAAAATATGCTTTTTTAATTATAGTTCACTCTTAGTGTATACCAAGTCTTTTTGTTTAAAAGCTCAGTATTTGTTAAATACAACAACAATATAAATATATATATATCTTTGCAACATTAATGCTCAAATCTTCACGTGGCTCCAACTGAAATGAACGGTTCTCGTTTTAAGGAAGCACCTTGCTTTGACAACTTTCTGACCTGAAATGAAAGACCTAACTTCATGGAAAAATGGCGGGATCATTCCACTGTTCCAAAAAGCATCTCACTATCGAAGCTCCCCTCTACTTGTACAAGAGTCTATTGCGTCCCAGGATGGAATACCTTTGTCACATCTGGTGTGGAGCTCCTAAGAGTACCCTGTCTTGCCTTGACACGGTACAAAACCGTCTTTGGAATTTAGTAGGCGAAGACCTTTTCGCCTCCCCACTGCCTCTTTCTCACAGAAGAGACGTTGCGAGTCTATTTATGCTTTGTCGTTACTTTCAAAGCAGGTGTTCGACCGAGCTCCAATCCATGGTCCCCTCCCCCTGTAAAACGTTTGTAAAAAATACTCGTTTAGCTACAAAATCTATCAACAATTTCCCTTACTCTCTATCCATGCCTAAAACTAAACGAAAATTCTATGATCAAGTTACCGTGGAGCTGCTTCCCTGCTGACTATAACACGGTCGTTTTCAGGTCCAATGTAAATAAGATTTTGTTGAACTGTCTTCTTAAATAACTAAGCCCTACCGAGGTTCCAACCTTACTGATCACCATGGAGTTGTCTCACCAACTACCTAACACTTATTAACCCTTATCCTTGAGTAGCCTCCTGGCCTTGATGAGTGTTGACTTTAAAATAAAATGTCAGTTTTACATGCTGCCATTTGTTGAATAGCTTCCAAACTAACTTATTTCTGGCCAGCTTTAGACGATTATCTTCAGAACACTTATTTTATTTCTTTATTTTTTTATTTTTAGAATCTTTTGAGATGAGGTTTCATAATTTGTGCATTCATTTCATTTTTTGTGGACTGTTATCCTCATTTTCATTTTTCATTTGTTGTTTTTGTTTTGTTTCACCACGTTTCGGCCAACTCATCATCTGGCCTTCTTCAGGTGATTAATCGTGACGTGATAGGAATGCTGAGTCTTGTGACTTATCCCTAGTAATTACTGCCTTCCGTAATTGTTATTGTTTCACCACGTTTTGGTTAAGTAATCCTCTAGCCCGATTTGGTTAAGATTGAAACTGCTATCTTCAGACAATGCTCATCTGGAAAAAAAAACTCCAGTGTTGTAGACTCAAGTAATGTACACTCAACGGTCCTATCCCATCCTGGTGCTACCAAATCAGGCTGTCTATTGTCTTCCTGAGACGAAATGCACCTACATTGAATTTCTGTTTTTGTTTTCTATCCTCTTTTGTAAAACTTAAATATGTTCTTCAAAACCAAAAACAAAAACAACAGCCCCTCCACCCCTTTTTTTCTTCCCCTACTTCCCGGTCCTAGATATGACCTTAAACTATATCCAGTGGTGAGGTCCCAGCTTGTGGGATTTGGGGAGTGTGGAGCCACCCTTTAATTGCCATTGCTCCCAGGTTCTCTCTGACCCGGAGTGATAGTACCTGTTAGGGCCCCAACTATGGGTTAAATAGAAACCGACGTGAAAACAACAAATATATTCTATTAAAAAAAATTTTCTTCAAAATCTTTGGATTCGGCATTAAATAACCTGAAAAGGGTTGATATGCCGTAAAACAAAAACAACCAACCAACCAACCTATCCCATCACAGTTAATCACCTGAAGAAGGCCAGAGGATGAGTTGGCCGAAACGTGGTGAAACAACAACTATGAAGATGAAGATAACAGTCCGCAAAACGAATGAATGCACAAATTTATTCTTTTGTTTTCAAATTTACTGATCCATCTGTTTTGCCATAAAAACAATGCAGATTATAAAAGTGTTATTTATATTCGTTTAACTACAGTTCTCGTCTTGAATGCCATTTTCACAATGTTTAGTTCAATGTAACCTCCGACCTTCTTCAGGTGTATCTTGTCAAACTTGAGAATTTAGATGAAATTTCGAACGAAACCCTTTATTTACTCTTGTTCTGTCAGCCATGACTGGATAGAGGTCTTAAGTTATAATTGTATTTTTTTCGGTCGCCCACTGAGAATTGAACCTTCAACCTTCAGGAGAATATCACTTTTACAATGGATTTTTCTAAATACCACTGCACCACGGGTTACTGCAATGAAAATATTTTAATTCTACTTTTTTTCTTAAGATATACAGAGTATAAAATTATACTGTATTCATTTCTTTCATATGTTCATATTACGAAACTGCACAATTTCTTCCATAATACTATAGGAGTTTCCGATTACTCTAACAACTGCGCCATGAGTCCTTGCCATGGAATGGAAGTATGCTAACTGTGAAGTAAATAAAGGGTTCCGTTTGAGATTCCGTCCAAATTCCCGAATTCAACAGAAACATTTCTGAGTTTGATATAATACATCTGAAGAAGATCGGAGGTTACATCGATAGAAACGTTGTGAAAATGACATTCAAGATGAGAACAGTAGTCTAAAGAATTTCAATAATGCGAATAATCAATCCTCATCTCAAAAATTCAGAAACGTAATATAAAATTATACTTTGCTCATTTCGTTCATATTACGAAACTGTTTACTACACAGTTTCTTGCATAATATATAATACGGATTCGGTTTTTATGAATTTTTAGATGAGAAATTAAGTTCTTCGTTTTTATAGAGAAATTGGAAAATTTAAAAACTAAATTGTCATGTCGCAGTAATGGAAATATCCAAAAATTATGAAAAAACAATAAGATAGAAAATTAATTATAAAAGAAAATAGATTTCGAATAAATCAGCAATTTTAGCTTGCATAATAATTAGGGCTGTGACAACAGCCTATACTTTTCATTGTTTTGATTCTTGAGTATATATCTGTTAATATTTTATGTTTTTATGTAGACGGATGTGGTTCTCGGTTGATTAACTGTGTCTAACTGTGTCGGATATATACCCGAGAGTCAAAAGAATGAAAAAAATATTCTGTTGTCACAGCCCTAATAATAACTGATGGGCGTGCTATGACCTTCACCTTCACCGAGGTGCACGACTTATATGATCTTCACCGAGGTGCGCGACTTGACACACAAAAAAAACAGCCTCTTAATCACCTGCTAACGCACGCGTCACTGTAACGTCCAATGACAACAACAACAACAACCTTCTCACTCGACCTGCCTTTTATACCACTATTTCAATCCCTTCTCTTGCGCATGCGCCTGTAGATTCCTGACAACCTCGAGACTTCCGCTTATAAAAACCCAAGTTTTGTTGTCGCGCATGCCTATACAAGGCACAAACACGTGGGCGTTTGTTTTGTTGGCAAGTACTACTACACGTGCATTTTACCAGGGAAGGTAATACACTTTTGAAAACTGTCAAAGACTTATATCAATTCAAACTGCAGTATTTCCCTTATGTTCGCTTCACACACGACAAAACAAACATGGCGAAATAATTTTTTCGTTGAATCATGGAAACATGTGTTTTATATAATATTCCAGAAATATTTAACTAATTGTGACATGACAATTAGGTACATAATATTGCTTATTGTTGAAATTGACAAAAACAATAAGTAGTTATCGATGTATTTTTAATGAAAGCTCATTTTTTTCGGCTATCGGGTTTCGTAACGATAACGAAGAACCGAGAAGTGAAAATTTGTATTATTTGGATTATTCGGACTACTGTCCTCATCTTGATTATTATTCGCATAACGTTTCGGTCGATGTAACCTCCGACCTTCTTTCGTTGTATTCTTTTATTTTCAACCTTTGTTAGCCAGCTGTTTCGATATATATTATAAATATTCCTTTGTGAACACGTTTTTTCTTACCACTTAATTATGTCTATTTTCCATGATGACATTTCTTCCCCTTCTCTTACACGCACACACACACGCACGCACACACACACACACACACACACACACACACACACACACACACACACACACACACACACACACACGGGCCCTTCATAGTTCTCGAATTCATAAAGATGCCACTAATACAAAGATGAGAGTAGCAGTTTGAATAATAATACAAATCATAAGTTCAGCCGACGAGGATTGATTTCTGCTGTAAAGAATCTAATGCATTTCTGATGTAAATCGCTTCTCGTTTAATTTTCACTGTCATTTATTTCCCGTGTATTTGTTTTGGATTTCTTTCAAGTGTCTTCGTTTTTACTACGACGAGTAATTCACTTTCAGTTTAATTTCGTTCTTGTTTTATCAAGCAATTCAAGTGCGCCATACTAATAAGTCAGACAGCAAAATTCATTCTTCAAATGTGATAACGATATCGAACATATAAAGTTATCTTGTCGGATCATCAAAGTCAGGCCCAAATATCATTAAACTGAAAAAATTGAACTGTCTTCGAGCAGTTAATTTTCATGTTATTTATTGTTGTATTGTATTATTAGTAAATATAACGACGCGCTAATTTATCTTAAAATTATTTAGTCTAGCGCTAAACAATTTACCAATGTAAAACATTTTTGAATAATCACCTGAAAATAAAAATCATCAAAGGAGACAACTCATTTTAAATCAAAGGCTGTAGTTGTCTAACGTAAGTTTCAAAATGTACTAACACATAACAGAAAAAATAGAATTGTGTCACTACATTCTGGGCAACGCCGGGTAGGTAGAGTTAGTTGTGCATATGTTATTGTAATTTACCCATGCATGGATGAACTCTCGCAATTATAAATAACAGCAGGTAATACTCCAATAGTAATCTATATATCTATAAAAGTGAGAAGGTGTGTGTGTGTGCGTGCGTGTGTGTGAGGCCATTTCTCAACCTATATACTCAACGAATTTTTCATCTACAAACTTAAAATTTGGTATATAGGATATTCAGACAGGTGGAAAACTTTTTAATCTGTTTTCCTCCGGAAAAAGGGGTTACTAAGGCGTGAAAATTGAAAAATTGGTACTAAGAGGTCATCGGATTTTTATCTGTTTGTTAACTGTTTCACCACTGCGCATGTGCGGCCGTGAAACATGAGAGCTTACTTATGTTAAGATTAAGTAGGTTTGAAAACACTTTTTAAAAGGTCGTATCAAGCTGGCCTAATGGTTATCATACTTGACTCACTGTCTTTAGGTTTTGGTTTCGATTTCAGCTCGAGTTTTTTTTTTGTACTTAAGTGAACTGTTTAGAAAAACCATGATACTCGTAAGCATATGTATCAGTTTCTTTCGCTTTTTTTTAAATTTTATTTTTTTATTAAAGGAATTTAAGTTACGTTTAATACATACAGTACTTGTGTTAATAATAAATAAGAAATCTGCATTAATTATCTATATATAATCTATAAAAGTGAAATTGTCTGTGTGTGTGTACATTTCCCTACCAAACTACTCTGTCAATTTTCAGTCTACAGACTTGAGATTTGACACAAGGGTTATTAAGATTTGGGAAAATCTTTTTAATTGATTTTTGGCCAGAAATTTGGCTCTCAAGGGGTAAAGTTCAACGATTTGACCTTTGAAAATTCTACCAAACTCCTCCGCCAATTTTGGGTCTAAACACTTGAAATTTTAAATGTAGGTTGCTTGGACATGGATTAAACTTGTAATTTGATTTGAGCCCAAAACAATAAATGTTAAGAGGTCAAAATTGAGATCAAAGTGTAAAAACAATTGACCTCTGCGGTCTCTACCAAATTACTCAGCCAATTTTTGGTCTTAACATTTGAAATTTTACATAAAGTGCATTCAGACATAGAGCGAGCTTTTGAATTAGTTTTTGGTTAACAATCTGGCTGCTAACAGGTCAAGTTCAAAAGATTTTACCTTTGCGGTCTCTAGCAAACTATTCAGCCAATTTTTGGTGTAAACATTTTTAATTTTACATAAAGGGTATTCAGACATACAGCAAGGTTTTTATCAATGTTGGGGCGAAAAGTCGGCTGGTAAGAGGTCAAAGTTGAAAGAGTTGATCTTTGCAGACTCTACCAAATTCCTCCCCCAAATTTAGGCTTAAACACTTGAAATTTTAGATGTACATTTCCTGCTCATGAGTCAAACTTTTTAATATATATATACATATGCATATAAAGTTATGAACAGTGCATAGGGCCCAAGCAAAGCCGGGCTGAATAGTAATATAATATTTATGCGTATTTTATGACCGGGCAAAGCCGGACGGCCTACTAGTAGTCAATATTCGAGCAGATAGCTCTAACAGTTTGCTCGGGGTGTCTTGCTAGTAACCCTCTGATTTGTACATATATAGTTTTGGAAACTTGGAAACGAGAACTGATAATTTGTATTTAGGAGAGACTCCGCTCTCTGACAGCATTTTGTGTGAGTAAAGCCCCCTCAACAAAAAGAGGTAACGAAAAAGATCTGTGTGTCTGTGACTCCATGGAAGTGTGGAAAACTACACAAAGGTAAGACATGTCGCCCACTAAAAGTAAAAGTAAAGCTGTAATACGAGAAGATGTTAAAAAGTTGGGTATGGCTGACCACATGCGGAAGCAAAATGATAAACGATCTACTGTGATGGGGCCCGAAAAAAAACTAAAGACAGAGCAGGAAACGGAGAAAGGTAAGATGACTAAAAGAAGCAGAACTAGGATAGGTTTTAATACAATATATGGAACCATCTATATCTATTTCACCTCTGTTTAAATGTGTGTATGTATGTATGCATGTATGAACCCTTTTTCGGGGTCAACGGCCAACTAGCACCGTGTGTGTTTGTGTGTATGTATGTGTGTGTTGAGGTGGAGAAGGCTCCCATAAGTCATGGTGAAGACAACTTTTCTAGGAGAAGCAAATCTCTGATTTAAAAAAAACATAAAACGGGAGACCAGTACCAGCATTAAGCTGATCTGCAGTTTAACTTGTTGCTGACTATCTTGCTCTTGTTTGTTGCTGGATCTCAACATTTTGGACCGAGAGAGAGACTTAGCTGTCGTACAAAGCTAAGACTCTGTAACATCATCTGTGTATAGATACTCTCTCAGGCATTTGTCTATTAAAATGGTTCTGTGGCGATGGAAGTAATTTATGGGCTCATGGACTTAAAGTGTCTGAGGGAGTGGCACTCGTCTGACAAGACGTTGCAAGCATCATGTATGTATGTATGTATATATGTATGTATGCCTAAAACTTTCGACAGAGGCAACGGATTTTCACGAGATCTGTATCGTCTTATAGCTCAACCATTCGGACAACAAATAGCGAAAAATTGGCTAAAAAAATTAATCTCCTCAGCCTCAACTAAGCACTTTCTTACAGGGAAGGGTCGCTTTTTTTCGCCGATATTTTCGAAAGTCATCCCCTCTTGTCGATTGACTAACCTTAATTTAAACCTTCGCCACTTCCGGTTTGGCTATAGACGTAACAGCAAAGACGTCACGTTTTTTTTTTTGCACGCTCTTTTCCTCGTTTGCCGTACGGGTTCGAGCCTGCCTGCTACCACTTTTTTTTTTTTTTGCTCAACACACACCTCTAAACACTCGGGCTAGTTAATTATAAATAATAGGTAAGATCATCATAGAATATATAATATGAACAAAAATGGCTGCCAAAGCAAACACACGATGATGAGTCTTCTATGATTTTTTTGCAGCATTACATTGTTATGCATTTTTCCATGTAAGCAAATAACTCTATTTTTTTTTAAGAGTTTATGTACGAAAAGAGACAGTATTTACATATAATAACCGTTTGTTTCTGCATAACAAAACAGATCTGTAAAAAGTATATGATATTATGCTGGAGGAGGGTTTTGCATGAAAAATAAATATTTGGATATTGAAATGTAACTATACTGTTATTCTATATATATATATATATATATATATATATATATATATGTATATATATATGTGTGTGTGTGTGTGTGTGTGTGTAATGAAGCAAATATTCAATGCCACGTAGACACTTCCTTTATGATTCTTTTTTTTAATTTTTCGTCTGAGCTCTAATCTCTGGTCCGTAGATTCTACGAACAAAGCTTCTCTTTTAGAAGTGCACGACTGTGGAACTCTCTTCTGTTTGCTTGTTTCCTACCTGATTGCACACTGGATGTCTTCAAGTCCAGCATAAACAAATTCTTGATGAACCTGCTACTTAAGTAAGACACTTTATTAAATCTCCATTCCTAACGATTGCTACCATACTATCACATTGATTAATTGTACACGCAATAACTTTTATCTCCGAGTGGTGACTACCTTGTAAAAACAAAACGATATGGACATGGGCAGGGAATCTCATTAATTTACAGAACCTAAATTATCACGAAAATGTGACTTTCACCCCACCACAGATGTTGATTTGACCTTTGCCCTTGATGCCCCAAAATTTAATCACTTGTAAGTGGTTCCATTACCGTTATTTCGATCAAGTTTGGTGACGATTGGTCAAGCTATGTAAACGCAAAAGCTGAATATACTTGGCACGGCGAAATATTCCCTTTTCATCCTAAATGAGTCAGCCATTTTAATCTTTGTTAATAGTTATAAAAATAAAAAGTAAAATACTTTGTCATCCTTAGAAATTAAAAAAAAATTAGAATTGAACAACCAAAATCTTATTTTTTAAAGTAATGTCATAAAAAACGCCATTGTTTAAAAAAAAAAAAAAAAGGAAAGAAAACTAAAACGAAAAGACAGTAAAAATACTCCCGGGCATCGGCGGGAAAGTTTCCACTAGTTTCTTATAAGTTTGTGGATGTAGAATGAAAAACGAATATCTAATTAATGTTGAACACGATAAAGACCATAGCTTTGGTTTACAAGGAATTGGAACATAGCTTCAAGATATAGTTTAATGATAATGCTAGGAGAGACAAAAAGCGATGTGTTAGAGAGCGAGGGCGTGTACGAAAGCGAGAGAGAGCATGTATGAGAAACTGAGAGAAAGATAAAGTAAGAGTGTGTGTGTGAGACAGAAATAGAAAGTATATGTATGAAAGAGATAGAAAGTGTGTATGAGGGAGAGAGAGAGAGATAGAAAGTGTGCGCGAGAGAAAGAGACAGTGTGCGAGAGAAAGAGAGAGAGAGAAAGTGTAAGAGATGAAAAGAGTTATATAGAAAGAGAAAGTAATACAGAGAGAAAGAGAAAGAGCGACGCAGAGAGAGAGAGAGAGAGAAATAGAAAGAGCGATGCAAAGATAGAGAAAGAGCGATGCAGAGAGAGAGCGATTCAGAGAGAGAGAGAAAGAGAGATGCAAAGAGAGAGAAAGAGAGATACAGAGAAAGAGCGATGCAGAGAGAGAGAAAGAGCGATGCAAAGAGAGAGAGAAAGAGCGATGCAAAGAGAGAGAGAACGAGAGAGAGAGAGAAAGATGCAGAGAAAGAGCGATGCAGAGAGAGGGTGGGAAAGAATAAAACAGATTGAGAAAGTGTGAGAAAGGGAAAAACAGAGAGAGGAAGGGAGAGAGAGAAGGACAGAGAGAGAGAGAGAGTGAGAGGAAGGAGAGAGAGAAAGAGAAAGAGAGAAAGAGAAAGAGAGAAAGAGAGCGGTCAGCTGCAACTATAAAATTAACTTACATTCGAGGTTACATTTAATGATGAATAGCAAAGGATGCTATCTCTCCGCCAGTAAATAGTCAATAATAAATACCAGCTGCAGAAGAATTATTGGTCTTAATAGGAAGCAGTGGTTATCCATTTCTCTTGGAGATGGTGAAGTGGCTCTACATGATGAAAGAGTCAAAGAGAACTGCACAAGTTTGCCCCATCCACCACCAGTACATGTAGACATCGTTCCACTCATCCAGCCACAGTAGATAAAGAGATGAATACATTGGTGAGAAATTGTTAAGTTTAAAGATACAGAAAATCTACTTAATCAAAGCGAAATTGTTATAAACTGTAGACACGGAATAAACATTTCTTTGAAGATAGCTACTAAATACGCACTGTTATAAAAATTGCGTTGCCAGTAAAAGGTGAAGCTAAAAGTAATGGATGTCGCCAACATCAACGCAATCTGACTAACATACTTGCGAAAAAGAAGCGAAAATATCAAAGGAATTCGGTTTAATTTTTATTAACTATGCGAGTGGAGCCAGACACACACCATCTCTCTCTCTCTCTCTCTCTCTCTCTCTCTCTCTCTCTCTCAACACGGGGAGAAAACTGTATGGCAGTGATAGAAAGACAGTCTGAAAGGGATTACGTTTGTGTTTGTCTGAGAGAGAGAAAGAGTGTGCTAAAGAGAAAAAGAGTGTATCTGAGAGAGAAAGAGCAAGATAAAGAAAGAGATAGATAGAAAAAGTGTGTGTGAGAGAGAAAAAGAATATATCTGTGTGTGTGAGTGTGTGTGTGTGTATAACTATTTAATGTATCTACATGAAATCTTAAAAAGACATATTTTATGAATCAATTTTCAGTACTTATTCAAGAGTACTCTATAATAGAGCTAGGTAATAATCTAGCTTAATTGCCATATAGTTTCATACATATTCTTATATATATATATATATATATATATATATATATATATATATATATATATATATAATTATTTATTATAATTATTAAATACCTACAGACACTAGTGTTTCATTCTTTCAGGAATTATCAGTGCAGAATGTCACGATTAACACTGGTCGATAGATTCGAACCCAGCAGCAAGCTATCTCAGGCTTCATTAGCAAGGATATAATCCATTCGACCACCGTTAACTGCGATAAATACTGTTGAAATTTAAGTGATCTTGTCTGTCTGAGGAACAATCTTTACCAAACTCCTCTGTCAATTTTTGATCTGCAGACTTGAAACTTGGACATATACAGGGTAGAACGATGAATTTGTCGTCCTAAAGAAAACAACACTACAACTTTATTTTTAAACTTTTATTGAAAAAAATCAATTCACGTAACTTCATTATATAGTAGAGCTGATATCTATTCAATGTAGCCGCCTTCAGTCTCAATCACCGCCTCGATACGAGTCTGGAACTTGCGTGACTTTTCCACAAGCGCCGGTGGGAGCTCGGTAAATACTCAATGGATGGTGGCGATCAGGCTGGCTTTGGTGTGTTGGCAGGTCATGTTGGTGGTGTTCTCAACGTATGATCAAACAAAGTAGTCAAGCAGCTAGAATCGAAACAAAAACGAGAAACAAGAAAGGGACAGTGAAAAAGGTTACAAAGTCGTAGCACTCCTTAAGCTAAGCCTGGATCTCTTTGGACATGTGAGCTAGCGCCGAGTCCTGCTGCCACACTCAGAGTCTGCCAGCGACCACCTGATTACACCAGCGATCACCACACTCTTCAACACATCCAGGTACACTTTGGTGTTGACTTTCAAGCTAACTTTGAAGATGTGAGGTGGCATGATGTGGCCCTCACTTGAAACCACACCAAAGACCATAACCATGGGTCGTCTGATGCATTGAGCATTAAACTGTCCGGATTTTCATTTTGATGGTGTTGGCAATGGTTCTGTTGTTATAACTTGAATAGGTAGAGAGGATAAGCTGTACAGCAGCACATCTCCGATCTTGCTTGTTTAATATTGGGTCACTTTCAAATATGATAAAAGACTCCTAATGCTCTTGGGATTTGTACACAACTAGCCAACTAGTACATCGTCTGCAACAAAAAAGAAAACCGGTTTTCATCCAACGGAAATGGAATCGTGTCGTCTTTTCTATGGTGACAATTTTATCGCTTCACCCTGTAGGAGATTTGGATCCGTTAGTCGGTAAAACTATCTTCTAAGGGGCGACAATTGAAAATAAATTGAAACTTGGCAGACGGAAGTGGGCTTAAAGTGCTATTGTACATACAGGATGACCCCCCAAAAACGGACCCCAACTCTAATTATGCCCCGTTTCTTAGTGTTTTGTCTGAATGAAATGAAACTTTGGTCATAACTAGTTTATTATATTCAAAACATCATATCAAAACACAAGGGTCTTTGACATTTTATTCTCCGTTCTACAGCATATGTTTTAGATGGCCTCCATGTAGCTTTTGTTGTTTTCTTTTGTGGGGGGGGGGTCACCCTGTATGTACAGATATTTATTTATATGTTAAAGTCGATTAATTTTAACTTTTTTTATTCATCTGACAGTAGCTCAAACAGTAACGACTAAGGCTGGAGCACTATATGCATTAGTTTCGATTCTAGTTGATGGCATCCAACTTTTTCTTTTTACTTATGGAATCACTTCTTTATATTTGGTTACAAAATAATAATCAATATAGAATGCGGTTTATAATAATAAATATGAAAACTACAAAAATTAAAATATCATATTTAAGCATATTTTACAACTTGGCAGCGTCGGCTGACCTGCTAGTATGTATATATTATAAAAGTAACCTTGTCTGTTTGTGTACTGAACGGTCTCTACAAAACTCCTCTGTCAACTTTTGGCGTAGAGAACTTAGTATCCTGTGAGATCAATTCAATTTGACTTTTAGCAGGAAAAATTAGGTGCTAAGGAGTCACAATTGAAAAATTGGAACTACTCATGCGTAAATATACATTTATAAGGTTAAGTGCGTTGATTTGTAAAGTTTTGACATGCATGTATCTTTAGTTCAAATTGTAGCGAATGCGGCTAGAATCCTAAATGTTTTTTGTTTCGATTCTAGCTGATGGCACCTAAGTCGTATATATACTTTTTTAACTTTTAAAATCATTACTATATATTGGGTAAAAATAATAATAATAATTAAAAAAAGTAAAAATGGCTCAATAATAATAAATGCGATAGCTACATAAATTAAAATATCATATTTAAGCGTATTTTATAAAAAGTACATCATCATTCTTGAAAAAGAATCCATCGGATACAAGTACATTCCATAAAAAAGAAATCAGGTTGAGGCAGCTTATATTTAAACATCAAGTAAAGAAGGGAAAGGAAAAGAACAGGCAGATCTATTGTAGCTTGTAACTGGTGGACAAACTCATCTAATAAATTGGCGATCATTATGAACTTAATTGTATTAGTTGTCACGATTAACAGCTGTGCTATAATCGCCTTTTGGCTATATTAAAGTATTAGCAGCAAATCTACGACCATAATTTTATATCTATTTCCGGATAAAGAGGCAGAAATAGCAGATTTTTTTTAAAGTGCATGAAAATTAGTGAACTGCAAAAAAGTAGTCATGCTTATTAAGAATGACAGTCGGCATACACACACATTATTAGTGGCCTGGAAAGGACACAGGGGAGACAACCAGAGCAGCAAAACTGAAGCTGGCCTGCAGGACACTATATACACAGATGTAGGCAAATTTGGGCATATTTTATTAGTTTGAAAATATAGTTTTTTTTACCAATTGTCTTAAATTTTAACCATAGAATAATGTTAAAATCTTCAAAAAGCCGGCAAATTTTTGGATTTTACCGTCATTGGATTATTTACCTTTCACCTGACTATCCATTCACCTTTTTCTTCACCATATTCCCTCTGCTTCACTGTTTGTTATCAAGTACGATCTTTGACTTACTTGCAGTTTCATCAAATACTTTCCTACCAATTCTAATTCCTACCCTCTGATGAGAAGGAAAGTATTTCTTCGAACCTCTGCGGATTAAGGACTATCCACTTATCACGTCTTTCCTTTTCAGATTAAATATGTTTTTAAGTGTTTTTTAACATGTTTTATTAACTGTTTGCTCTCATATATATATATATATATATATATATATATATATATATATATATATATATATATATATACATATATATGAGAATGTGTGTCTGTGTGTGAGTGTTGCATAATCCAGATCCCCGAGGAGATAACGACAAAGCTAAGTTAACTTCTAGGCCGCAAAATCTCTGGTCAGCAAGTGATCAGACTTTTGGAAACAATACCGCTTGGAATGTCCTCGTCATCTGGGCCAAATAAAAAGAGATACAAAAAGAGGAGAGGAGATTAAACTCAATATTCAAATATCTTTTTCTTTTATAAGGGAATTGGCAGTAATAAAAGTCTTTTTTTTTTTTTTTACATAAACGTCACCACTTATCAAGGCCGATAGGCCACTCAAGGATAAGGATTAAAGAGTGTAGAGTAGTCAAAAGGACAATATAGTAATCGATAGTAATGGAAGTTCGGTAAATTTGTTAACTTAAGTGGAACGGCTCATCAGAAATTTGTTCACGTTGGACTTGAAGACAACCATATTATAGAAAACTGGAAAGCAGGAAAACGGAAGACAATTCCACAGGCGTGCAGTTCTAAGAAAGAAGCTTTGATCATGGAATCTATGTTTAGGTTTAGGCACAGATAAAGAGCGGGGAAAATTATTGATAATGTTTTCAGCTAGTCTAGTGTTTCTTGTGAAAGTTTGGCGAGGGGGGACCATAGATTGAAGCTCAGTTGAACACTTTCCATGAAAATAACGATAAAGCAGAGACAAACTCGCAACATCTCTTCTGTGAGACAGAGGTTGCAGGGAAGAGAAAAGGACATCTCCCACCAGGCCACGACGTCTATTTTGAACCCTATCAAGGCAGGACAAGTCTTTTCTAGCAGCTCCTGCCCATATGTGGCAACAGTACTCCATCCTTGGACGTATCTGGCTCTTATATAGATAGAGAATTGCATCAGCAGTGAGATATCTACTGGATCGATAGAAAGATCCCACCATTTTTCCAGCGGCCTTGGCAACAGATTTGATGTACGTATTCCATTTAAGATCAGGAGTAAAGGTCAAGCCCAGAAGCCTGTCAAAACTTGAGGCCTCCCCAAGACGAGAGCCATTCATTTTAATTGATGCCAGATGGGGATCAGAACGTTGATGATGTAAAGATAGAAGCTTGGTTTTAGATGCATTAAAAGTAACCAGCCACTCCTTTCCCCATTGTACAACGTGATCAAGATCAGAGGAGAGAGAATCGGAGAGAACTTGGTCGTTTACTGTCTTAGATGTGCTACCATAGATGGTAGTGTCATCAGCAAAAATGTCTACGAATTATGTAAGGATGTGATTTGGAAGATCATTAATGTAGATCAGGAAAAGAGTTGGGCCCAGGATCGACCCCTGAGGGACTCCAGCATTTATACTGTGAGCTTCTGATTTTCGCCCATCAACTACTACTCTTATGAACCTATCAGAGAGAAATGATTTAATAATTGAGAAGACATTTCCAGCAATACCATAGCTGGAGATCTTGTGAAGTAAACCTTTATGCCATACCCTATCAAAAGCCTTTGATATGTCAAGAGCAATTGCCCTAGAAAGGTTGCCTCTGTCGAGAGATTCGCTAATCCTATGAGATATAACTGTAAGCACATCTGCTGTAGATCTAGCAGAACGGAAACCATATTGTGTGTCACTAAGAAGGTTATTTTTGCTGAGATGGTTGATTACTTCTCTATTTAACACAGATTCCAGCAACTTACTCATGACACACAGGAGACTTATTGGCCTGTACTGAGAGGGGGATGAACGATCACCTGAATTCTTAAATACAGGGCATACTGATGAGATTTTCCAGGGTGATGGGAAGCAATTCTCCTCAAGACAACGTTTAAACAGTTTTGTAAGTATGGGTGCTAGTTCTGGTTGAAGTTTTTTAAGTACTATAATTGGAATATCGTCAGGGCCGGTTGCTTTACTGGAATCAAGGTTTTTGATTAGCTTGGAAACATCACATACAGATATTTGTATATCACATAGTGTGTTTTCTGATACAGGAGGAAATATTGGGGGTTGGCGGCCTTGGTCGCAAAGGGTAGAATTGGCTGCAAAGTTCTTGGCAAAGAGTTTGGCTTTGTCTGATGCTGACGAGATTAACTCAGGTCCATTGATGATAGTTGGGATGGAGCACACGCTTCTATTCAAGATTCTGTTTGTAATTTGCCAAAACTGAAGGCTAATCGGGGATAAGGGTCAATGACTGTAAGGTAGGCAGGAAGCAACAGCAAAGTGATCATTAGTGGTGGAAATCGGGTAGAGTTTGATTATTTAAGTGGGCGGCGCAACAAGAACTTGTTTACATCAGACTTTAAAATGACTTATACGGGCAGAGGATTACGTTGGGAGCGAGGTATCTTGGCAACAGAGTTGATGTAAGACTTCCATTTTAGGACAGGAGTGAAGGTCAGTTCCAGAAGTTTGTTAAAGCAGGATGCTTCTTTGAAACGAGAGGCATTCATTTTAATTGGGGTCACGTGCAAATCAGATCGTTGGTGGTGAAAAGATGCATTAAAATTGATCAGCCATCTTTTTTCCTTATCTCATACATTATAAAAGACACTAATCAAATCAATCGATACCTAGCACTTTCAGAAGTGTTTGAACATGCACGGTTGGTTCAATTTTACTTCGGTAAATTCTCAGTATTCAAGAATCCCCTTCCTGGGGTCAACACTTGATTTCTATATAAGATACATAAATATCTGACCACTCTGCCTCTCAAACATTGAGTTGCAGCGACCGATGTTTACACGTTGACGTCCAAAATCAAAATGTATAAACTTGTTTATGAACACGTCGTCTGCACATACACTATACTAAATATAAGCAAATAAATATATTTTGGAACAATCAGAAAACTTTCTGAACTTATTTGAAATGGTCTGACCTGTGTCCGGGCATTGCCTGGAAAAATTGAAAAAGTCAAACTCGCAACTCCTTCAGTTAAGTTGACTGACAAGATTCTTTAAACTCAAGATGCTAAGCTTTTATCAAAGGCGTAAAATTATGCATTAATATAACAATGTCTTGTATTAAAATTAGTGTTGGGATTATTTATCAAATAAGGACTTGTAAAATCTGGAACTGTTGGAGTTATAAGGATCGGAAGCAAAACAATGTGTGCCTATTTTACAATGCCAAAAAACCATTCTTTTAATTGTTTTTGGTTTTTGGTCCCCAAACAAAGTAGGATTGACTTGTAAATTCAGCCTTGTCCGTTTGTCTGCCCGCACTTTTCTCAAGAACTACGCCTTGGAAGTTTTGGAAATTTTGCACAAACATTAAAACAGGATATGAGTAAAAAAGTGACAGTACGGATTTTCTGGGAAAACTCCGGTTGTACCCGTAGGGGTGCCTTTCGGGTTAAAATGACTAAAATTTATACTTTTGTGCTCATTAAAAAAAAAATTGATGCCTTGGATTTAAAAAAAACTTTCTGTAAAGTTGTAACTAACTGATTTCTATATAATTTTGTTTGTCTATACTTCGCGATAATTTTTGGGTGTGCCGCAGGGGCTCTTTTAGGGCTAATAAAATCATTCCATTTTTGAGACTATTTTACCATATTTGTCCAAAGTTTTCTGTGTATGTCTATTTAGCAGTTTCGCATGGTGCCGAATTCAAATTTAAATATGTTAAGGCCTCGGGTACTTTTGGGGCTAAATGGGTGGGGGGGAGCAAATGATGGACTTAGTCATTTCTTTTTTTGCAAAGTGCAGAACTCGAATTTACGAACTGCACCATTTGTTAATTTTCATCAAGATTTGACCTCCTCTGGGTACTTTTGGGGCTAAACAGGGAAAAGGGGGGAGAAAATGTTGAACTTAGTCATTTTTATGCCTCGCTCACTGTGCACTCACGGGGGACAATGCAGTCTTCACTTGTTAAACATACTTTTCCATTGCTGGTCCTAATGATGAAATGATAAATATTTATTGATCTTAAACTACTAGATTTCTCCCTCCCAAGTATATTTTTACATTTGCAATGAAACACACACACACACACACACACACACACACACGCACACATACACACACACACACGCACACATATATTACATTTCGAAAATTAAAAAGAAACACACACACGTATATATATATATATATATATTACATTTCGAAAATTAAAAAGAAACACACACACACACACACACACGTATATATATATATATATATATATATATATATATATATATTACATTTCGAAAATTAAAAAGAAACACACACACACACGTATATATATATATATATATATATATTATATTTCGAAAATTAAAAAGAAACACACACACACACACGTATATATATATATATATATATATTACATTTCGAAAATTAAAAAGAAACACACACACACACACACACACACACACACGTATATATATATATATTACATTTCGAAAATTAAAAAGAAACACACACACACACACACGTATATATATATATATATATATATATATTACATTTCGAAAATTAAAAAGAAACACACACACACACACACACACACGTATATATATATATATATATATTACATTTCGAAAATTAAAAAGAAACAAAATATTTATAGATTTTATAGCCCCCAACTCTCATTTCCAACCCTTTCTCATAGGGTAGAAGCGGTAGTAACATGGTAGTGTTAGAGCCACCCAACTAACAGAGACTTAATGAAAACCTGAAAGGAGTCACCATCAGAATCCATCGTCCTCTGGTCACCTCCTTCCCTACATGCATTACGCATTACGTGCGGAACTGCACATCAATAGCGTGACAATATTGCTTCTGTTCTGTTCTCTCAGAGTCAAGATTACATGCTGTAACCCTGTAGATTTACAAATAGTTGCAACCAACACAGAGGACTTTATCCTAGGTATGTTCCTCGTGAGCTTTATGCAGAAGTTCAACTCGCTCATTCTCTTCCTCCTCATCATCATCAACAACAACAAATCAGCATCACCATCCTAACACATTGTAAATTCTTCATAGATGCCAGACAAGCGTACTGTAACCTTAGAAACAGTAAGCTGTTAACGACAAATAGACAGAGATCCATTCTTTGGTCAATTAGTGTCTAATATTGGTTTGTGAAGATCGATGATCGATTTGATTTAAAAGAAGAGCTAATGAGTCTGTTGAATTGTTCTCCACAGAAATAACTAATTTTGGCACTAATTCTAAAAATCAGGAATAGATTCGGCCCCAGAAAAATAAACCTGCAAATTGTCATGCTTGAAACTTTAAAAAAAAATATTTTATTCGTTGTCTAGTTGATCAGTTGTAACAATAGGGCATGTTTAGATTTCCATCTTTTTCTTCAATTAATCCTATCTTCAGCAAGATTTTCAGATTTTTACCATTTTACCATCTGTAAGGAAGCCAGGTGGTTGGTTGGTTGGTTGGTTGGTTATTTTTGTTTTACGGCATATCAACCCTTTTTAGGTTATTTAATGCCGAATCTAGTGATTTTGAAGAAATGTTTTTTACTAGAATATATATTTTTTTTCAAGTAATTTTCTATTTAACCCATAGTTGGAACCCTAACAGGTACTACCAGCCTGGATCAGAGTGGACCTGGGAGCAATAGCAATTAAAGGGTGGCTCCACACTCCTTAAAGCCCGCAAGCTGGGCCTCACCATCGAATATAGTTTAAGGTCATATCCAGGACCGAAGCCAGGTGGTTTGCCACAATGAAGACTATACGGAGACTAAATTGTAAACCTTGTGTTTACTTTTTGGCAGACTTGTAATTCTAGCTTTTCTAATTCTGTCCTTTAATCTTCATATTCCATGAGCAATGTTTCTGACAAAAGGGGGAAAATTGCTGTTTTCTCGGTCGGAATTCGTATCGTATAAATTTCTTAGTCTGTTTGCCCATTCCACTTTTTCTCGGAGTACTCTGGCTTAAAATCGATGCACAGTTAGTAATTATTAGGAATTAACAAAAATTAGTCACCACAATACCACAATTACTCTAGAAGCTTTCTCGGAAACTACTGGGCCAATCTGGTGTAAATTTTGTATGGACCTTTGTTATGATCAGGTGCAGCAAACTAAGCATCACGTTATCGGTTCAGTGCACGGTTAGAAATCAACTAGGATTAATAGGAGTTAGTATTTAATGCAAACATGGACACTAATTTAACGATATCAAACCATCAATTTGGCATAAAGCGCTCATTTTAATCAACAGCCTATAACATTTGCCAGTTTTTAACGAGCTAAAAAGTATAGTCTATCCAGATAACACCTATCGTTTTTTACCTTGAAGTTGTATTTTTTCAGTTCCTTACACCAAGCGGCTTCATACTTTGTCTGCAGCCTTTTTGATTAAGAAAAGTCTGTCAGATTAATCATCATTGTATATGTTATTACATATATTTGGCATAGCGTCTGTTGTACATGCTGTCATGCATTGGATGGCTTTTAGACATTAATTTCCAACTAACCTATCTTTGTCCAGGTTTTTATTCATCTCTCTTTCTCTCGGATCTATCCTTATTAATCCCTTCCACATTTTCATTAGCTTTCGCCTGACAATTGAATCTTATACCACAATAACTCTCATGCATCTTTTTTATCATGGCCATACCATCGATGTCTCCTGTTCTATACACATCTCTCTATACTATCCATATTTAATCTAAACTATTTATTAAGATTCATATTCCATCATATAAATCTGATATTATTTCTCCCCATGCAACACATGCCTTCAACCCCCATTGGCCAGATTACATTATTATACAGCATCACATTGCATACATATGTCTGATAGACTCTTCGCTTGGCCGACAGTGAAAGCGCTTCACTGGTTAATGAATTCAAAAGTTCCCCGAAATCATTCCATCTATTCCTAAATCTAGCAATCATACGAGCACCTGCTTCTTCTTGTGCTCCAATGATATCACCAAGGTAACAAAACGCAGATTCGAAATAGGATTTCAATTTTATGCATTAAAACTAGCATTATCATGTTGGTGTTATTCGCATAACGTTTCATCTCAAAGTACGTCTCGAGAATCTATATGGGATTTCAAACTGGCCCCTTGATTTAGTCCATGAAGCTAAATTTTTCTCATGCTGTTAGCCATGACTGGATAAGAGTCTTATGTAATTTTTATTTTATACTCGTTTAGTACCATCTATAATAAATATTTAACCTCAGACCATCAAAAGATTTCACTTAAAATTCATTATGGCCAAGCAACTTCATTATTTATGTGATATGTCTCCCTTTCAAAACAAATGTTAGAGAAGAGCCGGACAGAAGCAGTAAATTATTGTTTATCTGCAGTTATCTAATTATCTATCTATCTATCTATCTATCTATCTATCTATCTATCAGTTTATCTGTCTATCTATTTCTTTATTTAATTATCTGTGTATCTATCTATTTATCCATCTATCTAATTATATATCTGCCAAATTATCTGTGTATCTATCTGTCTATCTATATGTGTATCTTTCTGTGTATCTATCTGTGTATCTATCTAATTATCCGTGTATCTACCTATCTATTTATCTAATTATCTGTGTATCTATCTATCTATCTATCTATCTTGCTAATTATCTATCTATCTAATTATCTGTGTATCTATCTATCTATCTATCTAGCTAGCTAGCTAATTATCTATCTATCTAATTATCTGTGTATCTATCTATCTATCAGTTTATCTGTCTATCTATCTTTTTATTTAATTATCTGTGTATCTATCTATCTATCTATCTAATTATATATCTGCCAAATTATCTATCTATCTATCTGTGTATCTATCTAATTATCTGTGTATCTATCTATCTAACTATCTATCTAATTATATGTGTATCTATCTATCTAATTATCTGTGTATCTATCTATCTAATTATCTGTGTATCTATCTATCTAATTATCTGTGTATCTATCTATCTATCTAACTATCTATCTAATTATATGTGTATCTATCTATCTAATTATCTGTGTATCTATCTAATTATCTGTGAATCTATCTATCAACCTGTATATATCTATTTATCAGCTTATCTGTCTATCTATGTATCTCTCTATTTAATGATCTGTATATCTATCTAATTATCTGTCTATCTATCTGTGCCAGCTTATCTATCTATCTCTCTATCTAATTATCTGTGTCTCTATTTATCAGTTTATCTATCTAATTATCTGTGTATCTCTCTATTTATCTGTTTATTTGTCTATCTATCTATCTATAGTGGCAACAACGATTTGAAGTCATGTTTTGACAACCTGTCAAACTCTGTGACCTGGTCAGTTTGCACCTGAAGATGTGAATGGGGACTGGAAGTGACGTGTCACATGTCACGTGTTTTGGTTCGCGCAAGCATAGGGTAGTTGGATTGGAGACACTGAGAAAGATAGGTAGGCTAAATACGGGCATCCCCATGAGGGAGAGGCGGTCTCTGAATGGAGACAGACGAACTCCCATGCCAAAGATTGTCGATCACTCTCTTCTGCTATGACAAATATTTGGGAGTGAATAAAATACATACGTAGAATCTTACATCGTCTTGGGTCCATTTTAAACAGATTCCAGCACCCCCGAAGATGGTTGCCGAACTTCTCAGAAAAATCAAAAGCAGAAACAGGTATGTCGTCATGTATATGTTGTGTGTATGTAATATATGTTCTGACATGCAAGCACGCACCAACACCATGACGAATCACGGGCCATAAAATAGACATTAAGGATCTGAGAACAGCAGTCCATTACACAACAAACAAAGCGTACATAGTTACATATATATGGTCCGTTATGATAAGAACAAAACAGACATTTATTAGTGCCATGTACACATTAAACATATTATAATGCAAAGAGTATACCCATATATAGACCCCCCCTGCAACAAATAGGTCACAAACACACGTATAGATATATACAACACAAATCTAATAATCCATATAATAATGTCCCCATCTTAAGTGTTATTTACACAACTTTTCAGTTGATATAACCTCCAACGTTCTTCAGGTGTATTTTCTTGAACTTGGAAATCTTTCTGTTGAATTCGAAAAGCGGCACAGAATTTCAAACGGAACCTTTTATTTAATCCAGGAAGATAGCATACTCTTGTTCCGTTAGCTATGACTTAGTACGCGTCCTTAATAATTCATGATTGCATTTTGAGTGCCACCCACACTGAGGACAGAATCATCAGCTTCCAAAAGAGTATAACTTTACCAAGTAATTTATCCATTGTGACACAGGTTGTCGCAGTCAGGAAAATTTTCAAGTTCAACCTCTGAGGAAAGTCGGTGGTTACATCGACCGAAACATTGTGAAAATAACATTCAAAATGAGAACAGTAGTCTGAAGTATACAAACAATACGAATAATCAATCATATCTAAAAAAAAAATTCAATTATTTTGCTTTTATCAATTTTATTAGCCATGTTCATTTGTTCTTGTTTGAACTTTTAGATGTGCTTATGCAATTACATAGTCATCTATGCAACAACAATCGCCAATTTTTTTCTGGCCATGTCGTTGTCTCTCACACTGGCAGCTGTCAAAAAGGGGCGTGCAGTGGTTCACAACTATAGTATATACAATATATAATAGGATAAAACAAGTATAGTATATACCATATATAATAGGATAAAACAAGTATAGTGTATACAATATATAATAGGATAAAACAAATCAAAAACACAAACTCTGATACATTTTGTAAATATCAGTTGGACTCTAGAGCATGAGAACTGGTGTGCCAATGTAAAATATGCCTTATATATTGTTGTGAGTGCTACATTATAAAAAGGGACCGTTACACATCAATTTTTTTTTATTAATGAGAAATATGCATGCATGACACCATATCGGAAAACAACCCTCCCGATGTTAACATCCATATCTTATTTTTCTTCAGTTGATTGATCAATAGATTTTCTTATCTCGGCTTCTAGAAACTCTTCAGATTTAGTCCAATCTGCAGCCTGCCCTTGATTGTCACAAACTGGAAAACTTAACTGTTGCAAACTCGACTGTTCCTAACTGTCGTAAACTGTCACAAAACTCATTGCCCTCTCTTAAAACTGTCCGTAATTTTAAATATATCCACCTCTATTGTCATGACACACCTTGATTAACAATCATATTTCAGCTTTATTTTGTGTTCATTTAGGAACAACTTTTAATTGTCTTTCCACTAAGCTTACTTTATACAACCTTCATTCTGCTGGTAAACTTATTTCCACTCTCTTTCGTTATAACAATTGGAGGAGAGGCAGAACGTCGATACTATCATACGTCCACGCTTCTTGATAAGAGATGTAATACTACTGCCATATCTGGGCAGGAGCTGCTAAAAACAGCCTATCCTGCCTTGACAGACTACAAAATAGGCTTTGTGGTTTAGTGGGGGATACCCTTTTCTCTACCCTGCAACCTCTCTCCCACAGAAGAGACGTTGCGAGCCTATCCTTGTTTTATCGTTATTTCCATGGCAGGTGCTCGTCTGAACTCCAATCTCTGGCCCCCCCTCGCCAATCTTTCATGAAAAACACCTGTCTAGCTGAATCCACTGTGAAAATTTCCCCCACTCTTTATCTGTGCCTAAATCAAAACGTGGATTCCAAAAACGTTAATTAGCACCAAATTATATAAACGTTAGATAGCACCAAATTATATAAACGCTAATTAGCACCAAATTATATAAACGTCAATTAGCACTAAATTATATAAACGTTAAGTAGCACCAAATTATATAAACGTTAAATAGCACCAAATTATATGAACGTTAAACAGCACCATATTATATAAACGTTAAATAACGCCAACTTATATGAACGTTAAATAGCACCAAATTATATAAACGTTAAATAGCACCAAATTATATAAACGTTAAATAGCACCAAATTATATAAACGTTAAATAGCACCAAATTATATAAACCTTAGATAATACAAAAATGGAGATTTCATGTCTGTATTCTTGTTCTTGCATGGATTCTGTCTTCTGCAGAACTCTGGAACTTTTGTCATTTTAACATGCTCCTAAGTAGTCTGTTGATTAAACAATTTATAAGGATTCTATTTAAATAAGTGGAATTATTTTTGAGTAAATGAATTCTTCAATGGCGGGGAAATGTATATATATATATATATATATATATATATGTGTGTGTGTGTGTGTGTGTGTGTAGATATATAGCTATGCATATATATACATATATATATATGTGCATATATGTATAGATATATGTATATATATATACATATATATGTATGTATATATACGTATATTTATATGTATCTATATATATGTATATGTATATGTATATGACTGTGCTCTTGTCACCCATAGACTTGATGACATGCAGAATATCCTCGATAGGTTTTCTGGTGCATGTAAAGCCTTCGGTCTTACAATTAGCATAAAAAAGACTGAAATTATCCACCAGCCAAAACCAAACACCACGTCCTCTTCACAACCAGTAGTATACGTTGATGGTGAACCTTTGAAAACAGTATCTTCTTTTACATACCTCGGCTCTATTGTGTCTGATGATGCTAAATTTGAAAAGGACATCCAATGTGGAATTAATAAAGCTAGTGAGGCATTTGGTAGGTTGCGACACAGACTCTGGAACAGCCACGATGTGTCTCTAAAAGTAAAGGTGGCAGTCTACAAATCTGTTGTTCTGCCTACCCTTCTGTATGGGGCTGAAACGTGGACCTTGTACCGCAAGCATATAAATCAGCTTGACTCCTTCCATATCAGATGTCTGCATTTTATTTGCAATGTTGAATAGCAGGATTGTGTTCATAATAGTGAATTACTGAAGAGATGTGAAATCACTGGTATTGAATCATTTTTGTTCAGGATACAAATGCGGTGGTCGGGTCATCTTGTAAGAATGGATGCCCCAAGAGTTCCTAAGCAATTTTTTATGGGCAACTGACAAAATCTTGCCGTCCAATAGGGCGTCCCCTGCTTCTTTACAAAGATAAACTAAAAGACCACCTGAAAAGTTGTGGAATTTCTCTGAGTTCCTGGGAGATTGCAGCAGGGGATCGCAGAAAATGGAGGAAGATGTGTTTCCTGGGGACTAAAGAATTTGAACATAACCGCCTTTGTCATAGGGACGCCCTTTGTGCAAATATGAAGGCAAAACACAAGAAACATCCACCTAAAAATGAATATGTATGCCATTGTGGTTTCAGAGCACGCAGCAAAGCAGGGTTATCTGTTAACTCGAGAAGGCATCTTTGACCGACGAGCATATGAAAGTTCACCATCTGCGGAGGAGTGTGCCGGACATCTACAGGATTGCAATTACGCATGTGGTGTCACAGAGCTTGGGAGCTGCTGAAGATTGCATACTGAACCCTCATTCAGCGTCTTCAATGAGAGAATCCACCATGTATAGATATGTATATTTATATGTATATATGTATATGTATGTATATATATGTGTGTATATGTGTATATATATATGTATATGTATATATATATGTGTGTGTGTGTGTGTATAGTTTAAAATATAATTATCCACTGACACGTGTTCTGTCTCTGTATATATGTATATATATTTAATGAAGCTAAAAAAATATCTATTTAAAAAGACAATTTATCACGATGCAAAAAGGCTCAACAGTTAAGGGGAGCTATTAAATACATTAAAATAAGGGATAAGGAATACAAGTAACAAATAACTTTATATTATCAGATCAGTATGGGAATAAGATGATAAAAAGAGAGAATAACTTCTTTGGTCATGACATTTTATTTTAATATATATACTAGATGAATAATTGTACAAGGATGGGTAAAATTACTTCTACAAACAACAGTATGCACCAATTTTATGTACCTTTACAAAGATTAAAATCAACATATAACGACACTGAACCTTGTGTCAAGAATCCATATTCAAATTTGGATTAAAATTCGTTACCTGATTTAAATTCTTAGAGGTATTTTACTTTTAAGGCGTAAGTTAAAAGGGGTTTTAAGAATAAATTGATATTCAAGGAATCTGACTTAATCGATGTCTACTGATTTTTTTTTTACACAGTGATCACCACTTATCAAGGCCCGGAAGCCACTCAGGGATAAGGGTTATTGCAAGTACATTACGTTAGTGTGGAGATTTGATTATGGATATAATTCAATGCTGATCAAAAATATTCGAATTTTCATGTGGGAGGTTGTTCCCATGTTATGCTGCCTTTATCTAGATTGATCTAACTGCCAGTGGCATACATCTTAGGCAAGTTGATTCACATTCCCTCAGAGGAGGAAGTTTCATGGGTATATTAAGTTCATAAATAATCCCCAGTCACATGCACATCCCAGTTAAGGGAGATGACAACATTAGATTTTTGTAGTTCTTGCAGAGAGATGTCGACATCCTCCCTCATACAGTGCCTAGCATTCCCGGTACTGACCAGACTCAACATTGCTTAACTTCAATAATCTAGTGAGAACGTGTCTCTCAACTTAAATATACTTTTATAAAGTGTTTTGGCAGGTACATTATAAAGAGGATCTTGACACATGGACAATTCCTTTACTAATGAGAAATATATTAAATCAATATTACTGCCTAAGTACATTTGGGCCATTTAACATGGAAAATAACACGACTGTAATGAATGTTCAATCCTGAAAAATTATTATTTCTTATCTGGGTTTAAAATATTTAGCCTATAGTTTGATTTTGACTATTATAAAAGTAATTATACACTTTTAAACAGAAAATCTGAGATTATTTCTTTTTGTCTACATAAGAAAATTTTAATATGACTAGTACGTGATAATCTAAATAATTGAAATTTATAATGCAGTCATTTATAACTGCCCTTTCGCAATAATATTATAACTTGGTATTCTGCCTAGTATTTACAAACTATTTTAGGATACTTAATGATATGGTTTTTCTATTTTATTTAGCAATCTTCTAGAAGGCTGTCTGAAGATATTGGCTTTTTGACACAAAATGCATCAAGCACTGATGTTATTATTTGTTTTTCTTCCTCCTCCTTTGCAAAACTCATTCATGTTCTACCAAGCCAAAACCAAAAATTTTCCTCCAAAACACACAAACCAAACATTATGCGTAAATATTTGCTGGTCTAAAGAACTTTAAGTATAAAACTTACCAAAAAAAAAAGCAAATTTCAAATTACTATGAACAGGGTTGATATGCCATAAAAAAAACTAGTCAATAAATTTAGAAATATTTAATATAAATATAATATATATATATATAAATATAATAAATATATACGTATTTAATATAAATATTATTTAATATGAATATAATATATATCTATATATATACACACATATTTAATATAAATATAATATATGTAAGTATACAATATAAACATTATATATATAAGTATACAATATAAACATTATATATATAAGTATACAATATAAACATTATATATATATATATAAGTATACAATATAAACATTATATATATATATAAGTATACAATATAAACATTATATATATAAGTATACAATATAAACATTATATATATAAGTATACAATATAAACATTATATATATAAGTATACAATATAAACATTATATATATATAAGTATACAATATAAACATTATATATATATATAAGTATACAATATAAACATTATATATATATATAAGTATACAATATAAACATTATATATATAAGTATACAATATAAACATTATATATATAAGTATACAATATAAACATTATATATATAAGTATACAATATAAACATTATATATATAAGTATACAATATAAACATTATATATATAAGTATACAATATAAACATTATATATATAAGTATACAATATAAACATTATATATATAAGTATACAATATAAACATTATATATATAAGTATACAATATAAACATTATATATATATAAGTATACAATATAAACATTATATATATAAGTATACAATATAAACATTATATATATATAAGTATACAATATAAACATTATATATATAAGTATACAATATAAACATTATATATATAAGTATACAATATAAACATTATATATATAAGTATACAATATAAACATTATATATAAGTATTCATTAAAAATATAATATATATTAGTATTAAATATATATATATATATATATATATATATATATATATATATTATTTAATACTAGCTTTACCCTGTCCTGCATTACTGTGGCTCAATTTGGTATAATGGAAAAGTCTAATAAAAAGAGAAAATGCATGTCTTATATTCTTAGTACAGCAATCGACTCCTACAAAAAAAGAAGAAAGAAATGCGTAAATGTAAGAAGCGGTACTCTTGCAGTACGTAATGGTTAGATATTTTAGTGTTTTTATTTAATGTAAAATGTTTAATCATCTCGAAGAACACAGTGTTTATGTCTGTATTCGGAGAAGACAAATGGTCGCGGAGTTGTGGGAAACTCAGTATGCAGCAAATGTAATTTCGTTAATGAAGAAGAAGCATTCATACATGTTAATTTAAACACGTATAGAATTGTATAGCAAATAAGAAGCAATCATAATTTTCTGATCTTAATCGGACCTTTATCTAGTTCATTATTCTGTTGTTTTTGTTCAAATTTAATGCAAGTAATTAAACGATCTAAATATGTTAATAATAAAATTAAATAGTAAATGCTCAAAGTTAGAATCGTCAGTTAGAGTCGTCCAAACCGGAAGTAAGAACCGAGTAGTCGCGCAGTTAATGGTATTGTTTTTTGTTTTTGATTTTCAAATGTAATGCAAGTAATTTCACGATCTCGTTGCGTTGTAATAGTAATTTGTAAAAAAAGGAGATGTTAATTTTTAAAAATTGTGTAGTTGAAAGCAGTAATAAATGAAGCTCATAGTTAGATTCCTCGGTTGGAGTCGTCAAAACCGGAAGTATAAACTTAGTAGTCTCGCAGTGTGCGTCTTACGGAAGAAAGAAATCCACAGCAGAACAATGTAATCTTAATCGGACGTTTAGCGCGTTTATTTATTTATTTTTTGTGTGTTTTAAGTAAAATGCAAGTAATATCACGGTATCGTTGCGTTCGAATAATAAATGGTAACTAAGAAATTGTTTGTTTATTTAATAAGTTTTTGGTGGGAAGTACTAATAAATAAAGCTCATAGTCAGATTCCGCGGTTTGACTTGAAAAACCGGAAGTAAAATCCGAGTAGGAACGCAGTTTGCGTAGTACGTTAAAGAAAAAAAGCAGATAGGCAAAAAGATAATGTTAATCGGACCGTAATTTTATTTTTTTATGGGAGAGAATGAAAAAAAAAATAGAGAAAAAAAAGAAAAAAAATAGCTTTAATGACCCTTTACGATTCCAACCCGGTGTTTATTCCTACTGTTCCTTGTGGACGCGTTCTCAGCGGTGTTAAGTGATAGCGGGAGTAGTAGGAATTTAATAGAGAGAAAAGATTTTACAACTTCCATTTATTCTAACCGGTTTTGGCAGTGAACTCTCACCGGAAAAAATATAGGAATGTACGGTTATCGAGGAAGTGTAAGGGGGATAGGCCTATAGCACACCTCAGATCCTGTGTTGCAGTTTGTGCACATTACATTTGCATGTAATGCCTTGATTTTTAATCCTAATAAGATACAAACTCACACGGGAAAAATGAGTTCATTTTATTTATATAGATAGAATAGAAGATGAAAGAAGAAGATAGAAGAAGATAAAAAAGATAGATAAAAGATAGAAATAGAGAAGAAATAAATATAATATGTATATATATCATTTAATATAAATATAATATATATATTATTCAATATAATTAAATATATATATATATATATAAGTGTTCAATATAAATATAATATATATCAGTATTTCATATATATATATAAATATATATTATTTGATATAAATATAATATATATTATTCAATATAAATATGATATGCATATCATTCAATATAAATATAATATATATATTATTCAATATAAATATAATATATTATTTAATATAATATAATATATATATTATTCAATATAAATATAATATATTTATTATTCAATATAAATATAATATATTTATTATTCAATATAAATATAATATATTATTTAATATAATATAATATATATATTATTCAATATAAATATAATATATTTATTATTCAATATAAATATAATATATTTATTATTCAATATAAATATAATATATATATATATATAGGTATTCAATATAATATATATATATAAGTATTCAATATAAATATATATTAGTATTTAATATAAATATATAAATATATATTTAATATAAATATAATATATATAAGTATTTACTATAAATATATATTAGTATTTAATATAAATATATTAATATATATTATTCAATATAAATATAATACATATATAGGTATTCAATATAATAATAATATATATATATATATATATACATATAAGTAGTCAATATAAATATATATTAGTATTTAATAGAAATATATAAATATATATTATTTAATATAAATATAATATATATATAAGTTTTTAATATAAATATAATATATATTATTTAATATAAATATAATTAATTTCGTATACATTTAATTTTCAACTCATTTTACGTGTTAGTTCAATGATTAGTATATTAATGTTATTATTTATATACGGATTAAATTATTTAAACAAAGATTCTTGAATAGGATTCGATAATAGCTATCGTGAAGAACATCCATAAGACTCTTCTTTTTTTTACATGGAGGTCACCGCTTATCAAGGCCCAGAAGCCACTCGGGGATAAGGGTTATTATGTGTACAGTAATCAATGGAATAGTATCGTAGTAATAATTAGTATTGGAGATTTGATAAAGTTTCATTACTTAAGGGGGCGGTTCATCAGGAATTTGTTTGTGTTGGACTTGAAGACATCCAAGTTGAAGTTGGGAGGTGCTGACAGTGCCACGTAGTGGAGTCAAAACACACAAAATTGCACGTGCCATATCCAACGTTTTGACTCCACTACTGGGCACTATCAGCACCTCCCACATAAAGAACTCCGGAGATTTACTCAACAAAATAAAAAACATTAACGTACAAAACAAAACTTTACACAGCTTAGATATAACATCATTATATACTAATGTCCCCATTAAAAAATGCTTGAATTTACTCCTTAAACATTTGAAAAAATCTAACATTAGCTTACCTTTTCCTCCCGACACTCTTATAAAAATCATTAGACTTATAACTAACATGACTTATTTTCACTTCAATAACAATTTCTATAAACAAAATTTTGATCCTCCTATGGGTAACCCTCTTAGTGGAGTATTAGCTTGCCTTTTCTTAGAATTCCTAGAATCTGGTCCTTTCAAATTCAGATTACCTCCAAACACAGAATATTTCAGATACATTGACGACATTTTAATTTTTCTTCCTGAAAATACGCGCATAAATATCATTAGAGACAAATTAGACCCAGCCGAACCTTCCATAAAGTTTACCTATAAAACATAAAACAATAACTCATTACCTTTTCTTGACATACTTATAATAATAAAATCCAATAATAAACTATCCTTCAAAGTTCACCGCAAAACGATTACATACATTTCTATTCACACCATAATAATAAAATAAAAACAGGGATGATAATTGGTTTCTTCTTACGCGCTTTCAGAATTTGCAGTCCTCAATATCTGGACGAAGAATTCAAATACCTCACAAACATTTTGAAAACCTTGCAATATTCGACATATTTCATATTGAATGCTAAGAGAAAAGCCCCACAAATATTTTCCAGAATAAATAATAATAAAAAATCATAAACACTAGACCCTTCCCTCATAAACAGACATCTTCTTTTACCTACACACACCAATAATACAATAATCTATAACACACTAAACAAACTAAAAATTCCTATCGTACAAACCACGTCACTAACCATAAGACATATATTAAAAACTACGAAACATCTCCATAACAAACCAGTTTCCAATGGAGTTATATACACTATTCCTTGCCATAATTGCCATCATAAATACGTTGGTGAAACTCAGCGTAAATTGGAAAAAAGGCTCAATGAACCTAAAAGAGATATAAATTCTCTAAGTGTATTATTATCTCATTCATTCCAACATAATCACACCTTTGACTTTAAACAAGCAAAAGTAGTTAAATTTATTTCAAATAAACCGCGCCGGAGACTTCTTGAATCTGCGCTTATCGAAATTTCAAGCACTATTAAACAACGTGGAGGTTTCTATAACATAGCGCCGTTAATATGTAAACTTTTATTAAAAGAACATTATTTAACTGTAGACACAGGGTAACTTTCTCACACCATTCAACACCCCCTGTAATAATAAACACATAATCTCAATCAATAAATTACATAAAAAACACTCATTTCATTTCTGTTACAAACCTATATTTGAATTTCAACAGATATATCTTTTTTCCAATAAGAATATTAACTGCGTTTCATAGTTTTAAAATTACATTAACGACTATATGACGTCACTAAAATTTCCTTCTCTTTAACAGCGCCAGCCCTCCCCCCTCCTTTTTGAATTTCCAACGTCTTTTTCCGTTTCTCTGAAATAGAACTGCGTCACACTATGCACGTGAACATTTTCAAATATCATGTACTGGTATTTTTTGTTTCTTAATCTCATTCATCCAGAGGAAGTCTCGAAATAAAGACGAAACGTTGATGAACACCTAATACGGTTTGTTCCTTTTTATTTTCTCTAATTTGTCGGAATACTATTTCCATTATTTTCATCATATATATATATATATATATATATATATATATATATATATATATATATATATATATATATCTCTTCTATAATATAAAGCTGAATGTGTGTGTGTCTGGTAACGCATAGGCTCCTATATGGTTGAGTATTTTAAAAAAACTGAATACATATAATGATAGACGATGTATCGAGACACAGGAATGGGTATGTTTGATCTGGTAGAACGGTGGTTCATTAAAATTGTGGGGTCTGCGTTCGCGCCTGGTCTACAAAGTATGAAAATAAAAATTTTAAAGTTAAAAAAAAAACGTTTACAAGTGTTTTTGATATAGATGTACATAAGAATACTTTGATAAGTATGTTTTAACTTAAATAGGGATGGTATAATAAACTTGTGGGGTCTGCGTTTGCACCTTGCCTCCATAGCATGCAAATAGGCACAAACTTTAATAAAGACTTTTCATATTTATCTGCGTAAGTATACTTTGATAATTATGTTTCAGTTTGAAGAAATTTGATATAAAATTATGGGGTGTTCGTTCGCGCCTGACCTCCATAGAATGCAAATATGTCACAAAGTTTAACAAGGTTTTTTAATAAAGATCCCCAGAATATTGTGATAAGTGTTTCAGTGTGAACAGGTATGGTATAATAAATTATGGGGTTTATCTATTTTATTTGTACTTTCATCATATTTTGCTTTGGTTTTGATACCCCCAAATTCGAAGCTATCTCTTTACAACCCTTCCTTTTCATAACCTAGCAACTTTCATAAATCAAAGTTCATTTTCTGTAGGCTGTTTTTGATCCCAGTCAACGACAGGTACTTTTGCTAGTATATATATAATTATTTCTCTTTAGAAAACTAATTTCTTTTTAAGTTGCAGCTGTCGCCTATTACCTTATAATTATTGAATTAAATAAACAAAAACTTTTTGTATTTCAAAAACTATTAAAGGTCATAATAATGAAGTTATTAGAAATTTTAATGAGAAATCTGATAAAAGTGAAAATATTAAATTAAGTTCGATAATTGTATTTATCTCCACTGTGAAAATTAATTTAAAGTTACTTAGCAGATAGCATCTGTCTGTCTTATTTTTAAAAAAAATTCTTTTCACAGTGTCCAAGTTTATTAAAATAGTTTATTATTTATCATATATGTCTGCTTAAACAGTTGTTACTGACCAAAAATGAATGCAAAGCAATTTGTATTTAAGAGAAAAAAAAATCTTTTTGTTTAAGTACATTATCAGGCAGAGAGAAAGAAGATGGGAGGGAAAGAGAAAAAGAGCGTGGAATAGAGAGAGAAAGAGAGAGAGAGAGAGAGAGAGAGAGAGAGAGAGAGAGAGGGGAGAGAAAAAGCACGGAAGCGTAAAAAGAGAGAAAAGTGTGAGGAAGGAGAATAAAAAAGAGCATGTGAGAAAGAGAAAAAGATCGTGGTAGAGAGGAGAAGTTAAGAGGGGGGCAATGAAAGAGGGAGAGAGGGTGAAGAGAAAGAAGGCAAAGAGTTTTGGTGTATATAAAGAGAGAGTGGGGAGAGAGAGAATGTGAGGAAGAGTTAAAAAGAAGGTGGGGAAGAGAGAGAGAGAGAAAAGGTATAGAAGAGAGGGACAGAAGGTGGAGAAGAGAGAGAGAGAGATAGAGAGAGAAGGCAGAGAAGAGAGAGAGAGAAGGTGGAAAAGAGAGAGAGAAGGTGGAAAAGAGAGAGAGAAGGTGGAGAAGAGAGAGAGAAGGTGGAGAAGAGAGAGAGAAGGTGGAGAAGAGAGAGAGAGAGCGATAGAAGGTGGAGAAGAGAGAGAGAGAAGGCGGAGAAGAGAGAGACAAGGTGGGGAAAAGAGAGAGAATGTAGGGAAGAGAGACAGAGTGGGAAAGAGAGAGGGAGACTGGGGATGAGAGCGAGTGGGGGAGGGAGAGTCGGAAAGAGAGAGAGAGAGAGAGAGTGTGTGATGGGATAAATATTTATTGAGAATTTTTTTGTAATAAAGTTCTTGCTTTCACAAAACCGGCCATGTCTTGTTCATGCAAGACGTTCATTTTACAAATACTCTTATAACTATAATCTCAACACAGTTCCGAAAAACGTTTTCTCAAAAGTTGAATCAAAAGTCCGATGTTCAATGGACAAATTCATGATGCGTGCTTTCTGCGCGGCATGTATGCAGCTTCTCTGAATGTTGAAACTCGAATTCCGAGGGAAGCAGCCTGCCAACCTACTTTGCAAGAAACCTGTTTCAAATGCTGGTCAGTTCACAAACTTAAAACATGCAACATTTCTCGATCACTGTTTAGGCTAAAACTTCTAACTTGAGTTGCCTACCAATTTCTATCAATCGATCTCTCTTTAGTCCTAACAATTGATCTAAGGTTGGTTTCTTAAAAAACAAATTATAGATTTACATGACGCCATAGATTTATGATTTACATAATCTAAACATCTATAAATATAGGTAGGTGAAATAATGAGAGAGAGGGGAGTGAAAGTGGGAGAGAGGAGAAAGAGAGAGAAAGTGGAAAGAGCGGTGTATATATATATATATATATATATATATATATATATATATATATATATATATATATATATATATATAGGGGAAGAAAGAGAGAGAACGGGGAAGAAAAGAGCCTGCTAGGTTATATATATATATATATATATATATATATATATATATATATATATATATATATATAAAAATAGAATTTTAAGAATGTGAGAGTGTGAGAGATTATATTATCATTTCCTGGCGAGTTGAAAATTCCTGCTTGAGAGATATCGGCTTGGGGTTATTAGCTGGTAGGATGACCACCTCCCTTGTCAAGATGAAGGAGGTCCATTCCACAGTCGGATTTTGTCGCTGTTTGCTTGATAAGTGTAAGTTAATTCTTGTGTGCGGGGCGTTTGCTCCATTCGCAGAGTGCTTGCATCGCATGCAAGAGGCTCGGGTTTCGAATCCCGGGTTCAGATATGTCTAATTGGTGAACCCAAATGAGAGCAAAGCTCGAGTCTTGGACTTCCGGTTTGTTGACTGTCATGGCTTTTGTAGGCTGCGACGTTGTTTTGCTGTGGAAATAATATATATATATATATATATATATATATATATATATATATATATATATATATATATATAACCTAGTGAACGGGACTCAAAACTAGATAGGACCAAGGAAATATTCGTTAATAATGGTTATACAAAAGATCTTATTAATAACTGTAGTATACAGATTTCAAATCCCCTAAAATGTTTAGGCCTTTAAAATGTCCAATTAATTTGAAATTAGTTTGGATACGGGATAATACTATAAAATTTAATAAGCAGATTGTTAGAAGCATTATTAATTTTTACAACTCTGTTTTCTCGCGTTTTGTATATACTACGAGACATGCTTTTCCTTTTTATCACAAGGGCAGTGTGCCCTACATCCAGTCCTGTACTGTTGTTTATCAATTTTAATGCCAGTGTGATGCTAGTTATGTGTAGCGTACTTCGTTGCATATGCAGGCCCGTATAAACCAGTATATTTCATCTAGGATTAAATAGAGTAGGGCGGGATCATTGAGTTTCCCTTCCTTTTTGATTTTGGACTCAACTATTGGCCAGAATTTGGTTGAAATTCATGCTGTGCCAACAAGTATAAAGTAGAGTTGTTTGAGGTCCTACAAAGAGCAGATTCCAAAAATCATTGAAAGATTTTGGAATCTATGTATCGCTATTTGCAAATCTTTGCGTTGGGAGAACGAGTGCATAAAGGCGTTGAATCTCTTTGGGGAACTTTCAGACTCCCATCCGTTTGTTTTCTCTTACGAGGTGACATTTTAATCATTTTTTACATGGATGTTTAATAATCATTATATTATTGTGTCAAAGTACTAACTTCTTTTAATGTTAATAACATAATGGCAAGGAAAGTTTTAAAATATTTTCAGGAAGACGTACTACGTCGATATATTAATTTTAGACAAACAAATATTTGTTTATTTTACAAAATCTTTGCGTTGTAATTTAGCTTAAACAACGCGTACGTCACGGATAAAACAACCCAACTTAAAATAATTATCGTTTTATGTGACGTTATAAATTTATGCTTTACGTGATGTTTCTAAATTACCTGAGTATACATATATAGTGCATCAACGTATAGTTTTTAAATAAATAATTTGTATAAATATTATATAATTCTAAAACTGCCCCTGATATTATGAGTGGAACTCACTATCAATAATTTCCCCCACTCTTTATCTGTGCCTAAGCCTAAACGTAGATTCCATGAACAAAGCTTCTTTCTTAGAACTGCACGCCTGTGGAACTGTCTTCCGTTTGCCTGCTTTCCAGCCGACTACAATTTGATTGTCTTCAAGTCCAACGTAAACAAGTTCTTGATGAACCAGCCCCTATGTAATCCAATTCAATCACGTTGACACACTGGTTCCTGCTGGATCACCGAAGTTAAGCAACGTTGAGCCTGGTCAGTACTAAATGGGTGACCACATAGGACATCCAGGCACAGTATGTGCTCTCTGCTTATCTCGGCATTGTTTCCAGTCGTCCTGGTCTTCTCCTTGCCACTGGAACCAAACAGTGTCGATTCAGGAGGAGTGTGGTTAGAGATTGCGCAACCCTTGCCTCACAGTTACACACGGAACTGCCCCTACAGAGTATCTTTTTTTCTTTTTTTCGAGACTAAACGGAGGCATCGTAAGTCATCCCAGTTACAAAATTTCCACTACTTCTGCATACTCATTAACCCTTATTCTCGAGTGGCCTCCGGGCCTTGATAAGTGGTGACGTAAAAAATATATCCATCTAACGAAATTATGAGATTGGGAGGATCATATATTTAAAAGGAAAACACATATGCGTGTCTGTCCGCTAACTACAGAACGCACAGACTTTAAATTTGGTAGGAATGATAGCATGCAGATTTTTCAAACTAGTTTTTTTTTTATAAATCATTTCTTTATAAAAACAAAACATGTATATCCACTCCTTCCGTTAAATTTTAATATGATTTCTGAATAGATATTGTAAGTGATGCAATGTGATACAAGTCATTCGAGATTTCGAATATTGCAGCATCATAATCCACGTCACCAGGTTGACTACATCAGGGTAATTCAACCACCGATACACTCTCTGTGGTTTAATGCTAGCAGACGTACTGGCTTTTATGTTACTTGGACGACCATAGACCATGTTTCTGTGCATAAGTATGCTTACATTATACACAACTATAAGGATTTTCAAAATCTGTGCACATTCTGATTATTTTGATGTAATACTATTTATATGTGGGGGTGTATAAGTTAGTATGGGAAATCCACAGAAGTAGAGTGGAATTTTCCATAAAAAGTTGAGTTAGAATGACGTGTCCAGACAGTTACGTCACAGATAAGAAGTCACTATTGTGATGTGGCAAACGAGCAAATCAGATATTTTTCTATTTAATGAATCTTCATAGATAGCCCATGGAGGATAGGTTGGAGTATTACACATGAGTGTATAAAGTTAGAATGGGAAATTACGTGTCCAGGTATTACGTCACACATAGGAAGTCACTAGTGTAACGTGGGGAATGAGCAAATAAAACTTTTCCCTTTTTAATAAATCGCCATATATATACATAGAGAGAGAGAGAGAGAGAGAGAGAAAGAGAGAGAGAGAGGCAAACAGTTGAGATTTTTTTAATAGTTTTTCCCTTCCCTGTGGGGGATGGGTTAGATTATTACGTATGTATAATGTATATTGTAAAGAGAAAAGAAACAAAAAGGAAAAATATTGTTAAACCCCAAGTTGTTTTGTGCTGTTTTTAATTATACCGTTTACAAAGTTTTTAAAGAGAAGGCGTCTTCAACAACAGAAGAGAGAAAAAGAAAGCGAATTATTACTAAGTCTCGTCTACAAACACGATTCAAGATGTCTATGTGATGAGCTGCTGTTCGCATAATCGACAGCGATCAAGAAATCGGTCATCATAATATTACCTTAAGAACCGTGGCGCCGTTTCTGCTTCAAATAATGTAATTTGACGACAATAACAGCATTAACAATTAACATAAATGCAGCTAAATTGGCAAATGATAAGATGGATAAGAATATGAATGTTATGAACACGTCACCAACTTGCAAACAAAAACATTTATCAACTAACCATGTCTGTGATAACACATAGCTGTGGTATTATCAACTGGTCACAAAGAAACAAACAGAGTGGACACAAAACGGGGAAAATTTTGACGCTGTACAGAATAACACACAGAAACCAGCGCCTGCCTAGCCTGTATCTACACAGAGGAACAAGAAGTATGGGTCTCTCAGAAACTAGTCTTCAGCATTGTGGTACTAGTTTGTTGAGAAGTTTCTAAGTTCTTGAATAAGGATTAAACAAATGTGTGAGAAAGTTCGTTTCAAAGTTCCGTTGTTGTGTTATTTATCTAATAAGGGGGGACGTCGTGTGATCGTCTAGTGGTCCAGTCTATTTGTTCATATGCCTATTTGATTGTTCATATGCTTTTGTGTGTGTGTGTGTGTGTGTGTGCATGTGTGCATGTGTGCATGTGTGTGTGTGTGTGGTATATGTATTATTTGGATATACCTTCATGCTCGCGATGTTGGTCCACCTGAATTCATCTCGTGTCTTGACACTCATGTCACTCCAAAACGATGAATTGGTTTTATAGTTTTTTATTCGCTTTCCAGATGTTTTCGCAGAAGGATGGAAAGTGAATCTCTGGCTTGCGTGGTTTCTTCTTGGTCTCATTTCCACACACGTCAGCGTCTCCCCCAGTGAAGGGGAGGAAACGACTGTTAAGCTGTCCATCGCCTTCTATGTCAAAACCCAATCTCCTCGATTCAGCTAACCTGATCATGTGACTCACACGCAATCCGATCAGCTGACACAGTGTGTGTGTGTGTGTGTGTGTGTGTGTGTGTGTGTGTGTGTGTGTGTGTGTGTGTGTGTGTGTGTGTGAATTTACCTTTTCAGTGGCTGAGTTCACTGGAGAGATGGCGGCAGGCTTAAATGAAGTTCAGCATAAAAAAAAACTCCAGTCGACATTTCTAGGATGAGAGCTGTCGATGCTGAAATTTGAGGTACGCTGCAGACATCACTTGAAAGAACTTTGATCTGTGTTGATCAGGCCAATGTTTTTTTTATAGACTTGGTTTATATGACACATGATTATTACCCTTTTGGGGTTCAAAACAATTTTAATTTGTTGAAAATATTTTGAGCTTACACAAGCTTGTACGTTCCTGTGAAAACTAACTTGCTTTTGGAATTAAAAAGTAAAGTGAAACCCCAACGAAGCAGAAAGAAAAACGATAACTTGTGAAACTATTAAATTTTTCACTTTTGTTAGAATCTTATTTCGATGTACAAATTCGACTCCACGCCGCCATAAAGAAGTAAAAAAGGAAATAAATAAGAAAGAATAAGCGGGTCAAAAAAAAAAAAAAAAAGAAAAAGCGATACCTTATATTAGCTATAAAAATTTTCTATGCCCGATCGTCTCGAACATTAATTTCTACTATACCACGCACTTTCTAATGAGGAAGCTAGACACCAATGGTCGGGCATTGTTCCCTTTGCAGAATCTACGACTCTACTGATTAGCAGTTTCTCCCTATGTTCCTTACAGCACATGAATAATAAAAAAAAAAGGCAAAAGAATATGTCAGTCGTGAGGTTTAGAGTCTTTCTGACAGGTTGTTTAGTCCAAAATCATTTCTCCTCACAATGTAGCTAAGTGAGACACACGGATGGCAAAAATGACAGAACGCCTGAACAGCACAAGATTTATACATAAGAATACTTTTATTATAGTAGTTGGATCAATCTCCGAATATTTATATGAAACACCCAATGGACCAGAAGAGGGGGCGAACAAAAAGAAGACAAGTGAAGCATGCATGGTCCCCCGTGAGTGCAACTAAGCGAGGCATAAAAAAATGACTAAGTTCAGCATTTACCTCTCCACCCCGTTTAGCCCCAAAAGTCCCCAAGGGACGTCAAATGCTGGTGAAAATGGACCAATGGTGCAGTTTTCGGCTTGAACATATGTAAAGTTGAGTTCTGCTCCATGCAAAAAAAGAAATGACCAAGTCCATTATTTGCCTCCCCCTATTTAGCCCCAAAAGTCTTCAAGGCCTTAACATATTTAAATTTGAGTTCAACACCATGCGAAACTGCTAAATAGACATACACAGAAAATTTTGGACAAATATGTTAAAATAGTCCCAAAAATGGAGTGTTTTTATTAGCCTTAAAGGAGCCCCTGGGGCACACCCAAGAGTTATCACGAAGTATAGACAAGGAAAATTATATAGAAATCAGTTAGTTACAACTTTTCAGAAAGTTTTATAAAAATCCAATGCATTAATTTTTGTAATAAGCACAAACGTGTTAATTTTAGCCATTTTAACCCGAAAGGTACCCTTGGGGGGAGGGCAGTTTTCCTGGAAAATCCGTTCTGTTACGTTTGTACTCATATTATGTTTAATGTTTGTGCAAAATTTCCAAAAATTCCAATGCGTAATTATCGAGAAAAGTGTGGCAATATCTCTTGCATTTAGGAGGATTATTTTGGTTACAGCATGCAATATTTCTAAATATTGTTGCTTAACTTCGGTGTATCAATGTGATTTACCTAACAAAACAGTAAGTTATGTTTTTTTAGCATTTAGTGCTCAGTGTTTAGCTATCTAAACAGCTGAGCTCAACAAGAAAACTGACATAGAAGCCTAGAAAGTTTGTTTAAAAACCAGATAGGACGTTCTATTATGCTCAGATAAGCAGGTTCTATTTTCTGGGTTTTGATAAATCATCATAGAATAATTGAAATGGTAACTAAATGTAATGGTTAAATAGTTTATCTTGTACAAGATCATTTCACATCACATAGACACATGCCTAGATCATCACTTGTGTCACTAACCCTCACTACGCGGCCAGACAGAACAAGACTTTGCCATACGGCCAGACACAACTAAACCTCGCTACAAAGTCAGCCATAATAAGACCTCACTACATGGCCAGACACAACTAAACCTTGCTACATGGTCAGATACAACCAAAACTCGCTACATGGTCAGATACAACTAGACCTCGCTATATGGACAGATACAACTAGACCTCGCTACACAGACAAACTAGACCTTGTTACACTGCCAGATACGAATACACATCACTACAAGAACAGACACAACTAGCCCTCACTACATAAGCAGACACAACCAGCCCATGCTACATGGTCAGATACAACTAGGCCTTGTTACATGACCAGACACAACTAGGCCTCGCTACATGACCAGACACAACTAGGCCTCGCTACATGGTCAGTTACAGCTAAAACTCGCTACACAGCCAGACACAACCAAACCTCTCTACATGGCCAAACACAACTAGGCGTCACTACACGATCAAACACAACTAGGCCTCACTACATGCCCAGACACAACTAGGCCTCACTACACAGCCAGACACAACTAGGCCTCACTACACAGCCAGACACAACTAGGCCTCACTACACAGCCAGACACAACTAGGCCTCACTACACAGCCAGACACAACTAGGCCTCACTACACAGCCAGACACAACTAGGCCTCACTACATAGCCAGACACAACTAGCCCTCACTACATGTCCAGACACAACTAGTCCTCACTACACGGCAAGACATAACTAGCCCTCACTACACGCCCAGACACAACTAGCCCTCACTACACGCCCAGACACAACTAGCCCTCACTACACGCCCAGAAACAGGTAATGCCTTTATATTTTTAAAACAATCTTACAAATACCGCCACTATACATCAGCATCACTATATAAGAATATCTCTATCTGTAACAACAATATTCCCTCTGAAAAAAGTTGCCGAATCCTGTCTTCAGTGTAAAGGGATCGATTGGGTTGAGCATCGAACATCAATTTTTTTTTTTTGTTACGTGTCTAAGGAAGAAGGAAACTCTTTTCACTTGATGCTAAAGAGAAAATTTACTTAGTGTTAAATTAGCATTTAACGAAATGAATTTGGCACAGAGCAGAGCCCTCCCTCTCTCTCTCTCTTTCCTGTTTAATCTATTTCCAGCTGTGTAATTTGCCAACTTGTTTCTTCCTTCTCGACTCCAATCATTACTCGTCTTTGTTTAATCTGGCCTTTGACCAAATGAAGAGGTAAATGGGGAAGAAAGAATCGCATTGTACCTTCCTTTAGGGTTGTGTTGGGTGCAAGGGACAAAATGCGATTGTCTGAAATCCTGATTTTCAATTGATCTTAAACTGCGAGTTTGTTTTGCTTTCATTTCTTCTTCTTTTTTTTTCTTTTACATAGGCATCGCCACTTATCAAGGCCAAGACGCCACTCAAGGATAAGGGTTAAAGAGTGTACAGTAGAAATTGGACAGTATAGTAATTGTTAGTAATGGAAATTCAGTAAATTTGTTAACTTATATGGGACGGTTCATCAAAAACTTTTTTACGTTAGATTTGAAGACAACCATATTGTAGTCAGCTGGAAAGCAGGAAAACGGAAGATAATTCCACAGGCATACAGTTCTAAGAAAGAAGCTTTGTTCATGGAATCTACGTTTAGGTTTAGGCACAGATAAAGAGTGGGGGTAATTATTGATAGTGTTTTCTGCTAGACGGGTGTTTCTTGTGAAAGTCTGATAGGGTGGGGGGAGACCATAAATTGGAGCTCAGCCGAGTACATGCCATGAAAATAACGATAAAGCAAACTCACAACATCTCTTCTATGAGGAAGAGGTTGCAGGGAAGAGAAAAGGACATCCCCTACGAGACTACGAAGTCTATTTTGAACTCTATCAAGGCAGGATAAGTCCTTTCTAGCAACTCCTACCCAGATGTGACAACAGTAATCTATCCTTGGACGTACCTGGCTCTTATACAGATAGAGAATTGCATAAGCAGTGAGATATCTACTGGACTGATAGAAGGATCCCATCATTTTTCCAGCGGCCTTAGCAATGGATTTAATGTATGTGTTCCATTTAAGATCAGGAGCCCGGAAGCTTGTCAAAACATGAAACCTCCCCAAGACGAGAGCCATTCATTTCAATTGATGCCAGATGGGGATAAGAACGTTGATGATGTAAAGATAAAAGCTTAGGTTTAGATGCATTAAAAATAACAAGCCACTTCTTTCCCCATTGTATCACTTGCTCAAGATCAGTGCATAGTTTCTTATAAGTATGTCTATCTCTGTTTTTGCCTTTTTTCTTTAGTGCACTTTCTCATTTTCGATCTCTTACTATCACTACTCTATTTCTCTTTTTCCCAGATCTTTCTTCCTTCTTTTGTTCCTCTATCTCTTTTTCATTCTTTCTCCATTTCTGTTTCTCTCTTCTTTTCCTTCTTCCTCTTTTATTTCCCTCAATGTTTTTTCTTGCTATTACTCTTTTTCCTTTTCCATTTGTTTCTCACTTTATCTTTCCTTTCCTTTCTCCCTCGTCTTTTCTCGCCCCTCGTCCACATTTTCTAATTATCTCCCTTGAGTTTTTCCCCTCTTCCTTTCATTTCTTCTTTTTCCTTTCTTTTTCCTTTTTTTCTTTTTCTCTTCTATTTTATTTTCCCGCATTTTTCTTTTTATTGCTTTCTAATTATTTCCTTTCTGTTCTCCCCCCCCCCACCACCACCCTTTTTTCCATCCTTACTTTTTTTCTTCCTTTTTTTCTTTATTTATCTTTCCCTCTCCTTTGCTTTTAATTCTGGCTTTGTTTCTCTTTATCTTTTTCTCTTCAGCTTTCTTTCTCTCTCCCTTTCTTTCTAATTATTTCCTTCATATTCTCTCTCTCTCTCTCTCTCTCTCACCTCCCTTTCTTTCTTCTACAAGGTTTTGCTCCACCTCATTTTTCTTTGTGTTTTTCTCTCTATCTTTCTTTTTTATTCCTTTTCTTTCCCCCTTTATTCTGTTTTTCCCAAACTTGCATTCTGATTCTACAGGGTGAAACGATAAAAGTATCACCTCAGAAAAGACGATATGATTCCATTTCAGTTTGATGAAAACCGGTTTTCATTTTTTATTTTGGATGTTGCAGACTGTTGACTAGTTGTATACAAATCCCAAAGAGCGATAGGAGCCTTCTGTCATGTCCGATAGTGGCACAATGTTCAACGAGCAAAATTAGAGATGCGCCACTGTGCAACTCATGCTCTCTACTGATTCAAGCTATAACAGTAAGACCATTGCTAACACTATCAACATGTATCGATGGATTGCCACGAAGAACAGGGACATGCCCAGGGTGATGAAAACAAAATTTCCAACCATGGTTATTGTTTTTGGCGTGGTTTCAAGTGAGGGCCACATCATGACACCTCACATCTTCAAAGTTAGCTTGAAAGTCAACACCAAAGTGTACCTGGATATGCTGAAGAGTATGGTGATCCCTTAGTGCAATCAGATGGCAGCTGGCAGACCTTGGTTGTGGCAGCAGAACTCAGCGCTGGCCTACAAGTCCAAAAATGCCCAGCGTTGGCTTCAGAAGTAGTGCTCCGACTTTGTACCCCTCTCTCGTTGGTCCCCTCCTCTTCTGACCTGAACCTGCTGGACTACTTCAATTGATCATACGTCGAGAACACCACCAATACGACCGCCCACAATACCAAAGCCAGCCTGATCGCCACCATCCGCCGAGTATTCGCCGAGCTCCCACCGGCGCTTGTGGGAAAGGCATGCTCAGAGTTCTGGACCCGTATCTAGGCGGCGATTGAGTCTAAAGGTGGCTACATTGAATAGATGTCAGCTTTACTACATAATCAAGTTACCTGAATTTATTTTTTTAATAAGTTTTAAAATAAAGCTGTAGTGTTATTCTCTTTAGTGACACTTTTATTGTTCCATCCTGCATTTTTCTTTCTTTCTTTTAATTTTTTCAAACTTTTTGCAATATTTCTTTCTTTTGCTCTTTTTTTATTTGCTTTGTCGCATATACTCTTAAGAAAAATGAAGAAAGAAGAAAGCAATTTTTTTTCTTTTTTATCTTTGTTTGCCGTTTTATTTTTCCTTCATTTTTTTCTTTCATTTTGCTTTTTTCATGTTTTATAATGTCCTTCTTTTTTTTTTTTCGATTTTTTAGTTTTTATTCTTTCTGATTTTGCCATAAATTATTTGCCTAAATATAATTAATGTCTTTATTTTTATCCTCACGAGGACAGAGTTAGGCATAAGGTTGGTTTTAATGAGACAAGAATCAAGCTATACCAACACACCACTAGATTATGCAAAAAAAATTAATGCCTCAGTCTAGAAGGAATTCTAATCAATCATAAAGGACAGAAAAAATGAAGTGTAGTACAAAACAGATGCATCACTTTGCTCTTAGCCAAAAGATCAACTGTTGTCATTCCTCATTGTCGTCCCTCTTTCTAATTATTTCCCTTTTCTTTCTCGCTGTTTCTTTCACGTTTCCTTTCTTTAGTACCCCTACATTTTTTCTTGCTATTTTTCTTTGGTATTTTTCTCACATTCTATTGTTATGTTAAGCACTGCCAGGGAAACGCCGGTGACCTAAGAAATTATTATATATTATTAATTGTTATCAAAGACTAGATAGTGAATATAAAAAAGGCAATAAAAGAAAAATGTTGTGAATAGAAAAATGGTAACTGGAATTTTAACATAAACTAAGCAGGTTAGTAATTTTAGCTGACAAAAAAATAATAAAAATAAATAGATTACACGACAAAACATCAGGTGATTTGATTCTTTGGTTACGCGATTTGATGACGTAATTACAAAGGGAGATAATTTTTTGATATTCACGTAGGGTTTAGTTAGTTAGTAGAGAGTTGGTGATACACAGTGGAGCTGAGCTGACGACTGGATGTAATGACTCTGAACTCTAAGAAAGCTGTCGGACAATGCCGATAGAATGTAGAATTCGGGACAAGTATGCAACTTTCCAAGTAGGGAAACATTCTGGGAATAAAAGTTCTGGTTGTTGTCTTGGGATGAATCTTCATTTGTAGCTTGACAAGACAAGACCCAAAGATGGACAAGCTATGTTTCCCTATTGGCCAAATGTAAAACCCCACGGAGCTATATTCTGTCCCTTTGTATTATCCGTGTTATATGTCCTGTAAAAACATGTTATACACACACCAACTAGATGATCACAGATACACAAATACATATACACTCGCTACAGACAGACAATACTTTCCTGACAATGTAGGAATATAAGTGAGTATTTCCTCGAGACTGTCCGTTCGTTGATCATTTTTAAGTCTATGTAGGAAAATTAAGAAAGAATTAATTTTAGCCCATCTTTTAGAAGGAATTAATTCTGACCTCTCTTTTAGTCTCCCCCCCCTCCTGAACGAACTTCTTCCTTAATAAAACCTTTGAAAAACCAACACTTCTCCAGTGTCTTCTCTTTCATTATTTTTAAGGTTGGAGGATGAGTCTCTTTCTTTCTTTGCTAGGTTCGAGACTTAAATAGAAAGCACCAACCAAGAATCCATTCTTGACAATCAGCCCAACAGACACGGAGCAAGAAACTGGCTCAGTACCTGTCAGACTGAGGTATGCCGCCTAGGTATTACTTAGTAGGTCCACCCTCCCAGGACTTTCTACCTGGCTTTCGGATAGTGTAAGCTTATCGCTTGCTGCCTGAGGCATGGATGCACAGGCAATTTTTTGCTAGGCCAGAATGCTACTCTTTTAGAGGTGCTGGCTGTAACACCTCATCTTCCGACCTTGTGTCACATCTTGCTGTGGTGGGCAGCAAGTAAATATCTACATGTGTTTTATTTGCCTGAGTTAAACAGCGAATCAGTGGTCATTGGACAATGTAATTATACAGGGAACAGCTTAGATGGAAAAGTGACCACCGCGCACGTATGTAAAAAATGGCTTTGTTAATGGATTCATATCTTGATCTTTCACTAGCGAGAACACACATGGGTGTTTTTGTGTGAAAAATTTGTTCGTGTTAACACGTGTGAATGAAAATGTTACACAAGGTCAAGGAAAACATTTCTTGTTTAAGATTTTTCCATGTGGGTCTGTGAAGTCTTAGCTCACGCACTCAGTCCTGCTTGACTCTGTGAAATTGAAGGAACAGTCTTAAAGAATTTGGAAAATAAGATCACGAGAAACCTGAATCAAGAGGGATACAGAGACAGTAATACTGCAAACAACTGAAATCCTAAGGAAAACCCTTGAATGCGGAAACCAATGCATACGGTCAGCGAATGCTAATTGGCCATATAGAAACTGCAGCAGAAGTAATAAAGATAAGATAGAAAAGAACACTGTATGTAGAAAACTGAAAATGCAAAATTGCAAGTTAATTACGCCCCCCCCCCTAAAAATGGCGCTGACATGGACTCGTGGCACACCAAGTAGTCATAAAGGATTAAGCAGATTGGAAAAAAACGATAAGGGAAAGCACTAATCAGACCTCCATTAGCTGAGTACAAAGAAGACTGGGGGGGGGAGGCGGCTTCTTGCCATCCAAATTTCAGTGAAAACCAATGGTCGTTGCCAAAAAGAAATCAACGATAAGTGGCTGGTGCACTAAAGTAAGAACATTAGCATAAACTACGAGCGATACCTATCTGGTATTGTCTGGGAGTCCTTTTACTTTCATTTTCTTTTGTCTCTCTCAGTGCCACAATTCATCCCCATCTCTGAATTTTCTCTTGATTTCTTGTAATAAAATATCAATGAAGGAATATATTTTATATATTTTACATAATAGACTAGCAGAGCTACTCGGAGTTGGCTGGTGCAAAAGTAACATATTTCTATTAAAACTTCCATCTCTCTACCACTCTCTATCCGTCTCTCTTTTCTTTCCCTTGTTTCTCCTCTTCCTCTCTCAAAACCACCCTTTCTCCTCTGCCCATCCCATTCCTCTCACTGAGCACGTACACATACATTTATTCTACTTTTACCTTCCTTCTAAATTTCCTTCTTTCCATCCAGGTACGCCACCCAATCAATCATGGACATTTCTCTTTTCCTGCAATCATTAACATATTTTCAATCGAGAGTCTCAACACCAATCGTTATCGCTGCTTCAGACATTAGGAAAACAAAAATTAAAATAAAACACACACAAGCTTCCTTTTAAATAGAAGCCCAATTTAGTCAATTGGTATTCCTGATCTCTCTGCAACACAACTAAATTTAGCCTGCGGTGCTACAACTCCATTAATGGTCGCATCACAAGTAAGAACTCAAAGAAACTGGTTTTCCGTCAATTTTTTTCTTACCTATTCTTGTAATTCTGTAACGGTCTACTTAATAGCTTTGCACGTTTATATACAAGATACACGTGCTGTATGCAGTCTATGTCGGAAAGGAGCATTTAAGAAATGTTATCACCGCACAAACGGAAGAGCACAGCGTTTAAAATCAACAATAAATTATTTTATAAGACAGAAGCGCATTGGAAATGAACGTTTCTGTTTAGAGCACAAACCAACCATGATACTTAAATTTTGCATTTTAAACTTTAATTATATATATATATATATATATATATATATATATATATATATATATATATATATATATATATATATATATATATATTAGTGTTGGGACAATTAATCGGAAATGGAATCTGGAAATCGGAGCTTTTTGGAGTATTGGAATCGAAATCGGAAAAAATTGAGCCTATTTTCCAATGCCATTGTGTTTAAGAACCATCTTCCACTGCTTGTAGTAATAATAAAATAATAAATATTTATTGATTTAAACTTCAAGTGTGTTTTTACGTTTAAGAAAATATAAGCACATTTAAGATGTGTTTTTACGGTAACTGGGACAAAATAACACTTTTAGTTAAATATTTAGAGATTTATAAAGAATTGGAATCAGTAATCGTATCGGAATCAGGAAAAATATTGGAATCGTCCCATCACTAATATATATGTGTGTGTGTATGTGTGCGTGTGTTATTACCGTTTTTGGTCTGCTTAGTTACACAAGTGTCCACTACCAGATTGAATTCCCGGTCCAATAATTGTGTCAAACTTTGCAGATTGAATGTGTATTATAGTACAAGATACAGAATATATATATATATATATAAATATATATATATATATATATATATATATATATATATATATATATAAGCTTTTGCACATTGATAAGCTTATATTAGTACATTCTTCACTCTATAGAGGAAACATATTAATGGCTACAGTAACTTCTTATAGGGAGCTAAATAAACATTGAGGCCACTTAAATGATAAATTTATTTTCCAATCTAAAAAGCCGACTAGATTAGATTACCAGTTTAATAAAAGCACTGCACATCAAAATGCAAATATTTATTCGTTTACTGTGAATAATAAAAAGATAAAAATGCGACGATAGGATTAAAAATGAAAAAGGAAAACCTAAATTCTCGACGTTTCGCTCGTCTTACACGGGGGATTTTTCAAGGGGGGGGGGGAAACATCTAAAAAATGATCCATGACAAGAGAGCCAATTATTTTAGGAATGTACACGCTAAAAGAGAGAGCAATATATTTAAATTTATGTAAATTAGGAAACTATATATATATATATATATATATATATATACATATATATATATATATATATATATATATATATATATATACATATATATATATATATATATATATATATATACATATATATATATACATATATATATATATATATATATACATATATATATATATATATATATATATATATATATATATATATATATATTCCAGATACGGCATAATCATGATGACACACCGGTTCCGGTTAGATCACCAAAGTTAAGCAACGTTGAGCTTGGTCATTTCTAAAATGGGTGACCAATTTGGGAAGTCCAGGTGCTGTATGTAGGAGGACGTCGACATCTCCCTTAACGGGGATATGCATGCGACTGGGGACCGCTTGTGAATTTCATACTCCCATGAAACTTCCTCTTTCGGAGGAAGTCGGTTAAACCCTGAATAGCGTTGGTGTTGACTGCACACACATATATATTCCAGGTTGAAGGTGCCCAGGAGATAACACCCATGAATTAATACGAGGTTATTTAGAGTGCTCAATATAAAAGAACCAAATATATTATTTTTATTTATACAGACAAGTATTACATAGTCGCTTCACTAAGCATGCTAATGTTTCGGGACAAATTGGTATATTAAAAAAACAAACTGTTCCTCATCAAAAAGAAAAAAAAAGAAGAAAATTTAAAAAAATAAACAAAAAAAGTTTATACACTTGAATGCCTACTAAATACAATCCTTGAATGTCTTTGTACAAAAGAACCTGGCATAAGGACACTTTCCCTTACTCTTACGTATTTGCTGTGGCAGGTTGTTCAAAATGCGTTTGTCTAGTATATATAAATGTTAACAGCTACGTTTGTTGCTGGTGCAAATATATACATACTGACAGCAAAGTAAATACCACAACACAGTTGATCCACAAAAATATATTGCTTTTGTTTCACACCGACAAATCAGCTTTTGCTTGTAAATTATTACTGTTGTTTTGACGTTTCTGAAATATGGGTGGTAAGGTGTGGGATTAGGCGGTTGTCGGGCGGTGAAGAAATAGTTACACAGCCCACCTCTCTCTGATCGACTGACTGGCTTTATCTTTATGACAATTTTACTTATTAAAAGCATTCTCTTCCTATTGGATTGCTTAATATATCCTTTGACTATTGAAGTGTTCCTAGTTTAGGACAGCAAAATTAAAGAAATAAAAAAAAAATATTAAACAAATCGTCTTTGCAAGCCAACAACAGCCGGGTTTGAGATCACCACTGACCTAACCTGTCAACTCCTTTTATACATGTCTCCCGCGTGATTTCACGTGATTTTTCATGACTTCCACCAGAGCACATCTTTTAAAACTATGGGCGCCATCTCTCTCTCTCTCTCTCTCTCTCTCTCTCTCTCTCTCTCTCTCTTTCACCCAACCTCGCCCGACACACTCGCGGTAAGACCTCTGTTCGTTTGATCTGTTTTTCCCCTTTCTTTTTCTCCTTTCCTTCTGCTAACTTAAAACAACAACTGTTTAAATTTTTTTACCTAAATCCTTTCAAATATTTCTGGGTCAAATTATGCATTCAGTTAGACAATGGTGGAAGTGCCACATACTTCACATTGAATCCGTCTGCAACTCATTAAATGTTTTTTCTCCCAGAGTTGCCTGCTAATATCTAACATTACAAATAAATCTTGACTCAATATTGAAGATAGCAGTCTTAGGTTCGTTGGTCGCACGTTTCACTTTTGCGATCAACAAGCCTAAGTGACATGTTTATTATTCTTTACGTAATGTTTATATATTTAAACTGTGTATTTCTCGAGTTCAGTAAAATAAAATAAATTTTAACTCGAAATGACTCGACTAAATATAATGTCATAATATTTAACCTGGAACATTTTAATGCGGCACATAATTATTTTCTCGCTATCAACACAAGACTAAATTTAGTGACATCACCAATCAATGGCGTATTGGTTCTATAATAATAAATACAAAATCTGCATCAGTTAAAATATCATATTTAAGCGTATCTTACGCCGGGCTGCTTGCTAGTATATTACTAAAACTCTATCGATCTGGGATGTTTTTTTTTATAATCACAGACGTAATAACACTAAGCTGGATACTCCACCAGACTAGATGAATTTTCGTCTTGGAATTCGGCAAGAAAGATAAACTATAGTATAATTAACTCATCAATTAGGGGGAGGAAATTTAACATTCTTCACTTCATTACAAACTCAACGCTTAAGAAGTAAAGTCAAAGTGAACATCCCGAATAGTGCTTCATATGACAACACCATGCCCCTATCGTGAGCAGAGGGCAATATCTGGCAAGCTCCCAGAATCCAAACCTCAAAATGGTACACCAGTATTATGAAACAAGAGCCAGCAGAACAACCTCCATCACGAAACTGGACAAACATTTTCCACAAGGCTATTTTACGAATGACACAGAATAAGAAAGCAAGTCCGCTACAGAAATAGCTCAAAAGATTCGTAAAATGATCCAAGAATTTCTATTTAAAAAAATTGGATAAATGCACCAACCAACAGCGTGCCAGATATTTTCTGGATGAATTCACTCAGGAATATATAGAGAAGGAAAGCCTTATAGAGTGCCTTGTAATAGAAATGATCACACTCGCAAACGACCTTGTGTTTGCTTAGCCTGTAAAATGCCAGCAGAAAATGTAGATAAGAAAAGACAAGCATAATTTTGTAGGCCGCTCATTGGTGAACATCGTATGACATTAATTTGCATGTGTACACAATTGGTGACTGTTAAATGGGACGAATTCTAAAGCATGGCAGTTGAGTGTAGTTTTTTTTTGGACAGCTTAGAACGAGAACGAAGAGTGGAAGATGATATTGAATACACGAGGATTTGTTGCAAGTTGAGGAAAGGAAACAAAGACTTTTGTGTGTTGTATTGACAAATGAACGGTTTGACACTGCCAGCTTTGTTTGTTTGTTTGTTTGTTTTGTCTCCTTTCCATTTTATATGCCTAAAAAGAGGATCGCTATCCTATGGTTAAAAGAGGATTATGATGCCTGTACAAGATGAAGGCTTGAAGACAAATTCTTTTAAGAAAAGGACTGGTCTCAGTAATGACAACAAGTGCACGTTCTGCCATGCACAAGTAAAGAGTGTGAGTCTCCTGACATCCAGCTGCAAAATTCTTCTGTAGGACAGCTACTATTCAATGCGACACAATCGAGTTTTTAAATATTTTCACTGCACGATTTATAAAAAGTGAAAATCGAATGCAGCAGCAAGTCCCGTGAACATGTTTACCATAAAGAAAAGTTGGAAATAAGTCATTCACCATCTACTATGACTTTAAAATTCTTACAGCTACCTACCTAGAAAACAGAGCTATTTAACCAGACGTAGTGATATGGGAAAAAGGAGGAGAAATAAACGACCTTAGTAGAAGTTGGTGTTCTTAAATGATGCTGGGTTAAACAGAGCTAAGAGCGAGAAGATAACGAAATAAAAATGGTATTATGAATGACTAAAAAAGAAACTGGAATCTTAGGAAGATTTATTTTTCCAGTAATTATGGAAGCAACTGGACTCATGAAAAAGAATGGCAAATATATTTGGTGTACCAAGTGCAAGATAGATTCAAACACTTGCACATAAAAAGACAGAATATTAAAAAAAAAACTCTCCTGGTTGGATAATATAAGATAGAATCTGAATGTTTGGCATCTGATAGAATGCCCCATTCCCAGCTTTAAAAAAATTACAAGAAAAATTTTAAAAAATAAAGATCAATGAATTAAAATAATAATAATTAAATGTTATTGTTTTGAATTGGTTTTTAGTATTTTAAATATATATATATATGACTTTATTAAATATGTATTGATTTATTTGCTTTTAGAAAAAAACAGAATAAAATTTGTTTTAGAAAAATAGAATAAATTGTTTCTTGTAAAAAATGGAATAAAATGTTTCTTTTAGAGAAAATAGAATGTTTCTTTTAGAAAAACTAGAATAGAATGTTTCTTTTAGAAAAATACAATGAAATGTTTTTTTTTAGAAAAGTCGAATAACATGTTTCTTAGAAAATTCGAATAAAATGTTTCTTAGAGAAGTCGAATAAAATGTTTTTTCATAAAAATAGAAAAAATGCTTTTGTAAAAATAGAATATAATGTTGTATTTCGAAAAATAGAATAAAACGTTTTTAGAAAAATAGAAGAAAATGTTTTTTCTTCATTTTACTAAAACTAACAAACGTACGCACAGATTTGATGTAATATGTCCCCGATTTTTTTTTAAATCTGCGACACCAAAGGAAATTCTGCAAATAACGTATAGCAAAAAATAAGCAGGTATTACGTATGTATAAAACTTCTGCATATTTTCTCTTATGCAAATTTAACTATTTATTTTTAACTAAGACAAGAAATCCAGTTTAGTAAACAGAACATTTTTATATCAATGATTTTTTTTATCTGACACCATTAGCTATGATCTACGAGTGGCCGCTCTTTGATTTCTGAGAACTTACATAGAATGAAAAAATAGATATTAAGTAGTAGTAGTAGTAGTAGTAGTAGTAGTAGTAGTAGTAGTAGTATCATTTGATTCCTCGTTTTGAAAATTAATTTTCGTGCTTTAGTATATATCTTTATTATTATTATATAAAAGGAACTTTGTGTGTGAGTTCGTTCATTATGGATTTGAAAACGGCCTGGCGGATTTTTATAAAATTTCATATGAAGGTACTTAATGTGTCTGGCAGTGTCTTTAGATAAGTGTTGTGTCGGAATGTCTCTGATAAGTATCGACAATCGAAATAATCCGATGAAAGAAGCAACAGGCGATTCTGACCAAAGTTAACAGCTTACACAGCCTAACATTACAAGTGCCTTTAAGAAGTTTGTCACCACACAAGCTGAAAGGCTCGACATAAATCAACAGTAGGTTCTTTGACATGACTGGGGCGCGTTCGAAATGAATGTGTTTGTTTAAATACAATTACACCTTGATAGTTGACTTTTCATTTTAATCTTAAATTTAAGCTATTATTCCCGCACAAGTGGTAAGGTCAGACATATAAAATCAACAGTAGGTTCTTTACTATGATAGGTTGCGTTCGAAAATTGGCGATTTCATCGATTTGAACATTCGTTTATCATCATACAATCCTGAGCATCGTCGGGTCACCCTGCTAGTAACGAATAATCTTGACTTAGAACAACTCTACAATAAGTAATGTCCATGTATACTTACTGCAACTCAATGCTATATGTCACATACGTCTTAATATAAATATACCTATTTAGAAACTCGGAATATATATTGCTTAATCAATCTGAATTTACATCCTTTTGGAGTTCTTTTATTATTACCGCTGATGTGAGCTTGCCGAGTACAGCATTGATACCATGCCAAGTAAATATGCTAAGTATCAATATTTATACATCTGCAATAATAACGGATACGTTCACCTATTTATGTCAAATGAAGATCGCCTTAAAGTCTTAAAATTATTTGGAAAATAGAATTTTTTCATTTTGTTGGTTGTTGGTTGGTTATTTTTGTTTTACGGCATATCAACCATTTTCAGGTTATTTAATGCCGAATCCAAAGATTTTGAAGAAAATTTTTTTAATAGAATATATTTGTTGTTTTAAAGTCCGTTTCTATTTAACCCATAGTTGGGACCCTAACAGGTACTACCACTCCGGGTCAGAGTGGACCTGGGAGAAATGGCAATTAAAGGGTGGCTCCACACTCCCCAAAGCCCGCAAGCTGGGGCCTCACCACTGGACAGGACCTTTTCATTTTGTAAAATCCAGAAACTATAAATCAATTATACGCATATACTTAAAATGATTTTAACACATTCTGCAACAGCAAAACGCAAATTCATTTTTCTTTCCTATGAATAGCACAAATAATTAAAGACATCTAATACTTAGTAGTATTAAAATATTTACAACTAAATATATTATTTTAATTGGAATTTATTATTGATATGAGTATTATTAATTCATTTATTTATTGCAAACTATTATCCTCGTTTTTCTTAATTGTTGTTTCACAACGTTTCGGCCAACTATTCCTCTGGCCTTCGTCAGGTGGTAACTGCAACGGGATAAGAACTCTGAATCTTCTAACTGTATCCTTAGCAATTACTGCCTTCCATAGTTCTTGTAGACTCACCATGTTCTGGCCAAGTAAGCATCTGGCTGGCTTTGGGTAGGATTGGAACCGCTATCTTCAGACAATTCTCAGCCTGAACCGTAGAGATTCAACGTCTCTATCCACTGTGTCATGAGCCCCAAAGCGTGATCAAGGGTTGAAGTTTTTGGTCTTATAAATCCATGTTTATTTATTATCTGATCTTCCATGGTCGGGTCCATACCGAATGGTATATTTATCATTTTAATTGGAATTCATTATTGAGATGAGTATTATTTATTAATTTATTTATTGTGGACTATTTTCCTTGTCTAGGATAAATGTACATGCTAAAGGGGAGAGCAACTTTAATGGAATGTGCTGTGATGAATTCATAGCCCTTGTGCCCTGTCGGCGTACATATTCTGACTAAACAATCAAGTGGCAAAATCCCACTCATTCAATGTTGCGATCTCCAAATGCCGGAAAGCCTTCTACTCTTATATGTTTTTAGCTTGGACATTTAGACTTTGGAATTCCTTCCCTGGTTTCTGCTTCCCTGAATATACCGACTTGCAAAAATTTGAATGTGATGCGAACAGACATCTTACTGACAAGTGCCCTCGTAGATATGATCCCAAATAGTAGTTCCTTATGTCTAAGTGTTAATATGCTTTGTTTTGTGTGAAAAAAGAGTGATAAAAAATCAATCAGCTGAGAAAATTTATAATAGAAATATGATAGTATGTGTATCACCATTCAAAATACTATTCTGAAGTATAGCAGCCGCCTTTAATAAGTTCCCAGACTTTTTTTCGTATGGTCACCTTTATTGATAGTATACACATGAAACTCTAGTCCCTTGCAAAGCAATCTCCTCCAAATACAACGCACTTGTTGTACGGTTCCAGCAACTTATGGAAGGCCCCCAAGGAAGTTTCCTTATGCGAGTGCGTCAATGACCATCGTCACAGCCTCTTCCATCTCGTCAATTGTCTCATAACGATATCCTCTAAGGTTTTCCTTGAGCTTAAGGAATAAGCAAAAGTCACCGGAAGCGAAATCTGGACTATCGGGAAGGTGAGGAACTGTCTTAATGCCCATGACAACATCTTTCTTTCTGATCTTTTTTTTTTTACATGGGCGTTACCACTTATCAAGGTCCAGAGACCATTCGAGGATAAGGGTTAAAGAGTGTACAGTAGTCAATGGTACAATATTGTAGTAATCGTTAGTAGTGGAAATTTGGTAAATTGGATTACTTATGGGGAACAGATATTCAAGAACTTGTTTACGTTGGAGTTGAAGATGGCCATATTGTAGTCAGTTGGAAAGCAGGCAAACAGAAATGTGTTCCACAGGTGTGCAGTTCTAAGAAAGAAGCTTTGTTCATGGAATCTACGTTTAGGTTTAGGCATTGATAAAAATTGGAAGAAATTATTGATAGTGTTTTCAGCTAGACAAGTGTTTCTTATGTAAGTTTGGTGAGAGGGAACCACAGATTGGAGCTCAGACGAGCACTTTCCATGAAAATAACGATACGACGATACTTATCCATGAAATTCTTTATTTCGCCAATCAACTCTGGTGTTAAGACTTCTTTACTCCCCCCACACCTTTCATCATCTCTCACAGACTTCCTTGTATCTCTTATACAACTCCAAAACTGATGTTCGATTAATGCAAGATGGTCCGAAATCAATTTGAATAATTCCATACGTTTCTGTGGCATTTTTCCAAGTTTAAAACAGAATTTTATTGCATATCGTTTTTTTTTTCTAAAGTGTCCTCGCGCCCAGATTGCATTTTTGAAATTCACCAGCTGTAACAATTAGGCTTTAGTAGGGTATATTCCAATTCATGTTGTAGCTGTTCATTTGAACTCGAAATCATAAAAATTGGTCAGTTATCTCATAAGATGCATAGCAATAATGCACTAAATTTAAAAGGGTCTACAATAATTTTAAATGCCTATACAAAACAGTCTGGAAACTTATTGAAAGCGCCTTATAAGTATGTATTGAAATAAATTAGAAAATACATGCTTAATCTATCATTGGGAATGTTCAGTAGATTATCTAATATATATAAAATTAAGTTTCACTATTTCCTGAAGTTAAATATTAGGAACATCGCATATGGCAAATCGATATTTGATTCTATCTAGCCAATTTATATCATAGATCATGAAAGCATTTTCTTTAGAATAATAAATTGTAATTTAATTTGCTTTAATTTCAGAAAATACTTTATCTTTACAATATAGGGAGATGTGTACAAAGCAGTAGACTTTGGTGGTCTGGTTACATTGAAAAAAATGGATGAGAGTTTTTGCGCTAGTTGATGTAGAACAGTTAAAGTAGCAGGGTTAGTTGGTAGAGATAGATCAGAGAAAACATAGGAGGCATTTATAAGGATGAATTTGAAAGAAAAAAAAAGATGAACAAATAAAGATCTGACCAAATATAGGTTAGCTTTAACGTCAGTTCTAAAAGCTGTCAGCCACATGACAGCATGTAAAATGGACGATATATAACGTAGTACACGTTTACACATGCGTTAACATGTGGACACCCGGGACCCAAAGGAGAAAAACAATAGTAAAGAACTTCAACTCCTGTTTCAGGTTTTAAGAACAGAACTTTATTCCCCATGCTCACACCATGCATGACTTCTCATTACGGCTGTGATATCACCCAGTCTCTAACGTGATCATCTTCTTCAACGTGCTCTCCCTCCTTTTTATATTTTTTCTTTTTCCTTGCCATGACCTCATTTTGCACACGGCTTGACATTTGCATATAGCCGCCATACATATTCTGTTACAGTTAAATCAGATATGACCATAATTAGATCAAACTCAACTGCAGACAGAACTTTTAAAGCAATTTCCCGTACTCCTAATCTGTAAAACTCACCGAAACTTCCATGAGCAAAGTTTCTTTCCTAGAACAAACTATTTGTGAAACACCAGAACGTAGGCTTGTTTTTCAACTGATTACAATATGGCAGCTTTCAAATCAAATGTAAACAAGTTCTTATTTCGACGTCCTTTTAAATAATCAGATTCTACCAGGATTCCATCATTATCAATCAGCACGGTGTTGTCTCACCTGTTATCTGACACGCATTAAACTTTATATCCAAGTTGCATTTGGGCTTTGATAAGCGGTGATCCCTAGTCAAAGAAATCAAGAAAAACATACTGAACGAATTAAAGACAAACAAAGTGATAATAAAAAAAAAAAGATGGTAAAAATTTGGAAAATATGTTGAATATAGAACAAAAAGATGAACGTCAAAATGACTTAAATTTTGACTATACAGGGTGGAACGATAAAATTGTTGCCTAGAAAAGACGACATGATTCCATTTCCCTGTGATGAAAACCGGTTTTCTTTTCTTTTTTTGCAGACCATTCGCCCATGTATGGAGTATTGCTGTCACATTTGTGCTGGTGTATCTGCTGCTAGTCTCTCGCTCCTAGACAAGGTTCAAAAGAGAGTCAGCAATCTGATAGGCCCTGAACTGTCATCTAAGCTTCAGTCTCTGTCCCATCGACGAAATGTTGCATCCCTCTGCCTGTTCTACAAGTATTTTAATGGTGAATGCTCTGGCGAACTGCAGACACTTGTGCCCCCACGACATAGACACCCTCGACAAACCCGACAGGCAGCTAAATCCCAACCCCACACAGTAGAGATCTCTAGATGTAAAAGATCTTTCTACTCCAGTAATTTCTTCCCCTGAACCGCTTGACTCTGGAATTCCATTCCAGGTCCCTGCTTCTCCAACTGTACTGACATGCAGAAGTTCAAGTGTAATGTGAACCGACATCTTGCTGCCCAAATTCCAACATAGTACCCCAGTAGTTGTTGCCCCTGATAGTCGCTCCCTACACCAAAGTGGCAATGTGCCTTGTTTGGGGTGAAAATGTAATAAATAAAAAAAGTAAAAAAAAAAAATCAAAAAAATCTACTAGTTGGCCAGTTGTATACAAATCCCAAGAGCGATAGGAGCCTTCTATCATGTCTGAAAGTGACACAATGTTCAACGAGCGAGATCTGAAGATGCGCCACAGTACAACTCCTGCTCTCCACTGATCCAAGTTATAATAACAAGACCTCAAAATGCTAATCCGGAGAGTTCAACGCTTGAGGGCACATCTCACTGAAGTTTCAAGCCACGGTTATGGTCTTTAGTGTGGTTTCAAGTCAGAGTCGCATCATGCCACCTTATATCTTCAAAGTCAGCTTGAAAGTCAACACCAAAGTGTACCTGAACCTACTGAAGAGTGTGGTGATCTCCTGGCGCAATCAGGTAGCTGCTGGCAGACCCTGGGTGAAGCAGCAGGACTCAGCGCTGGCCCACAACTCCAAAGAGACCCAAGCTTGACTTCAGAAGGAGTGTTACGATTTTGTACCCTTCTCTCACTGGCCCCCTCTTCTCCCCCGACCTGAACCTGCTAGACTATTTCATTTAATCATACATCGAGAACATCACCAACATGACCTCCCACAATACCAAAGCCAGCCTGATCGTCGCCATCCGCCGAGTATTCACTGATCTCCTGCCGGCATTTGTGGAAAAGACATGCTTCCAGCAACGGATCCATATCAAGGCGGTGATTGAGGCTGAAGACGGCTACATAGAATAGATGTCAGCTCTACTACGTAATCAAGGTACATGAATTGTTTCAATAAAAGTGTAAAATAAAGCTGTAATGGTGTTTTCTTTATCGTTTCACAATTAAAGAATTAAAAAAGAAAAAAGGAAAGAATTTAAATATACTTTTATTAGTAATAAATAATTTTTTAAAAAGTGGACAAATTGTAATAACGGTGTATAGAAACACAGCAATAAGCGCCCACGATTAGCGTGTGCCCTCTGTAGAGAAGCACTGGAACTCGAACCTGGAACCCTCTGATAAAAAAAACATAATACGGAAATAAGTTAAATGCAAATTTAGGCACTATCGGAATTCGAGGTGACGGCATAAGACGTTTTTATTTTTATTTTTGTGGCTGGAACATTATATCGTTCCCGTGAGATTGTTGTCAGTTGAGAAGAAGACGAAAAGAAAAATACGACGGCTGCTTGGGTGAAGAAGTGAGCGAGTTGTGGAAGAGACAAAACTTCTTACGGTGAGCCATTACAACGTTGAGAGTTAAGAGTTCCAACCTTTTTTTTTCTCTGCAAATTTTTTTGTCGTGGTAGAAACAAGAACACAGGAAGTTTGACATTGTTTGTTCGCAACTCGAAGGAATTTACGCGACTAAACTAGGTATTCCGGGGGGGGTGAATATCGCCTAGTCACGAAAAAAAAACTATAGGCAATCTTTCACAGATATAAGCTAATTTTAAAGTCAATCTTTAAAAGGTGTAAAACACATGTCAGCATGTAAAACAGACTTTAAACATCATGATAATTCTCACCTTCAGTGATTCCATAGGTTTGAAACGTATCCATTAGACTACGACCGTACACACTATTTAACTGTTGTGAGACCGAAACTTACCTGCATTACAGACTCTTCCAGTACTATATTACAATGTGATATAACATACCATAGAATCAGCAGGAGTACTAGTAGTAAGCTGCATGTACGATTACTCATATTGGACATCACTGAATAGTAAGCTCCACTTTATCCTAACTTTGTTTCGGTTAATATATCTTTTTTACACCTAATCCATGTTCTGTGTTTTTCTTTCCCTAGTTCTAACCATGTGTCCACATCATTAACAATGCTGGACATAACATTCAACCAAGATCATTTGCAATCGTGCCACGGCAAAAACAACTGGAGTAATGAGCTAAATACTAAATTTAATTTTTTTTTGTAGTTCATGATTCGGTGTCATAAAATTACCTTCGAATGCAATTCCACTTTTTTTGTTTCTGTTAACCATTAGTGTAAACGTTTTGTAACTTTTCACGCGTAATTATATTTGCATTGTTCGAATTTAAAGCTGGTGACATGAACAGAACGCGTCTGAATCATCGTTCAGCATTTTGAACGCTATGCTAAAAATTAGAATAATTATTGCAAGCAACAAATGCAAGATTGAGGAATTAAACTAAACAGATTTGCATAAATTGTCCGTACACAGAAGAAATGTAAAATAACTAAGTAATTTCTTGCGTTTTGTTAACAAAGGGGCAGCTGCACTTGTAGCAAATAGCAAAAACTTGCAGCAATGTTTAAATTATTCATGAAACCGAGAATTGTATTATGAGGTACTTTAAATAAGTTCCCAGACCTTTTTGGTGTGCATACTTTTATTGATAGTACACACATAGAACTCTAGTCTTCTTCAAAGTAATCTCCTCCGGCTGCAATGGACTTGTACTGCTCCAACAACTTCTGGAAGGTCCCATAGAAATCCTCTTGTTTGAGCTCGTTAATGGCATTTGAAAGAAATGTAAAGTAGTGTTCTACGTTTTTTTGTTAAAGGAGAGGACAGCTGTACGTGTAGCAAATAGCACATAGTGGCAGTAATGTTTAAATGATTAATGACACCGAGAATTCTATTATGTAGAGTCTTTCTTTAAGATCCAACTCAAAATTAGTATTTTATCTATATATATAAAAGCGAAAATGTATGTATGTATGTGTGTTCGCTTTTTCTGTATGTCAACAAAAGTCTTTTTTCAGAGAAGCGGTCGCTCGCTTCACAACTTTTTAAAACTTTTTATATCACATACAAATCGTAATATCTCACAGTTAACAACGAAGCTCGCCTGTCTATTTAATGTGCTCGATTTCGGGAAGATAAATATTCAACATTTGTCGTTCGCCGCATGTGGGTTAGTCCTTTTCCTATAACATCTTGGGGGGGGGGAGCGTTCAGTAGTAAATGAATACTATCCCGCAGTCAAACTTGCCCTCATTAACTCATTAAAACGGGCACCTGCTAAATCCAAGTAATTAAATAAATTCGAACGTGTTTTCGTTAGCATCTCGCGGTGGGGCAATGGTTAACGTCGCACGTTTTTTTTCACACTTTAATTTACAACTTTGCCTCAAGGGTTCGGGTTCGATCCTCATACTCACTTTATTTTAACCCCACTCCCACTCCCGGAGTTTCCACACACACCTCCAAACACCCGGGCATCGCCGGGTACCCCCCGCTAGTTTTAAATAAATGGCATATTTGGAGTAGATAAATGAGAAATATGTAAACATAATTCTGTTATATCAACAAGGTTGCATCTAGCCATCAGATCAGCCAGACTGGTTTCGCATTCCTCCCTCCCTCCCTCTGGCTTACCCTCCTACCTGTCTATCCTTGAGTCAAGGATGGTATTTCAATCCCCTATTAAAACTATGTGCTTCAGACATGCAACAAATGCGTCAAGATCACGATAAAAGGAGACGCTTGCATACGAGGTGAGCACTGCCACCTGAGCAATGATATTTGGCCATGGAAATAATTATATAATCTCTCACATTTTGAAAATTTTATTACTAATTGTCACTAGGTTAGCGTGTTGGATGGTATCGTCCTCGCGAGTATAAAATTTCTACTTGTGAGACATTGACTTGGATTATAACTTGGTTGGATGACCACATCCCTTGTTCAAGACGAAGTAGATCCTTTCCATCGTCGCATTTCGACACGTTTGCTTGATCTGTGTTAACAAACTTTATTGTATGTGGCACGTTTGTTTAGATGGCAAAAGGCTCGGGGTCGAATGCCACATTCGGATATGTCAAACTAATGAGCCCAAATGAGGGTGAAACTCGAGTCTTGGACTTCCGGTTTGTTGGCTTTCATGACGCTTGTGAGCTGCGACGTTGTTTGGCTATAGAAATAATTATATAATCTCTCAGATTCTGAAAATTATGTATATATATATAAAATATATATATATAATATATATATATAATATATATATATATATATATATATATATATATATATATATATATATGTAACGTCCTCAGAGTTTTACAGAAAAGAAACTGTAAAAGTCTGAGGACGCTACAGACGGCAAAAAAAAACGACTGTGTAGCCGAAACAATAATGTAACTTAACAGAAAGATACGGTAATAAAAAATAAAACGCATATTTGCTCTACAACAGTATTGAGCACTTTCTTCAGTTTTTATTAATTACCATCTCCACTATATATATATATATATATATATATATATATATAGAGAGAGAGAGAGAGAGAGAGAGAGAGAGTTTTCCTCTGTATCTTTGTGATACAATGGGATATGTAATAAAATCTGCGTTATTAGTCATATAAGGAAAATATTATTTTGATAGAAATTTAAAATTGTATTACTGATCGATTTTGAAGTGTAATTTCAGATTAAGACCTTATTTTTTTATGTGTGATAAATAGAGGAAAGGGCGTTCTTTTATCCTCACATTCAAAGTCTTAATACTACCACCCATAACACCGGAAAAAAAAACTTTAATTACAAACAATTCTTTCGGCATTTACCAGTGACTGCAAAGAGAGTGAAAGAAAGAAGGGGAAGAGAAATAGAGGAGACGAATAAAGTCGCTTCTTGGTTTATATAGTCAATAACACCATATTTGCATAATTGCTAAGGTGTCTCAATGGGTTAGTTTTTCGTACTTACAGTTTCGACTGAAGTAAAATGAAGCGTATATAAACAACAGCAATATTTGCAAAAAGTTACGATTTCTGTCATATAAACTTAAGATGTCAGATAACAATATTCGCTTATCCTTCTTCCATGCATAGCTCACACAGCATACGAAATCCTATTACTTTTCAGACAAACATCATAGAAATATTTTTTACCTTTATAATATTAACAACAAAAACAAAAAACAAAACTGATTACAAAGATAAATTATAAGCAACACCCGAAATATTTTCTTTTTATTTATGAGAAACTAGCTGGACGCCCAACAATGCCCGGTCATACAATATGCTTAAACATGATATTTTAATAATTTATTTATTGCGGACTATTATCCTCATATTTATTAGTTGTTGTTTCACGACGTTTCGGCCAACTATTTCTCTGGCCTTCGTCAGGTGGTAACCACAACAGGATAGGAACTCTGAATCTCCAAACTGAATTCTCAGCAATTACTGCCATCCATAGTTGTTGTCATCTCACCACGTTTCGGGGCCTGTGGTGCAGTGGATAGAGATGTTGAATATCTACGGTTCCAGGTGAGAATTGTCTGAAGATAGCGGTTTCAATCCTACCCAAAGACGGCCAGTGGCTTACTTGGCCAAAACGCGGTGAGACTACAACAGTTAGGAGATTCGGAGTTCCTATCCCGTCGTGGTTACCACCTTACGAAAACCAGAGGAATAGTTGGCCGAAACGTCGTGAAACAACTAAGAAACTATGAGGATAATAATCCGCAATAAATAAATTAATAAATAATATTCATCTCAATAATGAATTCCAATTAAAATAAGATATATGATATTTTAATTTATACAGATTGCGGATGTATTATTATAGTATCAATCTGCCGTTGAATATTGCATATTATGAGGAATAATTTGTCTGTGGACTAATTCACAAAAAAATAAATAAAAAATAATAATGTCATTCATCCAATTCCGTCCGTGTTTGTTTACAATATCACGTCAGCTGACATTTAGGTTTGACTAGGAATACCCTGGAAAAGTCACTTCTGATTAATGTTTAGTTTTAAAATATGCAAACAAAGAAATGATTTCTGACAATTTTAAATAGTACATCTCCTTTTATCGTAAATTTAACCCATCAATAAGAAAAATAAATAAATAAATAAAATGAAATGGTTAGGTAGATCCGGGTTTGAACAGGGGACCATTTAATCTACAGTCGAATACTCTGCCACTGAACTATATCTCCAGATGGCAATAGTTCCGTTTTTTTTTTTTCCTTTTTTAAGAACAAATCATTTGCTGAGAATTGAATCTTCTTTGATTTGTTGAGAATTATCTCCCTTGACCGGTGTAACTGAAAAATATTCCCCCAGTAAAAATTCTTCTTTTTAATTTATAAGAAAGGAAGACTATTTTTAGGATCAGATTTTTTCAATTTTCGAGACTTATCGGATTAATATCTGTACAAAACATATCTAAGAACATTGGCAGAAATATAACTTACCTTTGTGTGAAATTTGCAAAAGATAGACTCAGCCGTTTCGGATCCAATGAGGAAAGAACTCTCTCTCTCTCCCTTTCTCTCTCTCTCACACACACACACACACACACACACACACTTTTACATAATAATAGAGATTGTGTGGATTTTCCGTCAATTCTTAAAGCCATGAATTATGAATTACAGAAATGGATCCAGATATTTCTTTTGTGTTTTTATTTTAGAAATATTGAAATGCGTTTAATTGTTTTGTTTTTTTTGTTTTGTTTTGTTTTTGTTTTTTGTTTTTTGTTTTGTTTTGTGCCTACCAAACGCCTTTCTTTAGAAATTTCACTTGAATAGTTTAGCTTTAAAATATGTGAAAAAAAAAATCCTATAGATAGGAGATATTTCCTAACAGGATCTCATTAGAAATTCCACACTTGCTTTCTTTATTGGAATTAATTTATTTAAAAATGTTCAAATACTATGAAACGTATAAAATTTTCGATCCATTCCATTGTGTTGAACACAGCTCGGCTCGAGACAATTAGAACGTTGGATACAGTTTATCTTATTCAATCCTGAGCAATGGCAGTAACAGTGACGATTAAAGACTTTTACAAGAAATAGAATACGTGACGCTGCTTCCAAGCCGACTACAACATCGCCGTTTTCAAATCCAATGTAAACAAATTCTTTTTAAACTGCCCTCTTAAATAATCAAATTGTATCAGATCGCCACATTACCAATGATCACGGTGTTGTTTCATCCTCCGCCTTACACTCATTTAAGACTTACTCTCGAGTGGCCTTTGGTCTTGATAAGCAATAATACAAAAATAAAACAAAACAATAACAAAAAGAATGAAATGCAAATAGCGTATTCAAGTTCCATTGAGTCACTAGGAAGGCTGGAAAGCAAAGCCCCCTAATCTTTATCCTATAATTTTTTTTGTTTTTGTGTGCGTGTGTATTGATATATTAAACACCTTTTTCTATTTATTTCAAAAGAAAATACAACTTTGTGATACAAGGTGACCCCCCCCCCCAAAAAAAACGGCCCCCAACTCTAATTAAGCCCCGTTTTTTAGTGTTTTGTCCGAATGAAATGAAACTTTGGTCATAACTAGTTTATTATATTCAAAACATCACTTCAAAACACTAGGGTCTTTGGCCTTGTTTTCTCCGTTGACTGTAAAATGCTCAGAAAAACAATTGAATGTCCTCTGTTTTTTGGGGGTCACCCTGTATATGGGTCGTGGAATTGCGTTCATCTGCAGACGATCTAGCTAATTTACATATTCTTTTAAACATTCATTTTAATCAATTCCCTCTTAGTTTTCGGGTTTTCTTATGGGATGATCATCGTTACTTAAATAATAGGTGTGGTTATTTTCATGCAGATATTCTACATAATCTATACTTGCGTAATATTTGCGTAAAAAGTTATAGTAAACAAAAAGGTTTTTCTATCTATATTTATGTATGCCTATATATATCTGTTTAAAAAATTTTGGCTACCAAACTCCTCTGTCAGTTTTTGGTCTACAGACATGAAACTTAATACATAGGGTTCGAATCCATGCGAAACTTTATATTTAGGTTTTAGCCAGGGAAAATCTGTGCAAAAATATGGAAATAAAAAAATAAAATTTGCCAGATGAAGGTCAAACGACGGCATTACGAATATGCATGCGTAACATAATAACTACTGGTTCATGTTTAAATTTTTAGCCTGGCACCAAAAATATCTTCATAGCTAAGACATTAACGTCAAAAGGAAAAATAAATCGTAAGCTAAACGTTTTGGTTTCGATTCTAGGTGATGGCGCGTGAGTCATTTTTTTTTTTTTAATTTTAAAGTAATTGTTATATATTGGGTCCAATATAATATAATTATAAATACGAGATCTGCATTAATCAAAATAGCATATTTAAGCGTATTTTACGACTGGACTACTGTTATCAACATAACTTTTATTTTTTATAATGTTTTGAATGATGCGTCTCTAATGCTTTTCAGGTGTCAAACTCAGGAATCTTTGAAATCTTTCTATCGAAATCGGGAATTTGCACGGAATTTCGAACAGAACACTTTATTTAATCCAAGGAAGTAAAAAACTCTTTTCCTGTCAGTGCGGGCGATAAGAGGACTACTTGATCATGGTTGGCGGAATAGGAACATGCTAATCCTGTGGATTAGATAAAGGGTTCGATTTGGAATTCTGTAAAGATTTCATAATTTTACGAAACAATTCCCAGCGTTCGACAAAATGCACCAGTCGGAAGTTATATCGACAGAAACGTTGTGCAAATAACACTCAAATTATCAATTCTCATCCTAAAAATTCAGAAGCATAAAGAAGAGCAATCTGAACATTTCCAATAATATATAATTATATCTTACTTTCGGCACTGAGTTATGTTTGAAAAACATCCAGTTTAATTGTTCTAATTATTTGTAATTTATAATTAACTGAGCAATTAACCCTTCACAATGTATTTCTCTAATGCTCACTATGTTGATTCAAGCGTTCTGTAAACTTTTCCATTAAGCATTTAGGGAAAGGGCGACTCTTTAAGCGTTTACCATGTAATTTATATATATACACATCACAAACACATATGTACATTAGATGGCAAATACTAAGTCTCTTTATTTTTATATAAAAATATAATGGAATCATAATTTTATAGAAGGTGCTTGTTAAGATATAGTCGACAGATCGATTTTTTTTTAAAATATGTCGTTTTAAGCAAAAACAATATTACGTACTTAATTGTCATGTCGAAAATAATAATGTATCCAAAAATGACGAAAATCCATTGAGTAGAGCAACTGTTATTGTGTTTTTAGTAAAAACAAATTTGCCTATCGTTATGGGTTGAAAAGTGCGTCAACCATTGATGTGTCGAAAAGGGAGATAAGTACGCCCCCTGTATTCGCAATCTTCAAAGTGTTGACAATGCAATTTCCTCAATTTTTTGTAAAAATTACTTTTAACTAGAAATAACATTCTACTCAATTAGTTTTCGTAATTTTTGGATACATTACTATTTTCGACATAAACATTAAGTACGTAATATTGTTTTTGCTTACAACCACATGTTCTTTAGAAATCGATCTGTCGAATCGATTTTAACAATAATGGAAAGGTCTATGAGAGAGAACACTAACCAGACCTCCACTAGACGTGTGCAGAGAGAACTGAAGCATTCGCGATGCTTATTATCATCCAAATCATACAGAAAACGCACGGTCGTTGCCAGAAAGAAATCAATGGTAAATGCCAGTTGCGATAGCGCAAAAGTATATGCTATGTTTATTGAAAGAGACGAAGAACTGAAGAGCTGAAAGCATTAGAAATATGAAGAGATTGTTGACAACATTGTGATGAGTGATAACGATGGTTAAAAAAAATAGTCCTTATTTGATAATTTAAATCTACTCAAGACGAGTTTGTTTACATTAGACTTGAAAACAACTATGTTGAAGTCAGCTGGAAAGTAGTTCTGTGTTATCGTGTTCTACGTAGGGCAGTTCAGGGAAAGAAATTCCGCTCATTGAAGCGTTTATTTTGAAGGTGCACATGATAACAAGAAAGCTATTGATTACTGGTTGTAGTTAGACGAGTTCCTGTTGTGATTTTTTTTTATAGAGGGAACCATAAATTATTATTCAGTCAAGCACCTACCATTAAAATAATGATAGAGCAGAAAAAGACTAGCAATATCTCTTCTGTGAGAAAGTGGGTGGACAGAAGAGAAGTTTCCAAGTCCATTTTGTACTTTACCAAGGAAGGAATGGCTCTTCTGGTAGCATCTCTCTGGATGCAGTAAGAGTGCTCCATCATTGTATGTATTTGACTCTTCCACAATTAGAGGATGGCGGCAGTCCTGTAATACTTTCTAAAGCAGTCGACGGATTTAATGATTTTTCCAACGACCTTGACAACAGATTTGATGTAAATCTTCTATTTCAAGTCTGAAGTGAAGGTCAGTAGAGAGACTTATTTTTTTCGTTATGCAAGAAGAAAGTTTGATACATTTATGAGTTTATTGATGTAATATTAAATTCAGTCGTATAGATCCTATGTTTGCGAGTAAGCTTAATATATATATATATATATATATATATATATATATATATATATATATATATATATATATATATATACTAGCAAAAGTACCTGTCGTTGACTGGGTGCAAAAACAGCCTACAGAAAATGGACTCTGATTTATGAAAGTATGATATGAAAAGGAAGGGTTGTAAAGAGATAGCTTCGAATTCGGGGGTATCAAAACCAAAGAAAAACATGATGAAAGTAAAAATAAAATAGATAAACCTCATAATTTATTGTACCATACCTGTTCACACTGAAACACTTATCACAATATTCTGTGGATCTATATTAAAAAACCTTGCCTTGTTAAACTTTGTGACATATTTCCATTCTATGAAGGTCAGGCGCGAACGAACACCCCATAATTTTATTATACCATATTTCTTCAAACTGAAACATAATTATCAAAGTATACTTACGCAGATAGATATGAAAAGTCTTTATTAAAGTATGTGCCTATTTGCATTCTATGGAGACCAGGCGCGAACGCAAACCCCACAATTTTATTATACCATCCATATTTAATTTAAAACATACTTATCAAAGTATTATTATGTACATCTATATCAAAAACACATGTAAACGGTTTTTTTTTTTTAATTTTAAATTTTTTTATTTCCATACTTTGTGGACCAGGCGCGAACGCAGACCCCACAATTTTAATGAATTGTCATTATGCCAGATGAAACATACCCATTCCTGTGTCTCGATACATCTTCTATCATTATATGTAATCAGTCTTCTATAATAGTCAACCATATAGGAGTCTATTTGTGACCAGACACACATACAGACGTTCAGCTTTATATTGTAGATTATATATAAGCTCCAATATACTCCTAACATCGACATAAATACTAATATTTTTTAATGCGTGAGTAGAGCTTTCATAAACAAAATTATAACGTTATTTCATTTGCATAGTGTCTTGCTATATATATATATATATATATATATATATACATATATATATATATATATATATATATATATATATATATTCAAATATACTACATCTAATAGGAATAGATACACAAGAATTTACTCATTTTCAGAAAGCTTTCATTCATTTTTTTGCGTGCAATTATTTCAGCTCCGGTGTTTACTTATAATAATATAACTGTTAATCAAATTATAGTTTGCACAACATTGAACTTCATAAGCTCGTTGACAAAAGCAATGTTTCAAGTTTCAGAAACCACGAAATTCCAGTTAATACAGCAGGTATTCATTGTTTCCCAAAGATGAGTAAGTTTTTATGTAACTATCTGTATTGCATGTAGTATCTTTAAAGAAGATACTGATAGTTCTAGTCTCGTATCATTGAGCTTTTTGAATGAGTACCATGTTATTTATTTATATATAATCCCTGACTAAGTAGTTAAATTACACACACACACACACACACACACACACACACACACGAGAGAGAGAGAGAGAGAGGGGGGAGAGATTCTTTTAAAGGATTGCCTTTCTAAAAAACTTTACGTCACCTCACGAGGTTGTTTAGTTATTTATAACTAATTGAGCCGAATCATTATCCTGAGCGTGTAGTGAGATTAAAAATATTTTTTTTGATATGATTACAAGTATATAAAAGCCAGGTACGTCCAAGGATGGAGTACTGCTGCCACATCTGGGCAGGAGCTGCTAAAAACCTCTTGTTCTGCCTTGACAGAGTACAAAATAGACTTCGTAGTTTAGTGGGGGATGCCCTTTTCTCTTCCTTGCAACCTCTTTCCCACAGAAGAGACGTTGCGAGCCTCTGTTTGTTTTATCGTTATTTCTATGGCAAGTGCTCGTCTGAGCTCCAATCTCTGGTCCCCCCTCGCCAATCTTTCACGAAAAACACCCGTCTAGCAAGGTCATATGGGAGACAACTGAAGCAGCAAAACTGAAATACGCTTAAATATTATATTTTGATTAATGTAGACTTCGTATTTATTATTATACTAGACTACCCGTGACCCGTTGGGTCAGTATGTTACATTAGCTATGGAATTCATGTATGAGCGTAACACTTGTGATGAAAAGAAAATAGTTGGGTTTTTTTTTACATAACAGAAACATTTCTATGAAAGTATATTAAAATGAAAAATCACGGACGGATCACTCAAACATGAAGAAAAAAATCCTCCCTATTCATGTAAATTACTTATTTTTCCTAATAATCGCTCCAAAATCGAAAATTAAACGAATCGAACGCCGACGAAAGTCATTTAGCAGCAAAACGCACATGAACCTACCGATGAGAAATATAAAATTGAAAAATCCATATTGGAATCCTTCAACCAAGTTATAGAAACTTAAAATCTAAAAAAAAAAAAAAAAATAATTAATAAAACCTGAAGAAAAAAATAAAACCTAAATAAATAAAATAAAATAAAACTAATATTGAAACAGATTAGTAAATGTGTCAACAAATTCACCGTTCCCACACAACTATTTTGTGTCTAGAAATGTAAACAAAAAATAAAAAAAGGAAGGAAGGAAAAGGGAATGGATAGAGAGTAGTAGTAGTAGTAGTAGTAGTAGTAGTAGTCTTGGCTTTTCTACAATTATGTTTGTCAACGGCTTAAAGTTATTTAGTTGTAAGAAAATAGCGACAGTATAGTTGTAATAAAGAATAGTTGCAAGACACCCCCACTCTTCCCATGTTAAATAATAATTTCGAAATAATAACGTTAATATTTCAGTGCACAGGTCAAAATCTGCGAAAGAAGTGATTTCTGTTTATTTGTTTATCTTGTTATGGGTTAATGTTTATGCGTGCATGCGCAAATGGATCTCGTAAACCGGAAAGTGGGTTACATCACTTGTTACAAGGTCATTTGAGTTTTATAATTATATAGATTATATGGAACCTAATATATAGTAATGATTTAAAAAGGTTTTAAAAATGACTCGTGCGCCACCACCGAGAATCCAAACCAAAACTTTTAACTTACGATTTAATTATTCCTTCGACGTTAATGTCTGACCTATGAAGACATGTTTGCTACAAGGCTAAAAATTAAAACATGGTCCAATAGCTATTACGTTATGCATGCATATTTGGAATGCCGCCATTTGACTTCATCTGCCAAATTTCGTTTTTGTAATTTTCACACTTTTGCACCGATTTTCCCTGGCTAAAACCCAAAATAAAGTGTAATATGGGTTCGAGTATGCTATATAAAATTTCATGTCTGTAGACTAAAAACTGGCATACATAAATATATATAGAAAGACTTGTGTTTACTATAAGCTTATTACGCAAGTATAAATCATGTAGAATATCTGCATGAATATAATTACATGTAATAGTTAGCTAAAGATGATCATCCCATAAGAAAACTGAAAAAAAAAACAAACTAATAGATCAATTAAAATGAATGTTTAAAAGAATATGCAAATTAGCTAGATCTTTTTCAGATGAATGCAATTCCACGATCCATATATAAGAAAGTTGTATTTTCTTTTTAAATAAATAGAAAAAAGGCTTTTTTTTCTGTTGTTCTTGACCTTCGGGCCAGGATCAAGGTGTGGCATCTGTTCTGATGCTACTCTTAAGGTAACGTGGCTCAGGCAATGGAGGGGAAACCCTCTGTACTGAGACAATTATTATTTTGGGTCCCAGCCAGAGTGCCCCTTTTGCCTTCTTTCCGGGAGCTGGTTTAACCCCACATTAAAAACGACCTTGTGTCACATTTTGCTTTCGTGGGGAAGCAAATAAATATTAATAGAAAAAAGGGTTTTCAATATGAATATCAATACACAAAAATATACAAAAAAAAACAAATATGAATATCAATAGACAAAAAAACAAATTCATATATATTTATAGAATATTTTACATAGGTATTTACGGTAATAAAACTTCTCAAATGCACTTGTGATGTTAGGCTGTGTAAGGTGTTAACTTAGGTCAAAATCGCTTGTATCTTCTTTCATCGAATTATATTTATTATAAATTCTTATCACAGACATTCCGATACATAATCTATCTAAGAACACTGGCAGGCACATAATATATCTTTGTGTAAAATTTCATAAAAATCGGCTCAGCCTTTTTCGAGTTCATAGGAAACGAATTCACACCGACACACAAAGTTCCTTTTATGTAATAGTCAAGATTTGTGAAAGAAAATAAAGCCACATATTATTTTATTCCAAAAAATATCAAATTGGTGAATTACCTATTAGTTTATTTATAAAGTATAGTCTCTGAGTGATGGTTCTATATCCAGAATTATGGGGAGGGAGGAGGTATGAATCCATAATGGTACATATATACAACGATACATACATTATCTTAAAACTGAATTAATTGACGCCTCCCACTAAGTTTTCCTTTATATATTTTAATCACAAAGTACATGCTCAAATATTCCTCAGTTTAGAGATTGAGTTATGTTAGAAAAGAAAAAAAAACTTTCTTTTAATCATTCTAACTAGCTACAAGTGCCCCTTCTTTTATTAAAGTTCCAAATATCACCCTCATCTTCTTTTTCAGCATGTTTTTTGGCCTTCTCCCCCCTGCCCACTGTCCTTATCTTATGATGTGATATCTATCACTTTGGCTTCCGTAACTCTCCCTCCTATTTTAAAAGTCAATAGCAATGTCGAAAGGAAAAAATGAAAAGATTTCGTTTGTTAAAAAGCAAAAGGGAATATCAGAACAATAAATAATACCATTTTATTGCTAGCGGTAAAAAAGCAAAAGGGAATATCACAACAATAAATAATACTATTTTATTGCTAGCTGTAAAAAAGCAAAAGGGAATATCACAACAATAAATAATACTATTTTATTGCTAGCGGTAAAAGAAAAGAGTGGATGAGATATAGCTTGCAAAAATAAACTAATTTTGCTATATATATATTTTTTTTAATATTTAACTATCTTTACAAACTTGGATTCTGCTGACTAAAACAGCCTAACTCGAACTCTATGGGTGATCCAACAGATAACATTATCTTTTACTTGAAAGATAAAAATGCATGAATATCATATAAACAAGTCAAAGTATTAAAGTTCTGAATTTTTTAGATGAGGCCTGATTGTTTACGTTAATTGTATTGGGCGGGCTATTGTTCTCATCTGAAGTGGTATTAATCCGACCGAAACGTTACACAAATAATACCTCAAGGTAAGAACAATAGTCCGATGAATACAAGTAATATATGTTCTTATATTTTTTACTCTGGGAAGATGATATTGTGACAAATAAACATATACTACACTGCTACCAAAAGAGAAGCTTGTACCTAGGAAAATGATTTCCTAATGGAACACATACTACACTACGCTCCTTACCAAACCAAAAAAAAGCAAAAAAAAGCAAAAAAAAAAAAAAAACGAGGTAATACATGGAGGGTGGTTTAGTAACAACAGAATAGCTACTGCACTATTCACTCCTCTCTGAATTGAGTATTGAATAAAAATAGTATATTAGTTTTTTGTTTGTTTGGTTTTTTTTATGGAAAATGTTCGAAACAAGGCATGAAGCCACTTGATGTAAGTAGCTAAAAATAAAAACTACTTCAAGATAAAAAAAAAACTAGCTCACGATAAATGTTAATTCCTTAGATAAAAAACAGCAATTCTCCCCCTCTGTCAGAAACTTAGTTATAAAATGTGAGAACTAGAGGATAAAATAAGGGAACCAAGAATTACGAGGCTGTCAAAAGTAAACCCAAGTTCGACTTACTACTCTGCTACGTCTGAAATGAAAAACAAGATAAAAATACAACATATAGTGCATGAACAGAAGTAATAGTATAGTGTCGGCTCCAGATGGACAGAGAAAAATTACTGTTTTCTTGGTCAGAATCTATTCTATCTAATACTTATCGTTGGCAAGTTTTGGACGTGAAAGTAGTATTGTTTTTTAGCTTCTTACATCAAGTGGCTTTATGCCTCGTCTGGGGGTGCTATCCAAAAAAAAAAAAAAAAAAAAAAAAAAAATGAATGTACTAACAAAAAAAATCCCAAATCTTTATTTGTAATAAGCTATCATTTAAAGTCATATTTTCTGAATCTATTAACTAATACATTACATATTCAAACAAAATAATAAATTAACTCACCTTAAGAAGAAGTGCGTTCAAATTTCAAGATGCTGAGCAAATTATACTCCACATGTGTGCATATTCAGGTGACTGATTGAAGTGCAAATCATTCGTGGGTTGTCCACGCTCCTCCTCCAATAATAATTACTAATCCGAATTTAATAGGTCAGCCCTCGAGTTGGGTGGGCTGGAGGAGGGTGAAACACAAAAGGTGGCTGACATAAATGATTTAAAGTTGATGACGAATTAAACAGGATTAACTCGTCTCAAGAAGCACACCAGAAACGAAGCTTAGACATACAGACATGCATTGAGTGTCCCATTTTTCAAGACATTTGAGTGTTATTTTCACAACGTTTCAGCTGATGTAACCACCAATCTTCTTCATGTGTATCTTGTCGAATTCACGAATCTTACTGTCGAACTAGGGAATCTGCACAAGATTACAAACGAAACCTTTTATTTAATCGATAAGAGTAGCATGTGTTCGTCCTGTCAGCCATGACAAGGTAGAAGTCTGTGATTAAATGCCTTAAAATTGATACTAACCAGTTTTCGTGAAAGCTTGTAGGGTCAGGTGCAGACAGAAAGAGAATGAAGAAAAGAAACAAAGTGACTGCTGCTGCTCTTTATATGCTTGCGATCTTGTAACCTCATATGCAAATGAGATACTTCCGGTTTAAATAAAAAAATCTGATTTTTAGATACTCATTTGATTTGGATTTGGATGTTGGAGTAACAAGTTTTGAGAGCAGTGTGTCGAGTTAAACGTTGAAAATTGTTAGTTGGAAATGCAGCATAGTTAACAATCCATCAGGCCAAATGTAGAATAGTTAACACTTGATTATTTAACCACATAGTTTTAAGGAATTCTCAATTGTATTCTTAACATCGACCAGGTTGAGTATTAACCCTTCGACCTCCAAAAGAGTTTAATTCAAAATTGAATTGTGTCTAGCTCTTTAACCATTACACCACGGGTCTCTGCAAACGGATTCAAGAGTTTGACAAAATACAGCCGAAGAAGATCCGAAGTTACGTCGGTCAAAACTGTTGTAAAAATGACAATTAAGATGTGAACAGTAGTTCAAATAATACAAATTATCAAATCGTCATCTAAAAATTCAGAAAAGTAACATCACACAAATGTTAGCGAAAAGTCTTCCGAAAGACATTATGTTTTTATCTGTCACGAAATACACAGGTGTCTCTGTCTCCAAAGTTTGACACAAGGTTAGTCTTTAATGTGGGGAAAATCCAGCTCCCAAAATGTAGCACTCCAGATTGAGGCAGATATAAATTGCCTTTGTCTGTAATAATTTCATTTTTTTTAGTAATAAAACTAGTGTTAACTCATAAGAAGTATTAAAACTATAGTTAACCGGTAAGTATTAAAACTATATTTAACCGATAACAAGTGATAAAACTACATTTAACTAATAACAAGTGATAAATCTATATTTAACTAATAACAAGTGATGAAACTATATTTAACCAGTAACATGTGATAAAACTATATTTAATTAATAACAAGTGATGAAACTATATTTAACCAATAACAAGTGATGAAACTATAACCAATAACAAGTGATGAAACTATATTTAACCGATAACAAGTGATGAAACTATATTTAACCGATAACAAGGTATAAAACCATATTTAACCAATAAGTGATGAAACTATATTTAACCGATAACAAGTGATAAAACTATATTTAACTGATAACAAGTGATAAAACTATATTTAATCAATAACAAGGTATAAAACCATATTTAACCAATAACAAGTGATAAATCTATATTTAACTGATAACAAGTGATAAAACTATATTTAACTAATAACAAGTGATGAAACTATATTTAACCAATAACAAGTGATGAAACTATATTTAACCGATAACAAGGTATAAAACCATATTTAACCAATAATAAGTGATGAAACTATATTTAACTGATAACAAATGATGAAACCATATTTAACCGATAACAAGTGATAAAACTATATTTAACTGATAACAAGTGATAAAACTATATTTAACCAATAACAAGGTATAAAACCATATTTAACCAATAACAAGTGATAAATCTATATTTAACTGATAACAAGTGATGAAACTATATTTAACCAATAACAAGTGATGAAACTATATTTAACCAATAACAAGTGATGAAACTATATTTAACTGATAACAAGTGATAAAACTATATTTAACTGATAACAAGTAATATTGAACCAGACAAATTCATTTATTATAATTTCTCTTCTTTGGCTAAAAAGCCTCTTGATTTTTTATCTGAATGAAGCATGGTGCTCTTCGGCCCTAGAAGGACATCCTTCCCGAGATTACCTGCTCCTTTGGGAGAGTGATTATTTTATCAGTGGTCGCCCGAAACAATTCTTCTAGAAAATGCCAACAGGTCAATGTTAGCAAATTTTGCATACGGAGTACTCCTTTTTTTTTGGCGGGAGCGATTAATTCCTCATTATAGATCAAGGGGATGTCTAACTATTCTATAGTGAGAGGGTTTGGAAAATACTTAAATTCCAGCAATACCCTGATGAATATTTTTTAAAGAAAATCTCCATAGGAGACAAAACCGGTGCTACCAGATCAGGCTGTCTGACCAAACATTGATGTTACACCAAAACGAAACACTATAAATAAACGTTTGAAGATAAAGAACTTGAAGTGTAGAACTTTTTTCCAAAATTATTGGATTCGGCATTACATAACCTGAAAAAGTTGGTATACTGTAAAATAAAACAAAACAACCAAACAAAACACCATGAATAAATATTCGAAGATATAACTAACTTGAAACATAACTTTAAAAAAATCATTGGATTCAGCATTAACCCATTAGCGACCGAATTAAGGAAAATTTTGGATGTAAATATAGATATTTTTGAGCGTCCTATTAATGGAATGCTGGCGGTAATGGGCTAAATAACTCAAAATCTAAGACAAATTTACTGAAAAAGTTTCTTCTCTAGTTCCATGACCTTCAGATTAGGATTAAGCTGCAGTATCTGTTCCACCTTCAGTCAGAAAAGTTGTTGAATGGGTCACTTTTTATATTTGGTATATCCAGAGCTACTATAATAGAGGGAGGGGAGAAATCTAGGTGGAGAGTTGGGCAACAAGATGTTTATTCATGTTACATTGAAATTTCTACGTGATCGTATGGTCGGACAAAAAACAGGGAACAGGAAGGAAATTCCAAAGATAAGTAGGCCTCATGTATAGGCAAGTAAATAGGAATTCTTCAATTTGCACTTTTCGGATTGCTTATCAGATATATATATATATATATATATATATATATATATATATATATATATATATATATATATATATATATATATACCTATTTACTATGCCTCCCAACGGGACAGAGTTAGACACCAGGGTCGTTTTTTAACGTGGAGAAAAGGTAAAAAAATAAAAATTGTCTCAGTCGTGAAGGATTTCTCCTCCACCGAAAGAGAACAAAAAAATAGAAGTGCAGCATCTGAAGAACAGATGGTATTTATTTGCTCCCCCACCGAGCAAATTAGGCACACGGCCGATTTTTAATGTGAAGAGTGAAGGGAGGGGGAAGGGAAAAAGGGGACCAGCTCCCGAGAGGTGGGAAATGGGAGCTGGTTAAAGGTCAGGCATGTGGAGTTGCCCCCACATCTGGTCTTTGCTAGTCATAGCTAGTCATAGCTAGTCATAGCTTGCAGCATCTGCCGGAACAGATGGTATTTATTTGCTCCCCCACCGAGCAAATTAGGCACAAGGCCGATTTTTAAAGTGAGGAGTGAAGGGGAAATGGGGACCAACTCCCCGGGGAGTAGGGGAGCTGGATAGTGACAATTGGTATGAAGGGTTGCCCCTACATTGAGCAAGGTCTTATATGTGAGGTTGCCCACACATATGGTCTTTGCTTGCAGTATCTGTCGGAACAGATGGTATTTATTTGCTCCCCCACCGAGCAAATTAGGCACAAGGCCGATTTTTAATGTGAGGAGTGAAGGGAGGGGGAAGGGGGAAAGGGGACCAGCTCCCGAGAGGTGGGAAATGGGAGCTGGTTAAAGGTCAAGCATGTGGGGTTGCCCCCACATCTGGTCTTTGCTAGTCATAGCTAGTCCTAGCTAGTCATAGCTTGCAGTATCTGTCGGAACAGATGGTATTTATTTGCTCCCCCACTGAGCAAATTAGGCACAAGGCCGTTTTTAATGTGAGGTAAAAACCAGCTCCCCTAAAAGGGGTCACTCTGGTTACCAAAAATAATAATTGTCCCAGTATAGAGGGTTTCCCCTCCATTGACTGGTACAAATTATCTTAAGTGCAGTATCTGCCGGAACAGATGGTATTTATTTGCTCCCCCACTGAGCAAATTAGGCACAAGGCCGTTTTTAATGTGAGGTAAAAACCAGCTCCCCTAAAAGTAGGCAAAAAGGGGGCACTCTGGTTACCAAAAATAATAATTGTCCCAGTATAGAGGGTTTCCCCTCCATTGACTGGTACAAATTATCTAAAGTGCAGCATCTGCCGGAACAGATACTACACTTTGATCTTGGCCAAAAGGCCAAGTGGTATTTATTTGCTCCCCCACCGAGCAAATTAGGCACAAGGCCGATTTTTAATGTGAGGAGTCAAGGGAGGGGGAAGGGGAAAAGGGGGACCAGCTCCCAAGTGGTGGGAAATGGGAGCTGGTCAAAGGTCAGACATGTGGGGTTGCCCCCACATCTGGTCTTTGCTAGTCATAGCTAGTTATAGCTAGTCATAGCTTGCAGCATCTGCCGGAACAGATGGTATTTATTTGCTCCCCCACCGAGCAAATTAGGCACAAGGCCGATTTTTAATGTGAGGAGTGAAGGGAGGGGGAAGGGAAAAAGGGGACCAGCTCCTGAGAGGTGGGAAATGGGAGCTGGTTAAAGGTCAGGCATGAGGGGTTGCTCCCACATCTGGTCTTTGCTAGTCATAGCTATTCCTAGCTAGTCATAGCTTGCAGTATCTGCCGGAACAGATGGTATTTATTTGCTCCCCCACCGAGCAAATTAGGCACAGGGCCAATTTTTAATGTGAGGTATAGTGGGAGGAGGAAGGGAAAAAGGGGACCAGCTCCCGAGAGGTGGGAAATGGGAGCTGGTTAATGGTCAGGCATGTGGGGTTGCCCCCACATCTGTTCTCTGCTAGTCATAGCCAGTCATAGCCTGCAGCATCTGCCGGAACAGATGGTATTTATTTGCTCCCCCACCGAGCAAATTAGGCACAAGGCCGATTTTTAATGTGAGGAGTGAAGGGAGGGGGAAGGGAAAAAAGGGACCAGCTCCCGAGAGGTGGGAAATGGGAGCTGGTTAAAGGTCAGGCATGTGGGGTTGCCCCCACATCTGGTCTTTGCTAGTCATAGCTAGTCATAGCTTGCAGCATCTGCCGGAACAGATACTATACTTTGATCTTGTCCCGAAGGCCAAGAAAACAAACAATGGAAATATATATATATATATATATATATATATATATATATATATATATATATATATATACAAATGGACATTCTTTTAACTTTCTTGAAGTTTTACATTTGGATTTTACCGTCACTGGATTTTTTATCTTCCATCAGACTATCCATTCATGTGTAATCATCTTTTTCTTTATCATATTCCCTCTGCTTAACTTATTTTGTTTTCAAGTAAGATCTTTGGTACTTGTTATTTCATCAAATACTTCTACATGCAAAATCCGATACTACATTTTGCTAATTCCTACCCTCTGATGAGAAGGAGAGTATTTCTTCGAAACTCCGCGGATTAAGGACTATCCATATATCTAGTGTTTCCTTTTCGGATTAAATATGTTTTTAACTCATTTCAAAGTGTTTTTTAACATATTTTATTAACTGTTTGCTCATATATATATATATATATATATATATATATATATATTATGTATTATATTTACTGCATTACATATATATATATATTATATTTACTGTATTACATATATATATTATATTTACTGCATTACATATATATATATTATATTTACTGCATTACATATATATATATATATTATATTTACTGCATTACATATATATATATATATTATATTTACTGCATTACATATATATATATTATATTTACTGCATTACATATATATATATATATATATATATATATATATACTGTAATGGGGTGAGCGAATTAGTTTTTAGATGGATAAGATAAGTGATAAAAAGAAAACTGCTGCTAGTCGTTAGTCTAAAAAAAAGTCTTTGTGACATTGAACAGTGGATTTTTTTAGTATTCTGCTTTTAATAGTTTTTTCACATAAAAACCAACAAAACAATGAGGTGGGCAGCTGCGGGATTACATTAATCCGTATTTATCAGGATTAGTTATCCCGTGTTAACTACCTCACACCTGTTTCTTTCTCTTAGATAATCACACACACACACACACACACACACACACACACACTCACACATATAAACCATTTCTCTTTCTTTTTCTGTACTAATTCTTGGTAGCCTCAGGGTTGAATACCAGACTGCAGAGTCAAAGGAGACTTTGTAACTGGGTTCAAATCCTTTGACAGGAAGTGATAATCACTTCTTACTCTGACGATTGCGTAAACATTAAACACTAGGTAAAAATCATTCATATATATATATATATATATACATATGTGTGTGTGTGTGTGTGTGTATATATACAGTCAAATCTCCCAACTATGCCACCGCACTTCGATGCCACCCTCGCTATTATGTCACTTTCGTCTGGTCCTGACGAATGTCTGTAAAAAATAAATTTACTATGCCACTTTAGCATATGTAAAAAATTTTGGTTTCACTTTTTGTTTTTTTTCAGGCACGGGTCACTATGTCGGCTGAGAAATGCAAGCAGAATGACTTGACCCTAAAAGAGAAGTAGCAGATCATTGATGCAGTAAATAAAGAGCGAAATCAGTCCAAGCTGGGGAAATAAGCCAGAAATGGGGCTTCGAAGTTTAGAGGATCACTGTAAAAAGTATTTTTAGTAAGAAGATGACATTGAGGCTGCCATCACAGCTGGAATTCCATCTAAGTGCATGAATCTCACACAGGCCCATGATCCAAAACTTGATGATGCGTTGCTTATGTGGTTTAAGCAAGTAAGAGGGAAAAATTTATCCATCAGTGGAGAAAAAGGCTATTAAACTTGCAAAGCTAATCTACATCTATTACTTTACATCCAGTGATGGTTGGCTGGACAAGTTTAAGAAGCGTCATGGCATAACATTTAAGACAGTGCACGGTGAAGCAAGAGCTGTAGATTTTCAACCTCTTATTGAGTGACAACAGCCGGTTCTTCGACCTTTGTTCAGTCAATATTCTCCAGTTGATATTTTCAATATTGATGAAACTGAACTCTTTTGGCAGCTTCTTCCACACAGTCATGATCTTCAGGGAAGAGCGATTCACTGGAGGAAAGAAAAGTAAACACAGGATTAGTCTTATGGTAGAGGCAAACATGAGTAGTGGTCAAAAATTGCCTCTTCTCGTGGTTGATAATTCCAAGAAACCCTGTATCTTCAAAAACAAAAATGTTCCGGGCATCTATAAAGCGAACTTAAAGGCATGGATGACAGCTCAAATTTTTTAAGAGATTTTGCGTGAATGGAATAGACAACTTGGCCACAAGGGTAGAAAAGTATTACTGTTTAAATAACTTTTCTGGCCACCATACTGGGCTTTAGCTTTAAAAAAAATCAAGTTTATTTTCTTCCCACCCAACACAACAGCCACGTCTCAACCTATGGATCAGGGAATAATATAAAACCTCAAACGGCATTATAAGAAGTTCTTACTGCGCCGTAGGCTTGAGGCGATGGATGAAGGTAAAGAGTTTAAAATAACTTTATTTGATGCTTTGCATATGGCTCGAAGCGCTTAGGAACAGGTCAGCCAGTGCCCGATCAGAAATTGTTCTGCAAAGGCTAATTTCATTGAAAAAGACGTACAACATAAACCAGAGAATACTGAACTGCTTAAGATCTGAGACGCTCTTCCTACTGATGAAAAAAATCTCCATGCATGAAGAAAGCTGAATTATCGGCTTTTTTAGAAGCCGATGAACGCCTTGCTAATGGTGGTTCTTTCACTTTGGAAGAGATTACTGAAGAAATCCTGGGTCAGAATGAGCTAAATAAAGATGAAGCTGATGATATAAATGAAGAGGAGGAAAGAATTTCATTTGAGGAAACTCAGCATGCGCTTAGTATCGTCCAGAAGTTTATGGAGCAGAGAAGTGGTAAACCAGACATAATGTAAGCATGTGATCTGATCTGCAAGGAAATATACGACATCCGACGAAAGAGGATGCGGCAGCAGACAGTTTCTGAGAGTTTAAGACTTCGGTGATCCTCAATTTTGTTAAATAAATTGTTTTGTTTAATTTTTTTTCTTTTTTATATGGGGATCACCACTTATCAAGGCCCATAAGCCACTCGGGGATAAGGGTTATTTTGTGTACAATAATCAATGGGATAATATCGTAGTAATAGTTGGTATTGGAGATTTGATAAAGCGTCTTACTTAAGGGGGCGATTAATCAGGAATTTCTTTATGTTGGACTTGAAGACGTCCAAGTTGTAGTCAGGTGGGAAACAGGCAAACGGAAGAGAATTCCACAGGCGTGCACTTCTCAGAAAATCATGGAATACACGTTTTGATTAGAGTGGGGGAAATTACTGACAGTGGTTTTAGCTAGACGGGTATTTATCATGAAGGATTGGCGAGGGGGGACCAGAGATTGGAGCTCAGACGAGCACTTGCCATGGAAATAACGATAAAACAAAGACAGGCTCGCAACGTCTCTTCTGTGGGAGAGAGGTTGCAGGGAAGAGAAGAGAGCATCCCCCACTAAGCCATGAAGTCTATTTTGTACTTTGTCAAGGCAGGATAGGCTGTTTTTTGAAGCTCCAGTCCAGATGTGGTAGCAGTACTCCATCTTTGGACGTACTTGGCTTTTATAGAGATAGAGAATTGCATCAGTAGTGAGATATCTTCTGGAGCGGTAGAAGGATCCTACCATTTTCCCAGCGGCTCAGGCAACAGATTTTATATATGTGTTCCATTTCAGATCAGGAGTAAAGGTCAAACCCAGGAGCTTGTCAAAACATGAAGCCTCCCCAAGACGAGACCCATCCATTTTGTTTAATAAACTTGTATTTATTTCAAAATATTTGTTATTTCAAAAATGTAATTTTGATATATAGAAAATAAACTAGTTTTTACAATAATCCTGCTTTTATCGCTGTAAATTATTTATTTATTTTAACTCTCACTATTATGCCATTTTTGCTTGGTCCCAACAGGTGGCACAGTATTCGACTGTATATATATAAATATATATATATATAAATATATATATATATATATATATATATATATATATACATATATATGTATTTTATTAATATTTTTTTAACCATAAAGTTTGATATATTAAAATATATTCAAATTCGGTCATATTTATTTAGCAATAAAAATTAGAGTCAAAATTAATTGACACAATTATTAAGCTTCATGATTATTAATTTTTATAATCGAACACGCAAATAATATTTTCACAAAATTAAGACAATAAAAATAAAAAATGCTAACATCATATTGTGTATTTTCATATTCGTTACAATTTTTTCATGACCATTCGGAAAATTTCAAATGTTATGTCATTCAAAAATATTCCAAAATAGTCACGCTTCAGACAGCAAAATACACAATTTATACATATTTAAACATACTTCTAATCTTTATTTAAGAGAGCAAGCAGTTGGACCTACCTCACCGAATGCTTCCATGTTTTTTTGCACAATTATTTTCCTTTAGTCATGGAATTTATAAATCGCCTCATCTTCGTATTTCTACTTTTTAAATTATATTTCATTCAATTACATATCTTAATAATATATTAAACCTCTGTGTTTTTTTTTATTTAAGTAATAATTTTTCTTCTTCAAATTATTTATTTAATTGATTTATTTTCTAAATACTAAACTACATCCTCAAATTCTAGTTTATATTAAAATTTAAATTAATGACATAATAAGTATGGGATTTATATAAATGTTAATTAATAATATTTTTAAATTAACCTTTTAATTCCAATTTCTTAAGAAATAAAATATTAAGCAAAGTCAATGATGAGATCGTAGATGTAAACAAGATTGATGTGAAACTATTATTGATTTAAGAGGATATCTTTTTTTATCTTTTTTATTTTTATGCATATATAAGTATTCTATTTTAATTTCTTTTATTTTCCTCTTCAATAACATTCTTAAAATTGTTCCAAGGGAGATAACCATGTTTGTAAAATATTTATCAACATGCCCACTTCTCTATGTTTTTAGGCATTCATATTTTAATACGTTGACATTAGTATTTATTAATCACCCCCGTTTAATCTTAAACACATAATTAAAACATTCACTTCTTTATGTCAATCTCAGTTTAATTTCTTTTTTATTTTAAACTTTATTTTGATTAAATTTAGTTTACTCCATCTTAGTCTGCTTGTCTCAATATTTTGCAGTTATTTAACGTTATATTTTTTCCATTCTTATACTCTTGAAATTACTCAGGTGTAATTTTATTATCCATAACGATTATTAAAACCGAACCTACTTCTATTTCTTCTATTTCGATTATTATTATTATTGTTATTATTATTATTATTATTATTATTATTATTATTACTGTTATCATAATTATTGTTATTATTATTAGTTATTATTATCATTATTATTGCTATTATTATTATCATCATTATTATTATTATTATTGTTATCATAATTATTGTTATTAGTTATTATTATCATTATTATTGCTATTATTATTATCATCATTATTATTATTATTGTTATCATAATTATTGTTATTATTATTATTAGTTATTATTATTATCATTATTATTGATATTATTATTATCATCATTATTATTATTATTGTTATCATAATTATTGCTATTATTATTAGTTATTATTATCATTATTATTGATATTATTATTATCATTATTATTATTATTATTGTTATCATAATTATTGCTATTATTATCATCATTATTATTATTGTTATTATTATTATCATACTTATTGCTATTATTATTATCATTATTATTATTATAATTATTATCATTATTATTATTATAATTATTTTTATCATTATTATTATTATTATTATAATTATAACTACCGTTATAATTATTATTATCATTATTATTAGTATTACATTATTATTATTATAATTATTGTTATAATTATTATTATCATTATTATTATCATTATTATTATTATTATAATTATTATCATTATTATTATTATAATAATAATTATTATTATTTTTATTATAATTATTGTTATAATTATTATTATAATTATTATTATAATTATTATTATTAATATTATTATTATTAATGTTATCATTATTATTAATGTTATTATTATTATTATTATTATTATTATTTTCTGTATGTTAAGTGTAAGATCTAATTTATTTCTTTATTACAACATTTTAAGATCATAGTATTAAATCTAAGAATTCTCTTTAAGCATTTACATTTCCCCCTCAATATATTCTTTATTATTTTGAACATTTTACAATATCGTTGTTGGAGAAAATAACGGGTTTTATTTTTTTAGTAACACCATGCCTCGTGGAATGAAAAAGAAAAAAAAACTGATTCTATTCCTGATGATGGTAATATATCGCCGACATTTCGTTGATTTTAAAACAAATAAATGTTTATATTGTTGAATAGGATTCTGAGCAATGCTGGAGCTATTGCTGGGTGCACATACGCAAATATTGTTGAAGTTTTCAAACCAAAAGCATTGAACAAAGCCATGAAGGAATATGCTCAAGCATTACCAGTTATAGACGATATTTTAGTCTCGCTTGGTCAGCAAAATACTTCTTGAAATTAGACTTAAAATCAGGTTATTGGCAGGTTAAATTGAATAAGAACAATAAGGAGGAAACAGCGTTCACCTGTCATTGGGGGTTATTTCACTTTAACGTGATGCCGTTCGGACTAGCAAATGCCTCCAGGTCTTCCAAGAATTAATGGCCATAGTTTTACAGGAACAGAAAGAATTTGCATTACCGTATTACATGTTAATATTCTCTGATACAAAGGAAGACCATTTAAAACATATAAATAAGGTATTAGGGAGTTTAAGCAAGCACAACCTAAGGTTAAAAACCAAAAGACTACAGCATAACGTAACATTATCATTTTACAAACACTCTGCATTATACTAGCTTTTCTAAACTTACACTGCTCAAAAAAGATACAAAGATCAAAATAAGAGAGTAATTCTTACATTTCGGTTCTTTTAAAATAAAATTATACACTTATAATTGTCAAAATGTCTCAACTTTTTTATTATTTTTTTTTTTGTTTCCACTTTTTAAATTTTTTAAAGTTATAATTTTTTATATCTTTGAAGAAAGTCATACCGTCTAGAATTCTAACAAAAAAAAAAAGAAAAGAAAAATGAAATCAGAAACCAGAAAGTTGGTTTATAAATTGGCAGGAGTGCCCTATGATAGGATTTTATACGATTTTCACTTAATGAGAAACTGATCACATGTATCTATTTTCATCTTCACTATCTTGGTGGATCTCACCTTTTCAACTGGATGCTGTTCACAAAGCCATAGGGAATTTAATAGCCTGTACTGTCTGACAAGAGTTCTGCTAACTAGACAGATTGAAGCTTAGAAACTTGATTTATAAGGAGGCTAGAATGTTTCATTATGTTTATATATATATATATATATATATATATATATATATATATATATATATATATATATATATATATATATATTTATATATGTAATGTGCAGGGTTTCACCTGAATGCTACCAAGACTGAGTGTATGCCAATTAACATTCGCAACAATCACGAAATTACAACCCTCACAAATAACATCCTCAAATGTGTTGAAGACTACCCGTATCTAGGATCACACATCAGGACCTCTGAGAAAGACTAGCTTTAAAAGGGAATGGCATGGACTGCTTATAACAAAATGGATAAGATCTGGAAATCCAACCTGGCTCGCAAATTCAAAATCCAAGTTTTTCGCGTACTTATTGAGCCAATCGTACTCCATGGATCTGAAACTTGGACTCATTCATTTTTTTTTTTTTTTTTTTTTTTTTACATTTTCACCCCAAACAAGGCACATTGCCACTTTGGTGTAGGGGGCTACTATCAGGGGAAACATCTACTGGGGCACTATGTAGGGATTAGGGCAGCGAGATGTTGGTTCACGTTGCACTTGAACTTATGCATGTCAGTACAGTTGGGGAAGCAGTGACCTGGAATGAAATTCCAAAGTCTAGCAGTTCTGGGGAAGAAACTACTGGAGTAGAAAGATCTTTTACATCTAGGGATCTCTACAGTGTGGGGGTGGGATTTTGCAGCTTGTCGGGTCTGTCGAGGGTGTTCACGTCGTGGGGGCACAAGTGCTTGCAGTTCTTCAGAGCATTCACCATTATAATACTTGTAGAACAGGCAGAGGGATGCAACGTTTCGACGATTGGGACAGAGGCTGAAGTTTTGATGCCAGTTTAGGGCCTATCAGATTTGCGACTCTCTTTTGAACCCTGTCAAGGAGAGAGAGACTAGTAGCCGATGCACCGGCCCAAATATGACAGCAATACTCCATACATGGGCGAATAGTGGCCTTATAGAGGTACAGGATACTTTCAGGTGTTAGAAGTTTTCTAGCACGGTAGAGAGAGCCCACCTTCCTCGCAGCGGCCCTGGCAATGCCCTCGATGTAATTGTTCCAGCTCATGTTTCCTGTGAACGTTAGGCCAAGGAGCTCGAAAGACGTACTCTCAGCTAAAGAGTTGTTGGCCATTGCTATAGGTGGTAGAGAAGGTTTCCTGTAATTATTGAATGAAACCAGTTTTGTCTTGGTGGCATTGAACGTTACCATCCATTTTTGTCCCCATTCTACTACTGATTTGAGGTCATCCTCTAGTGTTTCTGCCATTACTTTAGATATATGTTCATTTGTTTTCCTGTCGTGCCTGCTATAGAGTGTGGTGTCATCAGCATATATACCCATCTCAGAGGCAATTTTATCGGGGAGGTCATTTATGAATATCAGGAACAGCAGAGGACCAAGGATAGATCCCTGGGGCACTCCGGCATTTATATTATATTGTTTAGACGTACGACCATCGAGGACAACCTGGATTTTTCTCTTATCTAAGAAGGATTTAATTATGTTAAGTATTCTACCAGTGATACCGTAAGATCTAATCTTCCTGAGGAGACCCTCATGCCATACCCTGTCAAAAGCCTTAGATATATCTAGAGCTACCGCTCTGCCCTCTCCCGCTTTGTCCAGTGAATGGTATATGCGTTCAGAGATTACAGTGAGGATGTCTGCCGTGGAACGGGCTTGTCTAAATCCATATTGATGGTCGGTCAGAAGTTTAGCATCTGTAAGGTGATGGACTAGAGCATGGTTAATTAAGGTCTCAAATATTTTGGCAAAAAGTGGGAGGAGGCTAATAGGGCGATAATTTAATGGGTCAGTTCTTTCGCCAGAATTCTTGAATACTGGTACCACAGAAGCAGTTTTCCAGCAGCTCGGAAAGCAAGATTCATTAAGGTATTTGTTGTAGAGTTTGGAGAGAACTGGAGCTACTTCGGCTGAGCACTTTTTTAATAGCACAGCTGGGATGAGGTCGGGTCCACATGCTTTGGAAGTGTCAAGGTTTTTTATGATAGCATGCACCTGAGCAGGGGTGATTTCCAGATCGTCTAGATTCGCGTCTGTCCGCATAGGAAAGTCAGGTAGGGGGTGGTTTAAAGGGTCCAGTGTAGAGTTGGAGGCAAACCGACTGGCAAGCATGTTAGCCTTCTCGGTTGCTGAGCAAAGAACCTCGTGATTGTTGGTTAGTGGGGGAATCGTTGATTGCCCATTATTTACTACACTGTTGTAGATTTTCCAGAAGTCACGAGTTCCTAATTTTAGTGCTTCGATGCGTTTTTTAGTGGTTTCCGTAAATTCCCTCTTAGCTGTCGCTATTTCTTTCTTAACGTTACTTCTAGCTTCTATGTACTTTTGTCTGTTTGAACTGGACTTATGTCGGTTAAACCTTTGGAATGCATGCTGCCTTTGAGCAATGGCAGTTGCGCAAGTCGAAGTAAACCATTGGGGAGAGTGGGGCTTGCTATAGAATTTCCGCATGGGAACATGCGCTTCGATTGCAGTTTTGAACCATTCAGTGGTCTCAGTTGCACACTGTTCAGCAGGAAGAGAAAAAATATTTCCCCATGGGGCGTCTCTGATAAGATCTCTGATAGCTTCCCAGTCAGCCTTTTTATAATATCTCGTTGTTTTGAGCACTGGCTCTTCAGTTTTGGGTCTAGAGTTTAGGGCGATTTCAACCATTATTACCGCATGATCAGCGTTCCCAAGTGGGCTGTCGGCTTTCGTTACACAATCATCAGGAATTGTGGTCAAAAACAGATCTAATAGTGATGCGTGTTGTTCTTCCTGATCAGGGAAACGGGTTGGAAAAGTAACAATTTGCGATAGGGAGTGAGATACAGAGAAGCTATGAGTTGTGCTGCCTGCTGCATCTGTATAAGTAGAGAATCCAAGCCAGTTTTTGTGATGGACATTAAAGTCACCAAATACATGTACTTGGGCGCTAGTGTCGAAAGAGAGTGCTGTGTCTATGCTGTCAGATACTTTGTTTATTATGGTGCAGTCTTGGGTCGAAAGAGAGCGGTAGAGAAAGTAAAAGTAGCTAATGTTGTGTTGCATGATTAGTCTAAAGCACATAAAGGCTTGATCATCCGTTTCTAGGTTTGTTTCTCTAGTCAGGGGAAGGGTATTACGAATGTAAACTCCAAGTCCGTGCATATGTCTGTCAGAGTCCTTACGGCAGAGTGGGAGATATCCAGGCATGTTAAAGTAGTTAGAGGGGATGGAGGAGTGTAGGTTAGTCTCACTTAGTGCTAAGATATCCGGGGTATTTGTTAGGAGAAATGCTTCAACATCAGCTAAATTAGTTCTAAGCCCACGGATATTTGTGAATGCAAGCCTCAAGGGAGGAGGCAAGTTGAATTTGTTTGACCCTAAGCCTGGTTTAAGCTTATTTTTAGATTGTACTGTCATCATGTTTTTTAACGAGTTTCAGTTGGGTTAGGGGAAGCCGAACAGGAGGTTATGCAGAATATCACACATGCATCACAAGTAGACCATCAGCTGACCCACCATCAACTAGGACTGTGGCCTCAGGAAAGCCCACCGGGGATGAGTGCAGGGTCCCTTTCCATGCGCGCCATGGCACTGCAAACATCCCGATATTATTCAACTGTTGATGGAGCAGCCGCTCTAAGCGCTACCAAAGAGTTAGGGCTCCTGTACTATCAGTCGGAAACAGCAGCCAGTAACTGTCAATCTGGTACCCGCAACCCATCAGAGGAAGGTCAACCCAATCTAATTGCTCAGGCATATGTGGTACTCAAGCATTCTCAAATGCCCAGCTTTAGGGGTGGGGTGTGTCGGGAGTGGGGGAAACGGCGTTCATTGCCCTAGACAAGAAACAAGATCTACCAATGGGTGTTTCTGTCGAATCACTGATAGTATCTCTGCGCCTGACTAATAGGCAAAGAAGGAGTGTGGAAGCCGGGCGATAGGCAGGACCTATCTACTCCTTAACAACAGCGTCGTTTGGATGGATGTTACACACGTCTTTTGAGAAAAGTACTCAATCTTTCATGACGAAACCATCCAACTCTAGAAATGATATATGGAGACTTATCGAGAGTATCAACCTCAGTTTGCAAGAGATGTGCTCAGTTTGCTGGGCATTGTACATGTGCCACGGATGAACTTGTTCCATTATTTATACTGTGGAGGCACCCATCATCTCACATTACATCGTGAACGTTAACTTTTACAGCTAGGATACAACGAGAAACATTTATCTCCAAAGAAGATCTTTTGGGTGCTATGACAGATAGGGAATACTGGAAGGGTGTAGTAGGTTTTATCTCGGCTGAGGCCGCAGGATGATGATGATGATGATGATGATGATGATGATGATGATTTGCTGGTAATTGTCAATCTGATTCTATAATCGCCAACTTTGTAGCGTTAAACAAGACTGTTGGTTATACCAGGGTGCATGTGAAGTATTCAAAAGTGGTCACCCATCTAAATAATAACCAGACTAAATGTCTCTTAACTTCAATGACCTGATGAGGAACGATGCATCAATACGATTTAGCTGTAAATCTGCTTATGTTATGCTTCATTATAAACATTTAGTTTTGTTGTGAGGCGGTTGTTTTAATTGGAATATAAACTGCTTCTAAAATTGTTAAGCTCTTAATATATGAGGATTTGCTGATAATATTTGCTGTCTAATAGATTTAAATATCTACTAGCCGGCCACCCGGCGTTGCCCGGTCGTAAAATATGCGTATATATTATATTTTAATTCATGCAGATTTCTTATTATAGAGTCAATTTTCTATTCATTATTATCCAATATATAGGGATGATTTCAAAAGTTTAAAAAAAAATATGACTTGTGTAAAATTGACACCAGAAAGTTTAGCACTATTTATCTCTCTAATCTCGGTATAGTCTGAGCTACCGACAGATGGATATGAAAGGTTAAAAATTAAGAGATTTTCAGCTATGAATGTTTAATTTTGTGCATGTGCAAAAGAAACAGCAGGGGTAATGTTTTATTCGACTTTCCTTGTCAAGGTTAACTATTTTGTTTTCAATTTTGACCACTTAGCAGCAATTTTTTGATGAATAAAAAACTAAATCGAAAGTGTGCTAAATGTTCAAATACCCTATATATAAAATTTTAACTTTTTAGACCAAATATTCTGAGACAAGTTTAGTAAAGCCTTTTCGTACACACACCCATACACACACACACACACACACACACATATATAATTCAAACACTACTATATGGTTTTAGTCGCTTAGAACTGCTTTACCTATCACACATTTTTTTTCACCTCTCACATTTTTCGACCAAATTTCAAACAATTATTACAGTTTATAGATCACCTTTTCAGCTTTATTGTGAAAGAAAAATTCGATTTTCGTTCAGAAAAACAAAAGTTATGATAAATTTACTGGTGTTCAAAATCGTAAAAACCGTAAGGAGGTGAACGACGTTTTTTATGACTGACTTCTATAGCAATCACGTCGCTTCAGCGACTACTATTGCTAACAATTCACCGCTCTCGCAAAAAGAGAAGTAACAAGTGAAACAAAGAGAATGAAAGGATGAAAGGTAGATAATTGATAGGATTTTATTGAAAGCAGACGAGTGCCGTACATTGTTATTACATATATGTATACTATGTTTATTTGGGTAAAAACTAAGACTGAACTTAAACAAAAGAACAAGTGAATTTACTGGAAGTCTGAAAAAATCATGGATTACAATAGAAAAATGTGAGCATGGAAAGTAATATGGTTAAGCTTTAACATGAAAAAGTAAAGGACAAGTTGGTAAAACTGGAAAAGAAAAGGACAAGATATTCTAGTAAAAAATATAATAAATTTATAACAAAATATTTCAGCATTAAGAATTTTAAAAAAATTCAATTTATAACATTATATAATCAATTCTTAATGCTGCAATATTTTATTTAATATATATATATATATATATGTGTGTGTGTGTGTGTGTGTGTGTGTGTGCTAGAACGTTTTCTTTTTAAATTCTATGCAATTATGTAGAATGTAGAAACGATGCATAAATAGAATTCAGTGTGATAGTGAAATGAAACCAACTATCTAATCTTATATATAAAATACACACTATGCCTGTCTGTCTGTCTATCTGCCTGTCTCCATATTTTCAAACTCTATCTTCTCCAAAACTAAAAGTCGCAGAGCGGCGCTAGGCCCCTCAAATGATTGGATTTTTTTATGGACCGTTCTTTTATGGGTCTTTAAAATAGTTTTAAAAGGGTCAAAAAGGGGCCACAATTGAAAAATTCGCACATTGATTTTAATTTATTTTTAATCAGTTCGTATGCATGTCACGTTGGCATAGTGGTAACGTCACCAGCTGTGTCGATTCTAGCTGATGGCACTCAAATGCGCTTTTTTTTAAATTTTGAAATTACTATAATAATATATATGAAATCGGGACAAATTAAAATATCATACTTAAGCGTATTTTACGATTGTGCAAGGCCGCGCCCCCCCCCCTACACTAGTAAGAAACTATAAATGAATAAGTAATTGACGCTTGCTTTTCAAAGGAATATGCAAATTAGTATACCTTCATGTAGTCGCTCACATATTCATGACTGAGTGTATTAAGTTCGTTTTAATAATTTTTAAATAGAAAAAGTAAGCTTTTAATATCAATGTCAGAGCGAGAATAAAACCGCAACTTTATAGGAATATAGATCGTTGTAGTTGAGCATCATTCATTCATTTCGAATAAATCAGATACTTATTGTTGGTATTCGTTTCCTCAATATCTTTCTTGTTAGAAATCTTTCTAGAAAGACATTGGGTGCCAATGTCCTTAAGTAAAGTGTTTCTGTGAAACGAACTGGATTCGAAATTGGTACACACAGTCCATGTCGTTAGACACTTAGCACCCGTCACCGCCCTGATGGTGTTTATAATGAACTGAATTTAAATGTCTATTGTTGTATTAATAATACGGCAAAATTACGTTGACACACCGGTTTGCACCAGCACACTGAAGTTAAGCAACGATGAGCCTGCCCAGTGGCAGATGAGTGACCATTTTGGAATACAAGGCGCTGTATGTGCTCTCTGCTTATCTCAACATTGTTTACAGTCGTCATGAACTTATCTATCCTTGCAACTAGAATTAAAGCAGCAGCGACTCAAGCGATATGTGGTTAGAGATTGCGCAACTCTTGGCGCAAAAAATTTCATGTGACAGCACTCTTCACCCATTCAGTCTTGACAGACTACGGATAGACAGTGAAAAAATGCGTTCATCTTCCTGGGGTATAATATATACCAGTACAAATGTAACAAGTATTCCCAAATAGTCATCCAGTAATGACCAGACTCAGCATCACTTAACTCAGGACTCATGTGCCTATATGATTATACCGTAGATTCATAAATATTCTATTTTAAATCTGCTACATTGCTTATCCAGCTGCTCTCAACTTCTTAACTTTAATATTAGAGAGTTCCGATTAATATCGTTTTTAAAATTCGTTGGAAATTGATCCAAACTCTGAAAGCAATAAATTAAGATGTCAAAAGTCAGCATCTTCGATAGTCTAGTCCTGGAATATTATAGTCGTTCGTCACGTTATCGTCTTTTATAATTACTTTATTTGAAAACACTTCTATAATTACTTTATTGGAAGAATTGTCCGATAAAATTAATATATCTTTCAGACATAAAGATTTTAGTCAAAATGTAAACACACTGGCAGATGACGTTATCTTCATCAAAAGACCAATTTTTATTCAATGAAAGATAAGTAGATATCAATGGAACCATTTATGCACGTCGTATAGGGAATTATGTCTATAATCTTACATTTATATTCCCAACACTTCTTTATATCGCTTTGTAGAGAAGCTTGCCGGAGATTACCAATTTGTAGTAGGGTCACTACGTTGGTATCCAACCTGTTGGCCTATTTAAATATGAGGAAAAGGGGGTTACCAAGTTTGGACAGAAATGATAAACTTCTTCTCAACAAGTTAAATCAATTTTATTGAACAATTTCTTTAACACAAAACATGTTCCGAAAAGAGTTGTGTAAGGAGAGTAGAACGTAGACCTTGATCTTTAGCCGGTTTAAATATATTTTGAGGAGTCAAAAAGGCGTCAAAATTAAAAATCATTATATATTTTGATCATTCATCTTAGTTTATTTTTAATCGGTTCATGTGCGTGTCACGTTTGTACAATTGTAACGTCACCATCTTTGAATGCTACAGTTTTTTCGGTTTCGATTCTAGCTGATGGCACCCACCTATTCTTTTTTACTTTTGAAATCACGCTAGTATATTATACGGTACAATCACGTTGACACACCTGTTCCCGGCAGATATCAACGTTAAGCGACGATGAGCCTGGCCAGTACCTCGGGCTTACTTTCAGTATCCTCTTGATTCTTGCTTCTTGTAATGGCTTCATGCTTTGTCTGAAGTGATTTCCATAAAAACCAAAAAACACAAAACAAAAAAAAAAACGTTTTTATGACGTAAACTGATATACCTATTTAAAGAATAATAAACTTACCCAGATAAATATTGGGTAAGTTTATTATTCCTTAAAACGGCCGAAACGTTGTAACTATAATAATCAAGATGAGGAAGTCAGTCCGACAATCTCAATCGGTATATATATATATATATATATATATATATATTACAATAAAATATTTCAGCATTAAGAATTGATTATATAATGTTATAAATTGAATTTTTAAAAAATTCTTAATGCTGAAATATTTTGTTATAAATTTATTATATTTTTTACTAGAATATCTTGTCCTTTTCTTTTCCAGTTTTACCAACTAGTCCTTTACTTTTTCATGTTAAAGCTTAACCATATTACTTTCCATGCTCACATTTTTCTATTGTAATCCATGATTTTTTCAGACTTCCAGTAAAGTCACTTGTTCTTTGTTTAATTTCAGTCTTATTTTTTGCCCAAATAAACATAGCATACACATATGTAATAACAATGTATGGCACTCGTCTGCTTTCAATAAAATCCTATCAATTATCTTCCTTTCATCCTTTTTGTTTCACTTGTTACTTCTCTTTTTGCGAGAGCGGTGAATTGTTAGCAATAGTAGTCGCTGGAGCGACGTGGTTGCTATAGAAGCCAGTCATAAAAAACGTCGTTCACCACCTTACGGTTTTTACGATTTTGAACATCAGTAAATTTATCATAACTTTTGTTTTACTGAACGAAAATCGAATTTTTCTTTCACAATAAAGCTATAAACTGTAATAATTGTTTGAAATTTGGTTGAAAAAATGTGTGAGAGGTGAAAAAAAATGTGTGATAGGTAAAGCAGTTCTAAGCGACTAAAACCATATAGTAGTGTTTGAATTATATATATATATATATATATATATATATGTGTGTGTGTGTGTGTGTGTGTGTATGGGTGTGTGTACAAATGAATGGTGCAAATGGCAATGTATAACGTATTTAGTCACTTACTCTGATCATTGATATATGTAAGTTGAGCTTCAGATCCTGAAAATCAGTCTGTCAAAAACTGGGTTATTTCAGTGGCATTTTATCTGGTAGAGTGAGGCATACCTTCCCAGGCATGCTCTCCATCTTTCAGCTGAAGTAAGTTTATTGCTTATCACTTGAGGTGTTCCTTCCTGTGGATGCTCACGGGGTTATCCAGGTAGCTTTTAAAAAGCCCAGAGTGCTGTCGTTTTTGAAATGCTGGCTTGACTCTCCCCGCCTTTGGACTTTGTACCATGTCTTCATGAAAAGGATGTAGCAATTCATATTATTCGTTTGGTCACTCATTTCAATCGCTGATACCAGTCAATTATTATGAGATAGCATTTTTCTTATAAAAGCGTTATGACATTCCATTTTTCTTATAAAAAGGAATAGAACATTAAAATGTTGTTTTTGGAAAAATCTGGAATAGAACAGTAAAATGATCTATGTAAAACGTTTTTGGAACAATCTAGAATAATGAAGAAAATTCCATACAGAAACTATAAGGACACTGCACTAGAAGCCTTGTCGGTTTTTTACAAAGTGGTCAGTTTGAAGTTGCAGACTTGCTGTTATGAAATCTGGTAATGTTTCTAGAATGAAAATCCAGCCGAAACTCCTTAAATGTCAACCACCGCATTACTTGGAGAAACTGGAATTTCGGTAAATACAAAGATTTCGGTATATTTTCTCACTGACGAAAGAACTATATTTTAATATTTCTAATATTAGATTTACCCATATATATATATATATATATATATATATATATATATATATATATATATATATATATATAACATTTGATTTAAAGTTATTAGTTATTATCTCCCTTTCGCCATCAACACTATAGATGTTATAATTCGCTTTCAAAGCTTGTAGCAGTAGTACAAACTCTATTTACTTGTAAATATTTTATATGCATTGTTATGTCAAAATAAATATTTCTTTATTTTAACTCTGAATTTTCTTAATTCTTTCGTTAAATTTGTTGCACATTCATACTCCATAGACAGAACGTATCTATCCATAAAGTTGTAATAATATGCACGGACATTAAGCTATACAACATTTTCTGCACTCGCCAGGCTAAAATGCTAAAAAAAAAAAAAAGTCAATCGATAAGCTATTATATCTCCCTATGAAATTTTATTTGAAAACATGAAATAATATATAGGTATATATATTGATAACTCATATATATATATATATATATATATATATATATATATATATATATATATATATATATATATATATATATATAAAACGACAAGTTTTTAAATGATACTAGTTTTTAAATGATACATCAATGTAGGAAGTAAATATTACTGCCAGTTGGGAGATTTGAACCCAATCATGAAGTCAACTTTGACTCAGTATTCGATCTCCAGGATATATATACATATATTAAGTAATGTGATTTATAATTTAAATAATTTACATTAAAATACACTTAGCTCTTTAGACTATTATTCTAATCTCCTTTAAATTATATATATATATATATATATATATATATATATATATATATATATATATATATATATATAAGTGAGAATGTGTGTGAGAGAGAGAGAGATATACCACTTCTCACCCTATATACTCAACAAATTTTTGATTTACAAACTTGAAATTTGGTATATAGGATATTCAGATATGTGGAAAACACCTTTTAAAAGATCGTGCCATATTTCTGTTTATGTTATTCATTCATACAAACAATGTGTCGTACTTGTCTCATTGTCTTTAGGTTTTGGTTTCAATATCAGTTCGAGTATTTTTTCCTTTTTTACTTACAAGAAGTGAACAGTTTAGAAAAAAATAACACTTGCTTTCACTTGTCTAAGTCTCTGTATTAATTAAAATATAATATTTATGCGTATTTTACGACCGGGCGACACCGGATAGCCTGCTAGTATATACATAAATACATCATATACATATATATATATATACATGTGTGTGTGTGCGTGTGTGTGTGTGTGCGTGTGTGTTTGTGTGCGTATATATATGGGTATATATATATATATATATTTGTATATATATATTCACTTAATGCATTAAGTAGCAAATTCGAGCATTGCTAGAAATATAATTTGCTGATTTCTTTATGTCCTCTGATGAGAATAATAATAAGAATAGCATTCTTTGAAACTCCGCGGAATAAGGACTTTGTACATTGTTTTTTTGGACGTTTCAGTCGAACAATAAATTTTGATTGTAAAGTTCAATTTACAGCTTTAATTTTCTTTCTCTTATAATAAGCTCTACTCTCTATTGCGTATTGAGCTTTTTTTAATTCGATTGGGATTAAATTTTCTTCTATATAAATCCTGTTATTTATATTAGTTTGAAGTTTACCATTGACTGTACCAGGTAAAGACTACATCCCTTTGGTTTCATTAATATATACATAGGCGAAATTTTTTAAATTCTAATAAAAAATATTTCTGCAAAAATCCCCCAGAATGTGTTTATTTTTGTAAAATCCACCAGAATCTGTTTCAGTCTCTGCATAAACAAATCAGCACTTTGACACATTTTTTTCTATATAAATAAAACAGTAGATGTATGTGTGCGTGTAAATATTTAGCCGATAAACTGTTAAACTACTGGTCACATAGCTGGTCAATTAACCAAAAAATAGTAATCATGCACCAAGGATCGTTTATAACGAGAAAAATCTTTGTTTGGATGGATGCATGATGCAAACAGAAGTCGGCAAGTTGAAATATGAAATGTTCGTTTTAATTTACCAACATTTTTGCATTTCTTTTCTGTGCATATCCAAATTCATTTCATTTCTTCAATCGTTTAGTATTAAATATGACTTACTTATTTCTCGATAGATAAATCAGTAGGGAATGTAATTGGAGCGCTAAATGTTTGGCTTCGATTTAAACTGATGGCATCATGTTTTTTTTTTTTGCTCTTGAAATCACTACTATATATTAGGTACAATATAATATTCAACAGAGAATTGGCTCAGTAATTATAAATACGAAATCAGCATGAATTAAAATATTACTATCCATTTACATCCATATTACACTACAGACTGGCGATCATTTCTTAGAGATTCAGCCATTGCCTTAGTTGCCTGCATGTCAAACATAGACTGTGGTGTTACTAACAAATATACCCGCCTCGGATACAATTGTATTAGGAAAGGTCGTTTATTAAAGTCAGGAATAATAGAAGTCCATGCAAAAATAGATATAGGATACTGGCAGGTGAAATAAGCGTTCTAGTACGGTAGAGGAAGCCGACTTCGCTTGCAACAACCTTCGCAATACAGTTTATGTATATCACTAATACAGTAAAACAATTGTTTTGTAAAAGGTATTCAATCGGTCTATGGCCATTGGAGTTATCTGGAGTTTTATCATATCAATCTTTGTGTTATTGTTTTATCAGCATTTTGTTCTTGTGTTTCCTTATAATTTTTTTTATAGATTGCCAATGTATCTGTAGCTCAATTTTAATGTGGTTTTATTAAATATTCTACATTACGGCTACAAAGGCTAGATCTTGGTGGATAGTAATCGATCTATTACATCAAATACGTTTTTTTTGACAGTGTCGAAGAGGGATGGACTTGTGGGTGGTGGAGAAGCTCTAGATGTGACAACAATACTTCGTGTATAGACAGATGGTGGCCTTGTAAAGACATAGGATACTGACATGTGGGAAAAGTGTTTTAATGCGGTAGAAGGAGCTCACTTTTATTGCAACAGCCTTCACAATACATTTTATGTATCTGTTCCAATTCATGCAACAAGTGACCTTATCATTGTATTTGTTAATATAAATAAGCTTTGTCTTAATGGCATTAAATGATACCATCCACCAATATCTCAATTCTGCTGCAGACTAGACGCCATTTTCTAAGAATTTAGCCATTACCTTGAACATGTGCATCTCTGATTTTCCCATATGTTGAGCATAGAGTGTTGTGTAATCAAAAGAAATGCCCATCTTGAACACAATTCCATCGGCAAGCACGTTTATTAAAATCTGGAACTATAATGCTTCAAGGGGTATACCCATATCTATGTCATGTTTTTTATGAACAGTTACTGAGTTCAAGCAATTTTTCTTTTGAATAGGAAACATCTTATTATCTTAAATATTCGTCTAGAAATACGACAAGAATTAATTTTCAAGAAAAGATTTTTTATGCCAACCCTTGTCAAAGATGTAAATATATCAAGTTCTACCGCCCTAGATTCATCAGCCTTGTCCAGTGTAAGGTATATGCATTCAGAGATGACTGTTAGGATATCCACATTAGAATGGCGTTTGTCTAAATCCATCCTATTATTCAGACAGAAGTTTACCATTAACGAGGTAGTGAAGTATTCTTTGATTGATTAATGAATCAAAAAGTTTAGTAAAAAGAGTGAGGAGAGCTTGATGGGGCTATAAGTTTGCAGGTCAGTTCTTTCACTATCACAGAGGCAATTTTCCAACTATCAACTATAAGGGAAGCAAGGTTTGGCAAGAGCATTTATTATATAGTTATTGAAGAAGAGGGGAGTTAACTCAACAAAGCATTTCTTTTATCAAGGATAAGATCAAGCTTATGTATTAAAATAATTGAAAGGTTAAAAAGTTAATTACATCTAATAATTTTATACAATTTGACAACAATAAGATCAAAAACTATATAAGAACTTGTCAATAGCATGCTGACTGTTTACGAAAACCCGGGTTGCAATATGAGCGTCAAAGTACACTACCTATTTCCATATATGGACCGGTTTCTTGGAACCTGGATTCAGTGAGTGATGAGTAGGGCTAGGACAACAGCATATCGTTTTCATTGTTTTTACTCTCGAGTATATATCCGACACGGACACAATTAATCAACCGAGAACTACATCACTCTACATAAAAAACACATAAGACATCAATGGATATGTACCTGATAGTCAAAACAAGAAGAAAAATATGCTGTCGTCCAAGCCCTAGTGATGAGTAGGGGGAGAGATTCCATTAGGACCTGAAAGACGTGGAGACCAAATATCAGGGTGGCTGGGATGTGATCATGATGACTGACTATTGTTAGAATCTGAAGTGATACCTCTCTGCCACTAAGCATTAATGAACTCTGAAGAAATAGAAGTTCAAGCCCTGAAGTTTGAACAATGGTGAAGCAATATGCAATTTACATGTACTTACCTTTATGAATGCCCACTATTCGGTGTTTTATCAGGTAATCAATATATGTTGGTATCAAAATATTTCTCATAAAAACATATTAAGGATATGTGTTAACAAAAATCAGTTGATAATACCACAAAAATATAATCGATTTTGTCACAAAATCATATTTTTTTCCGTATCAACTTAGCACAAAAACCTGACCTGATGGAGAGAAACGGATGCTATTTCCAGATTCGGCAATGAAAAAATACCCTCAATCTGTTGTAGAAACCCCGACAACCCTCAAAAAGTAAAAATATGTGCTTATTTAGCTTTAAGCATTGATTTCTTGTAATGTGAAATATATTTATTACTGTCGAATATTCTTGCATTATAAATCATTTTAAAAGAACCTTCTGCTGCATCATGTTGTGTGTTTCTTTCATTTGGTTCCACATGCGGCGTAGGAAACCAATATTCGAAATACGTTCAGGATCATTCCTGAAAACATGAATCAATCTTACTTTTTTTTGTTTGTATTTTTTGTGTGAGGTTTCGCAGCAAAAACTAAAAACAAAAATTACTTTTGTCATTCTCTTGCGCAACTCTTTTTTTCTCGTGAAAAACATATTCTTACGTGCTGTTTCCAAGCGGATTCACTTGACAAAAAACAAACCGAGAATACAAACTTTGAAAAACGATATTCAGTTCATGACTTTGCCCTTCTACTTAATAACACAGAATGTCAAAGAGGTGGACAGACGTTTAACACAAAAAAAAGGACACAAAAAAAAAGAAGTTAGGATTTTGTCAAGAAGTGTTTCCATTTTTAACTTTCGGTAAATCTAGCATCCACATTAAATATGCCGACCATGGAGTCTCAGCGGATTAAGCATTTTCACGAATTCTTTATTGATAAACATTTGTTCAGCATTATGTTTTTACTGATTGTGTGCTCAAGGGAAACATTACATTGATTTTAATAGGCATTCATCTATTTGAACACAGTTTTGTTAACATTCATTAATATTTTTTTTTTCAATTCAGACAAATTGAATTAGTAAAAAACGATAAGATGATCAGGAAACGAAGAAAGGTCAAGCAAATAGGTTTATCAACAGATGCAAGATGATGAAGAGGAGTAGTATAAGAAAAAAAATCTCGGTTCAAATAAATAATCTCTTACTTACGATGACAAAAATTGCAAATAAATATTTTTACAACGTAAGCATGAAACAACTGTAAAAATGAACTTTTGTTTCCTTTTCAAAAAAAATTTGACAATTTTTAACAAACTTGCGGGCTTTCTTGTTTTCTTTTCTAACTTCATGTTATTTGTTTTCGATAAATTTTAGGTTCGTGTTTATTTCACACAGCATTCTGTAATTTATTTTCGATTAATAAAAAATTCTTAATAAACATTTTTTTAATGCCATGACTTTCACAATTTCATTGAAAATTGTTGTCTACTGACGGCTGATTTTTTTAATTCAATTTTTCACCCTGAACAAGGCCCTGTGCCACGTTGAAGTAGGGGACATAAGTGGCAGGGACATTATGAAGAGAGATATGCAGCAAGATGTCTGTTCACATTACAAAAACTATTGGAGTAGAAGGCTTTCTTACAACTAAGGATCTCTATTGTGTAAAGGTGATATTTAGCTGCTTGTCAGGTTTGTCAGGGGTATTTACATCGAGGGGATACAAGTGACGGTAATTCGTCAGAGCATTCACCATTAAAATATTTGTAGAACATGCAGAGGGATGCAATATTTCGTTGATGGGACAGAAGCTGAAGCTTAGATGACAGTTCAGGACCTATCATGCTGGCGACTATTTTTGAACCCTGTCCGGGGGTGAGAGACTAGTAGCAGATACACCAGCCCAAATGTGACAACAGTACTCCATACAAGGGCGAATAATGGCTTTATAGAGGAACAGGATACTTTCAGGCATAAGTAGCTTTCTAGCATGATAGAGAGAGCCCACCTTCTTTGTAGCTGCTTTGGCAATACTCTCAATGTATCTGTTCCAACTCATGTTTCATATAAACGTTAGGCCGAGAAGTTTAAAGGAAGTACTTTCAGGTAATGTGTTTTTGGCCATTGCTATTGGTGGTAGAGAAGGTTTCTTGAAGCAAACAAGCTTAGCTTAGTCTTAACAGCATTGAATGTGACCTTCCATTTTTAACCCCATTCCACTACAAATAGGAAATCTTCCTGTAGTGTTTCTGCCATTTCCTTTGATATGTGTTCATTTGTTTTCCCCTCGTGCCTGTTATAGAGTGTGGCGTCGTCAGCAAATATACCCACCTCAGAGACAATATTATCAGGGAGATCATTTATGATTATTAGGAATATTAAAGGTACTCCCGCATTTATATAATATTGTTTAGATGTGCGACCTTCGAGGACAACCTGGATTCTCCTCTTACTTAAGAAGGATTTAATTACGTTATTTATTCTTCCAGTGATATTATATGATCTGAGTTTCCTGAGAAGACCATTGTGCCATACACTATCAATAGCCTTAGATATATCGAGGGCTATCCCTCTACTCTCCCCTGCTTTGTTGAGTGAATACTATATACGTTCAGAGATTACAGTTAGGATATCTGCTGTCGAACGGTCAGAAGTTTAACAGCTGTAAGGTGAACTAGAGCTTGATTAATTATGGCCTCAAATATTTTGGCAAAAAGCGGGAGGAGGCTAATGGGGCAATGATTTAATGGGTCAGTTTTTTCACCAGAATTCTTGAAAACTGGTACCACGGAAGCAGTTTTCCAGCAGTCAAGAAAGAAAGATTCGTTAAGGCATTTGTTGTAAAGTTTGGAGAGAACTGGAGTAACCTCGGCAGAGCAATTTTTTTTTAAACAGCACAGCCAGGATGAGATCAAGTCCACATGCTTTCGAGGTGTCTAGGTTTTTTTATGATACCATGAACCCAAGAAGGGGTGATTTTCAGATCATCTAGTGTGGCGTTTGTCTGCAAAGGAAAATCAGGGAGGGAGTGGTTTGCTGGGTTCAATGTGGAGTTTGAGGCAAACAAACTGGCAAGCATGTTAGTCTTCTCGGTTGCCGTGCAAACAACCTCATGATTGTTGATTGGTTAATTTTGTTAGCATCTTTCAGTTGCTTTGCAGAAGATGCTAATGCAAAGTTGAGCCAGGTTCTGTATACGTACCTAAACGTCACGTAGAGGCTACAAGACCACTATATTTGCATTTTAATGATCAACATCCTACACTGAGCTTCCACATTGGCTGCTGAATCATTTCACCTTGCTATCAACGGTACTAACACCAGTTTCTTTCCAACACTATTTGAAATTATCAATATCTTCAAAACATAAAACCTTTTCCGCATATTATAATTTGTCATTAAATAACCTGAAAAGTAAACAAAACGACCACCCGATTATCATATTACAATTTTAGGAAAAATTAAATCGTTTTAATTTTGAAAATTTAATTTTTACTTATTAGCTATACACGATAACGTCCCAGGAATGAGTTTCTCCATTTTGTATTTCTAATCCTTAAAGATAATTTCTAATGTTTTTTCTTTTGCCAATAAAAACAGCACATAAATACATTGATCATAGTTATTTACTCTCTCGTGTAAGTAGCAGATATTTTATAAATACATAACACATAAATACATAAATAACATAACACATAACATAACACATAACACATAAATACATAAATACATAAATACATATATTTATAAATATTTATTAATACATTTATAAATACTTATAAATACATTTATAAATACATAACACATAAATACATAAATAACATAATACATAACACATAAATACATAAATAACATAATACATAACATAACACATAACACATAAATACATATATTTATAAATATTTATAAATACATTTATACATTTATATTTATAAATACATTTATAAATACATAACACATAAATACATAAATAACATAATACATAACACATAAATACATAAATAACATAATACATAACACATAACATAAATACATAAATACATAACACATAAATACATTGATCATAGTTATTTACTCTCTCGTGTAAGTAGCAGATATTTTATAAATACATAACACATAGATACATAAATAACATAACACATAACACATAAATACATATATTTATAAATACATTTATAAATACATTTATAAATACATAACACATAAATACATATATTTATAAATACATTTATAAATACATTTATAAATACATAACACATAAATACATATATTTATAAATACATTTATAAATACATTTATAAATACATAACACATAAATACATATATTTATAAATACATTTATAAATACATTTATAAATACATAACACATAAATACATAAATAACATAATACATAACACATAAATACATATATTTATAAATATTTATAAATACATTTACATTTATAAATACATTTATAAATACATAACACATAAATACATAAATAACATAATACATAATATAACACATAAATACATAACACATAAATGCATTCATCATACTTATTTACTCTCTCGTGTAAGTAGCAGATATCTTACCACAAAATTTCACAATACCTTTTTCGCTCTTTAGTCTTGGCAGACAACAAACTAGAGATGGTGACTCAATAAAAACACTGGCCCTCATTAACTTACTAGAAGAGCATCCAGTCTATAAAAAAATCTCGCCTGGACTAAAGAAATAATTTCGAATGAAAATAGATAGCGTTTCATTTTTTATAGTTTAAATAATGATATGACCTGAAATAGGTTAGTTTAAAAGTCAAATGCTGAAAGCCGTCCAACACATGCAGTACGATACTACACTGATGATAATGGTGGCGGCTGTTGTTGTTTAGTAATCATGGTTTTCTTTAGAAACAATACAAATGCATACGTGGACACATTATAATGGTTGCCCCTAACATTTTATAATAATCTAACCACCAAAGCTATAAAGTATTTAAAATACGAATTTCTTCAATTTCGCCATTATAAATCGGAACTAGTACGTTACACTGTTCATTTTCTATTTCAGCAGGTGAAAGTCAAAAGACTCTCCATCTGGCTACCTCTTTGGTTTCTTCATCTTTTATCAATGGACATATCGATACCTATCTAATTATGTTTATTATCTTGCCATCTAATTAAGTGCAAAGGTTTTATCTGAAATCAGTAAAAAGTGACGTCTGTTTCTCTCTTCTCTTTACCTTTAGTCGTTAATTTCATCTTGAATGTTGTAAATCTATAAATATAAAAGCGAAGATGTGTGTGTGCGCGCGTGTGTGTGTGTGTGCGCGCGCGTGTGCGTGTGCGTGCGTGCGTTTTCGTGTATGTCCAAGAAAGGCTTTTTTTCCGAGAACCGATCGGTCGCCTCACAACTTCTTAAAACTTTTTATATCGCGCCTAAATGATAATATCTACGAGTTAACAACTGGGGTCGCCTGTCTATTTAATTTGCCCGACTTTCAAAAGATAAATATTCAACAATTTTCGATCGCCGCATGTGCATTAAGCTTTTTCGTATAAAAAAAAGAAACGAACAGACACGTGGTGAATAAAACACTGTCCCGCACTCAAAGTTGACGTAAAAAACGGGCACCTGCCAAGTCGCACTTTTTTTTCGCACTTTATTGTTTTCCAACTGCGCGTCAAGGCTTCGTTTCTTTTTTTAAAACAACCAACGATTTTTCTTTTCATTTACCCCAAAACACACGCAACTACAAACACCCGGGCAAAGCCGGGTACTCCTGCTAGTACTGTTATAAATGACAGCAAAACTCATTGAAGTTTTACTATGCTTTCGGTGTTTTTTTTTGTTGTTTTCCTTCTTCAGTATACGGTGTAAATAATATTCCAAACACCACCCCCATAAGGGAGCAGCTGTCCTAAAATAACCCGACGAGAAAGATCTTAGTTTATGTGCTACAAGCTACAAGCCACAAGAAATTACCTATCTGATGCAATATGACACTTGGTCCTAATTCTCTAGCCTTATATAAAAGACACCGCATTCACATTATTTTCTCACACCTGCATATAATCTTTCTACACTAAAAATACATAGTGGCAATTATTGAGAGGCAACGAATCATGCGTAGGTCTAAATTGGTATGAAATCCTGAATTTAAATATTCAAGTCAGATCGACAAAATGATGTGCACAACTCGCTTCTGAAATCCATAGCAGGTATTCAAGCATTCTACGCTCGTTTCCAAACCAAGAAAAAACAACGATCTCGTATAAAGCAAAAACGACTATCAACTTAACACACAGTTACGCATATAGAAAAGGACACAATTTCTACTTTCTATGCAAATACAAACAATTCATCAACAGCAGCTTTTGATCCATGACTGTTCAAGTGTACCGTGCGCTGAAGAAGAAATAAAACCAAAAAGCTATTTCCAGTTTCAGGAACTTAAGTCAAGACAGACAGTGAATAAAAAAGATTTGGAATCTTCGCCCTGAAACTTGTTCTCTCGACACCAAAATCAACAGAATCTAAACCATTCTTGTAATTAATTCTGTTAATTGTGGTATGATGCTCGTCCTATGCAATTCTAAAAGATTTACCCTATTAGACTTTGCAGGGGGGGTAGTTTATTGCCAATCGCTTGGGACGCCCCTTCCGAGGAATGCCGACGAGGCTCTCCAGGCATTCTATTGTCAGACCAGTGTGCTTTTCTCGGGGGAGGGGCACTGGTTCGTCAATCCCACTTTCCAACACTTGTGTCATATCTCCGCCGTGGGAGAGAAATAAATACCCATAACATGACTTTCTTGCAAACGTCTTTAAAAAACTGGGACAACATTAGGTCCTTTTTACTTCTATCAATCGATTATGTTTTACGTTTATTTTAATTGATCCATTTTTGCTTATTTCTCATTCATTGCTTTCCTCTGTAATATTGCCCACATACTTTATCATACTGCTCCCGGGTGCGTGTATTTCGTAGAAATGTACACATCTCTTAAACAATTAGCATAAACTTTCATCGACATCAAGATTCTATTTGTTTATTGACCAAAAACAAAAAAAACTGAAAAGAATAAAAAAAAAACACACATTGCTTCACAAACACACAGATACAAAATGAAGGTAAGAATCTACTAAAACCTTAAATATAGTTGTAGACTTGATAAACTTACAGAATAGAAAGAATTCGGGCATATAAATATTTATAGACAGAAAAATACGAATTAGGCTGAGTAACAGCTGAATTCCGAGAGGTTAGTTGGAGTTTTAACACGTTTTGAAAAAGTAGCACATGTTCATTTATATAAAGGAAATAACTAATACAAATATTAATTCTATAATTAAAAAAAGAATGGTAATAATTATTACCGGAGATTTCCAACAAAGTTAAGATATTAAAAGGATAGAAACTAAACTAGATTGTATATGAGTACTGAAAGCCTCAAGCAGTTTAGGGTCAGAAAAACACTTTAAAGTAGAAGGGCCGGTAAACTGAGATAAGTGCTAATCCATCTATTGTATACTAAAAAGAACAGTTATGTTGATAAAGACAAAAGTCCGAAGAGTTTATATATATCGGCTACCAAAAATAATACTTTTAATGGGATCTCATAGCGGAGACATACTGCATTAATAACATCTACCTAAGTTTGAGTCATTAGACAGTCAGCCGATCCTTCCCCTCTTTTCCGCCCATGAAGAATATATCCAACCATTCACACTCCATGCGAGCAGCATTCGACTAGACGAAAAGCATTTATCCATCTCTCTCTCCCCCCCTCTCTCTCGTGAGTGTTCTTCTGTCTTTCTCTCTAAAAGTAGAAGGGAGTGGAAACATAACAGCAAGAAGAGTCAATATTAACGAAGAGGGCAAAGGCCACTAAGTGGTAAATTTAAAAGGAACAGAAACAAAACATTTTTTGCGGAAGCAGTAAATGTCACAAGAATCCAAAATAAAATTTCTCAAAAATCATTTTATTCATCCAGCGCCTAGAACAGAGGCATGAAATCCTACACCCAGTCAGCTAGGCTATAGCGTGAATCCATGGCATATCAACCCACATGCTATGCGCTGAAGTCAGTTTACATGATGATTACCAATTTCAGAGTTTTTTTGAGAAACCAAGGGACCAAAGTGGACATTGTGAAACATGTTTTATTTCAATCCAGAATATAGTGAAGGATTACAAAATCGTTGTAGTATTTGAACAGTTAAATGCGAGAGAAATTACCAGTATAAAACGAAAAGAAAAAGAAAAGAGGAAAGTGAAAAAGAAGAGGCAATAGGGATGGTACAACAGATGGACCCTAACATCATCCTCTATTCGGAGATCTTCAAGACTAGATATATTTTTGTTTGATATTTTATTTTCTTATCATTGTTTACTTCACGCATCTAAATATCTTATTTTTTTTACCCAAGCACCATCTCTATCCCATCCATGTTGGAGAGTCAATCAGATTTTGTAATAACATTCATGCACGATATGTTTTTTTAATTGTTCGTTCACTTCTCATAACACTGTGATCGTATTTCTTTTCTTTGTCTCTGTCTCGGTCCGTTGAGTTGTTTTGTGAAAATCCCTTAAAGATTGAACTCCTTACCGTAATAAAAATATCTCATGTATAAATACGTATTTGACCATGTGTTTTGTGGTTCCTGTCATCCATATGCTTCGCTTAGGGATAAAATGAACCAAACAACGTGTCACAAGGTTTGTAATATCACGTCTGACATATCGTTTTATATTTTTTCTTCATGTGTTGCGAACAACGTTAGAAAGGACCGACAATAAGTAGTCAAAAATTTTGTATAGAGAACAATGCTTGATTCTTGTCTCTTCTGGCTCATAAAATCTTATTTTATGACAATGCGGAATGGTCCTGGTAAATTCCGAATTTCCTTTCATGTCAACATATTATGAAGACACATAATGTTGATAAAGGCAATACTCTGGAGAGAGTTAATATATATCATATGTATTAGACGGAAGCTTGTATTTTGATCCGGGACAACGCCAAATAGAACAAAGGGCTCCTGTAAATCCTAAACTTTTCCCAGACCCCTTCATATCAACATCTGAAGATACGTGATGTTGATAAAGGCAATAATCTAAATAAAGTTAATACATAGTAATGATGATGATGACGATGATGATAATGACGATGATGATGATGATGATGATGATAATGCTGGCGGCAAGCTTCTGACTCGCGAGACAATGGCTTTCTGCATCTGATGCGCTGCAGCGGCTGTTGTGGTTATACATCCGTTCGTAAATTAGAGATATTACAATCTAGGGAGTATAAGGAAAGTTCTCCAAAATAGTAACGTTGTCGAAGAACCCCGGCGAAAAAAGCCTTTCTTGAGCATACAAAAACGCGCTCGCCCATGTTGCCTTTTATATAATAGATGTTCTATAATTTTCAAGTTTTATGTTTCTTCCTTATTTCTGTCATTCTCTTACTCTCCTCCCCTAATGCAGAAACTGTTACTATTACTACCTTAGTCTTTTACCAAATTATTTCCTTTCCTATATAGTTCTGCTGCTTATATCCTTTTTTCCTATATTCCCTTCTCCCCATCATTTCTCGTTTCACTTACCCTTCCTTCCACCATTTAAACAGTGTTCCCAAACGTTTTGGCTTCATGGACCATTAAAAGTATAAAAAGGGAGTTGCCGTAAATAAAAAAAAAGCTTTAAGAACTTACACTGAACACAATCAACTCATCCGTTTAAGAAAATGACTTTCCTCTCTTTGTTAATACGTGTCAATTTGGACTTCCACCCATGATATAACTTCCTGCACACATCGCTATTGTAACTTCTAATGATTTTTTTCCTATTCTCTTATTTTATTTTAAACTGATCTAGAAAGCTTTTTCTTTCTTGTTCACCCCAAATAAGGCATCTTTTCATTTGGACAATGAAGGCTATTCTTTAAAATTGTGTCTAACAGGGGACTGAGGGGAATTGGCGTGCAAGATATCCGTTTACATTGCATTTAAATTTCTACAGATTAGTACAGTAAGTCCAGAAATGAAATTTCAAAGTCTAGTAGTTCAAAGATGTGGCAACAATAATCCATGCATAGGTGAATTGTGGCTTTGAAAAAAATATAGAATACTCTCTGGTGCGAGTAATTTTCTAGTATGGTAGAGACAGCCCACCTTCTTTGCAGCAGCCTTGTTTGTTCCAATTTATGATGCCTGTGAGTGTTAAGTCAGAGCGTTTTAATGAGGAGTTCTCAACACACGCATCTAAATATTATTATGCAATCTTCAAGTTTTCCTTTTCTTCTTTATTTCATAGTCTTTTTGGAAAATGTTTATTTTGTCTTTCCCCCACCTCTTTATTTTAAAACTCCAGCAACTTAAATATTGCTACACAAATTTAAGATGCCAGAAATTGCCAGTTTTAATTGAATGAAAGTTCCAAAAATCCAGTAATCGGGTTCAATACTTCAAGGAAGTTGAACTTTTCAAACGCCTTTTCCTTGGAGAAATACTCGCTGGTTAATGATGTCTACTGACCTTCAATGATTCTTCAACCAGAATGCCAAAGGGCATTCTAATGGACAGCCATGACTTTTCCCCAAGAGGTCGAATTGAAAAGTCTTTTGTGGTTGGACGACAGAGAAAACAAGAAAGCTCTTTTAATGATGTGCACAGTTCAAGTAGGCTATCACTACAATGCCTAATTGCTTAAATGTTTACACGTTCCAGAAGCATCTATTGATTTTTCGACTTGAGGATGCGGGCGTGAGTAGACAAATGGATACCATGGTGGATAATGGAATTTGGGTTAGGAGTAATACACTGAGAACATTTCTAAGGCTGCTGCGAAGAAGGTAGTATCTCTCTAACATGCTAGAAAATTACTTTCACTAGAGAGTATCCTATATCTTTACAAAGTCATCGTTCGCCCATACATGGGGTATTGTAGTCATATCTGGGATGGTGCATCTACCACTACTCTACTAGACAGGATAAAAAAATCTGTACTAATCTGCAAAAGTTTCAATGTAATGTGATCAGACATTTCGCTGCTCAACTTTCTCAACAGGTCTCTTATTAGAAACGACCCTAAAAGAAGGTGGGCTCTCTCTATCGTGCTAGAAACTTATGCCTGAAAGTATCCTGTACCTCTACCAAGCAACCATTCGCCCATGTATGGAGTACTGCTGTCACATTTGGGCTGGTGCATCTGCTACTAGTCTCTTGCTACTGAACATAGCCCAAAAGAGAGTAGCCAACCTAATAGGTCCCGAACTGTCATCTAACCTACAGCCCCTGTCCCATCGACGAAATGTTGCATTCCCCTGCCTCTTTTACAAGTATTTTAATGGTAGATGCTCTGACTACTTACAAGCCCATGTATCCCCTCAACGAAAATACCCCTGACAAACCCGACAAGCAGCGAAGTCCCACCTCTACACAGTCGAGATCCCTAGATGCAGGAAAGCCTTTTACTCTAATAGCTTCTTCCCCAGAACTGCAGGACTTTGGTATTCTCTTTCGGGTTCCTGCTTCCCCCAACTGTACTGATATGCAGAAGTTCAAGTGGAATGTGATCAGGCATCTTGCTGCTAAACTCCCTACATAGTACTGCTGCAACTTAGGCCCCTGATATTAGCCCCCTACATCAAAGTGGCAATATGCCTTGTATGGGGTGAAAATGTAATAATAAAAAAGTATGCCCAAATGGCAATATGCCTAACTTGCGGAGAAACAGAGATAAAAAGAGGGTTAGATTACAACAGTGACAAAGCAAATCGTTTGGCACTAATTTCCGTTTCATTACCTCTTATTGTTACATAATAAATGACCCTATGTCAGCGATTACATCAGCTAGTGTTAATCTTGACCGAACTAAGAACATGTTGAAGTAACTTGAAGTTTGGGAAATAGACCAGTTTCCACAACAGACTAACAGGAAGAGATGTGTAAAGTTAGGTGACGTTAAATAGATCAAAATATAAAAACAAAGAGACGCCAGTTGACATGGCGCATGGCGTCTTGGCTATCGAAGTTGACAAAGAAACGTAGGTTTAGGTCAGTCTTTCTGTGGAACGTTACGTTATAGATATCGCAACTAATGCTGTAATAACTGAAAGGAAAGCGTTGAGAATAGTTAAGAGTGAAATGCCTCCTCCCAAGCATTCTGTTCGCTGTGTCGACCCATTTATCCTTAATCAGATAATTAATTCATTAGTTTAGAGAATACTGTTCTCTCTCTCTCATGTGTTAATAAAAAATAATAATAGAATAAAGTTAAAACTAACACTCACAAAGAACGTCATAGTTTCCTGTTTTGTACAGATTAAAAATTTGTAATTTTGTAGCTCCATTGATGACGAATCATGGCTATACGAACGTGCGAATACAAAACACTCATTGGTTAAAGCTGTGACAGTAGCAATGAAGAAAAGGGGAAATAGGCAAAGAAAAAGAAAAACGAAAAACGAAGAGAAAAAGAGAAAACCGAAAAAAAAAAGCTAGAACAAGAAGATAGAGAACAAAAGAAAAAAAACGAATAAAGTAACAAGAAAAAAGAACAAGAAGGAAGACAAAACAAGACGAACAGAGAGCGAGACGAACATGATACGCGACGGACAGGAAAAGAGACGAACAGGAAACGAGACGAACAGGAAACGAGACGGACAGGAAACGAGACGGACAGGAAATGAGACGGATAGGAAAAGAGACGGACAGGAAAAGAGACGGACACGAAACGAGACGGACAGGAAACGAGACCGGACAGGAAACGAGACGGACAGGAAACGAGACGGATAGGAAACGAGACGGACAGAAAACGAGACGGACAGAAAACGAGACGGACAGGAAAAGAGACGGACAGGAAAAGAGACGGACAGGAAAAGAGACGGACAGGAAACGAGACGGACAGGAAACGAGACGGACAGGAAAAGAGACGGACAGGAAAAGAGACGGACAGGAAAAGAGACGGACAGGAAACGAGACGGACAGGAAACGAGACGGACAGGAAACGAGACGGACAGGAAACGAGACGGACAGGAAATGAGACGGACAGGAAAAGAGACGGACAGGAAACGAGACGGACAGGAAACGAGACCGGACAGGAAACGAGACCGGACAGGAAACGAGACCGGACAGGAAACGAGACGGACAGAGAACGAGACGGACAGAGAACGAGACGGACGGACAAAAAAAGAAAAAAGCAGAAAAACAGAAAATATGTTCCACACAAATGTCTATATTGAATATTCGAAGGTGTTGCTTTAAAAAAGTTTGACTCTAAACAAATGAAAACATAATCAAGCTTTCAGAAAATTAACAATAAAGTGATTCATATTACTTTGTTGATGTTCGGAGAGCTTGATTATGCAACTACAGGAGGAATATGTCAGGAATTTGCATCAGGGTTGCGAAGGCTATTTGAAGACAACGCCGGTCAAACCACATCCGATTCTTTGGTCGATAAAGCCAGAAACAGATAAATATCCGATAGCTAAATTTGCATACGAATGCAATTTTATATATATTTATTTTAAAAAAAATTATAGTGAATTCTTAAAACTCTCAATGTTTTATGGTAGATAACTTGGATTTGATCATAGGAAATGACTGTTTGCTAGCGATTAGCAAACGGCATATTTAAGTCTGCTGTATTGGTTCGGCTCTGTTATGATTTCGAGATGTTGATTTTAATGTTGCTATATATATTTCAAATAAAATTTTCTATTGGAATATAAATATCAACAGAAAATTAAATAACTAAATAGTCTCAATAGCTAAATAGTAAAATACTAAAGCTACAAATATCATTTACAGCTTTATTTTTCACTAAGAACAGAAACTCATCATGTTTGCCCCAAAAGTATATTGGTTATATAAGCAAACCATTTTTTCGTTCCATACTGATAGATACACCGTTCGCTAGTACTGATGATGACCCGCGTTGAAGTAAAAATAAAAACACATATACAGCAATATATATATTTTTCAGTAGAACCAGAGGTTGAAGAGAGTCCTGTAAAGAAGATTAGTTATGGGTCCCCTTTGTTTTAATTTGAAACCGACGGTACTGATGTTGTTTTAATCCTTTGTAATATATATACATTATACACGAGGAACGTTTCCAAAGTAATGCTTACTATATTTAATTCCGCCCGAATGGAGAAGAGTGGATTGCAAATTGCACTGCTATGATGACTGAACCTATGCATTCATGACATGCACGTTTTGTCTCTCTGTTGCAGATATTGACGGCGTGAGATTCAAAGAAAGTAACTTCTATCATGGACATGCGTCGGAAGCAAAGATGCGTCATTTATTTTCTCTATGCAGAAAACATTGAACCAATCAATATTTACCGGCGCCTGCTGAAAGTTTACGAAGCCGATACAATTGATGTCAGCACAGCTAGGATTAGGAGCTGGGTTCGTCGATTTCAGAGTTCCGACGAAGCCATCAAAAAAGGGCAAAAGTGCATTCAGAATGGTGGTGACTATGTAGAAAATAAAATCTGGAGCTCAAAAGATTGTTCGTTTTAATGGTGCCTTTCCCCTCTTCGTAGCTCTGCAACATTTTAGTTTGTTAGTTAAAAAATAGGAGGCTTTACAATTGGAATTACCCTCTCTCTCTCTTTATTATATCTATGTATCTATAAAAGTGAACGTGTCTGTGTGTCTGTTTGTGTACATTTCCCTACACAATAACCCTGTCAATTTTTAGTTTACAGACTCGAAATTTGATATACAGGGTACTGAGATTTGGGAAAACTTTTGTGATTGGTTTTCGGTCAAAAATTTGGCTGTTAAGGAGTCAAAGTTCAACGATTTGATCTTTGAAAATTCTATCAAACTCCTCCGACAATTTTGGCTCTAAACACTTGAAATTTTAGATATAGATTTCTTGGACGTGGATCTAACTTAATAACTTGATTTGTGTCCAAAACAATAAAAGTTAAGGGGTGAGAAAAAGGGTCAAAGTTAAAAAAAAATTGACCGTTTTTTTTTTGTTTTTTTTGCTCAGCATACACCTCCAAACACCCGGGCAACGCCAGGAGCCCATACTAGTATATATATATATATAAGGTTAATTATTAAAAAATGATAACTGTTGGAAAGGCATAAAATGCAATTTTTACTTCGAACTTATATTTTTCAATCAGATAAGTCTTTAAACCTTATTCTATACTCTTTTTATTGATTTTTTAAAATCGCTTTTGGTGAGTTAGAATCGATCTATGTGATGTTAAGACAATATCGGGATGGAATGTTCCAGCCAATTACGCGCGTGACCACACAGAACGTGTGTGCGTGTGTGCATGCGTGTGTGCACGCTGTTAATTGTTTTTTTATGTTAGAAGGGGATTGTTAGGTTTGAGATGAAAGGTAGAAAGTTCTACCTCTGCAAAGCACAACATGTGTTGGAAACTAATTTTCCCAAACTCACCCCACATTTTTACACTCTCACAGATTTCATAATTGTTTATTCCAGCATGAAACTTTAACTACCACGATCACAGTAGGCGATCTCTGCATACTTTTATCACACACACACACACACACACACACACACACACACACACACACACACACACACACACACACACACACACACGCACACACACACACACACACACACACACACACACACACACACACACATATATATATATATATGCTCCTAGGCATAGAAAGCACGAACATATCTTGCACATTAAATCAGTTATGCAGTGCAGCATCTTAGTTTTGGTTGACTAGACATGATTAAGAAATTCTAGATTTCTGAACTGATTCAACCGTTTCGAAATGTGTTACACATAGGCCATATCATTAGCTGAAACTGCAGTAGTTGAATATACATCAGGGGTGTATGAAAAGTTTTAAACATCAGAGAAACTAAAAAAATGAGAGACTTTTGATAATTTATTTTTTTTACATAGTTCCGAAGCTTAAAACTTTATAAAACACTTCGTATATCTGTCGCATCATAAACAGTATATAAATAACCTAGTCTGTCCGTCTGCCTGTCAATGTGAAGAACGGTTCCTACCAAACTACTGTCAGTATTTAGTCTACAGACTTGAAACTTGATATATTAGGGGATTCGGAATTCTGTAACAAATTCGATTTAATTTTTAGTCAGTAAAATAGATAGTAAGGGGTTAAAATGGAAAAATTGGAATTCGTGGGCCATAATTCGACTTAAAAAGATCACCTATATATGAGTAAATACATTCGTACGTTAAACTGTATAAGTTTTAAAGTTTTTGTATCGACCTCTCCTTAGGTCATATGGTAGCGGATACTGCTTATAAGTTAAATGTTTTGGTTTCGATTCTACCTGATAGCACTTCTATCTTTTTAAACTTTAAATCACTACTATATATTGGGTACAATATAATAATCAATAAGAAATCTGTATAAGTTAAAATATCATATTTAAGCCTATTTTACGACTAAGCAATGCAGGGCAGTGTACTACTATATATATATATATATATATATATATATATATTCTTCAGAATAAAATTATCTAACAATCAACTAGTATGGAAACCTGTGATTATAAGTCTTACAAAATATTATTGGCAGTAATTCTATAAGGACTATCCCATCTAAATAAAAATGGCCCGATATACAAGATAGAGCAAATAAATAAAATTTTAGTCATTCAATAAATTTAAAAATTTATGACGTGAAATGTTTGAATTTCAAATCAAAAGATTTTTATTATTCTATGTAAGACAAAGAATACATTTGAAATATTATAACTCCTTATCCTATAGGATTTCGATGTCTACCATCTCTTTAAAGAAGAAAATATTAGCAAGCAAAGGATCCTTTTCATTAACTCCCCTTACTCTATGATATTTAAATACTTAAACAACTTTTAATTGTGATTTTCCACTGATTTTAGCAAATAAGGTGCACACCATTATAATTATTTGCTAATATTTTTCTCCTCCAAAGAGATGGTAGACATCGGAATCCTATAGGATAAGGAGTTATACTTCAAAGTTATTCTTTGTCTTACATAGAATAAAAATTTTTTGATTTAAATTTAACCACTTCACGTCATAAATTTTTAAATTTATTGATTGACTAAAATTATATATATATATATATATATATATATATATATATATATATATATATATATATACGTTTTATTTTTATTACTATATATTAATTATTATTAATATATATATATATATATATATATATATATATATATATAGTTTTGGAAGTTTTTAACCTTTAAAACTATACAAAAAATATTTTTTATCATTAGTTAGAAAACCATCTAGTCAGTAAGTCATTTAATCACCTGCAATCACTGCATCAACTCGCTCTCGAATTTACTATAATACCAATAATTTATTTTTCAAGGGATCATCAGTTGTTTTTCATGAAACATATATATATATATATACGTTTTATTTTTATTACTATATATTAATTATTATTTATTTATATATATATATATATATATATATATATATATATATATATATATATATATATATATATATATATATGGGAATTGAAATTCCCAGGCTAATTTGATTGTCGTCCTTAAACTTTAAGAGAGCGACCTAGCTACGTCGCTTCCTTTTTCTCATATTTCTTTTTTCCATTGAACGCTCGACCAGTCAAGATGTGACAGAAATTGCTCCTGGTGGGGTCATCGGCCACCCAGTCAGTTCCTGACTAGCCAGTCAGCCTTTCGAATCTACCAATCGCAAGTAACGAACTCTTCTTCTAACGAACTCTTATTCTAACGAACTCTTATTCTTTCTATTTGTATCTTTAATATTTCTCATGTAAATAAATTGCATTCCTTCGCTGATATATAACGGTATGTTTTTGTCGTCATTATGTGACCTTTTGCTTTTTCAATCCTTCTATCATTCAATACATTCACCATACACATTGGGGACGGGATCGTCTATCACACAGACTATTCCATCCTGTCCTGTCCCCCCAACACACACACACACACACACACACACACACACACACACACACATATATATATATATATATATATATATATATATATATATATATATATATAAATAAAGTAAAAATTTAAAAATAAAGATAATAAAAATAAACAACTTTCTTGAAGTTATAAATTTGGATTTTACCGTCACTGGATTATTTATCTTTCACCAGACTATCCATCCACGTGTAATCACCTTTTTCTTCACCATATTCCCTCTGCATCACTTTTTTGTTATCAAGTAAGATCTTTGACTACTTGTTGTTTCATCAAATACTTTTGTATGCAAAATCCGATCCCGCATTTTGCTAATTCCTACCCTCTGATGAGAAGGAAAGCATTTATTCGAAACTCCGCGGATTAAGGACTTATCCACTTATCTAGTGTTTCCTTTCCAGATTAAATATGTTTTTAACTCTTTTTCAAAGTGTTTTTTAACATGTTTTATTAACTGTTTACTCATATATATATATATATATATATATATATATATATATATATATATATATATATATATACTAGCAGGGGTGTCCGGCGTTGCCCGGGTGTTTGGAGGTGCATGCTGAGCAAAAAAGCAAAAAAACAAAAAAATGGTTAATTTTTTTAAATTTGACCCCTATTATGACCTCTTAAAATTTATTGTTTGGGGCTCAAATCAAGTTATTAAGTTAGATCCATGTTCATGGAACCTATATCTAAAATTTCAAGTGTCTAGACCCAAAATTGTCGGAGGAGTTTGGTAGAGTTCTTAAAGGTCATATCGTATAAATTTGACCCCTTAACAGCAAAATTTCTGGCTGAACCCCGTCACATCGATTTTCCTAAATCTCAGTACCCTGTATTTCAAATTTCGAGTCTATAGACTAAAAATTGACAGAGTTATTGCGTAAGGAAATGTACACAGACACACACACACACAGACAGACACACATACATTCACTTTTATAGATATATAGATAGATAGACAGATAGATGAAACAAAAATATATACGTATACATAAATATATATGGAAACGATTTTGGGTTCCTTGTAAGCTTTTTATGCAAATATTCCGCAAGTATAAATCATGTAGAATATCTGCATGAATATAATTAGCCGTAATAGTTAACTAAAGGTGATCACCCTATAAGAAAACGGAAAAAACTAATAGGGAATTAATTAAAAATGAATGTTTAAAAGAATATGCAAATTAGTTAGATCTTTTGCTAATAAATGCAATTCGATAACTCATATATAACAAAATTGTATTTTCTTCTAAATAAATAGAAAAATAGGGGGTTTAATATGAATATCACTACACACCAAAGGAATAGGGAATTATAGGTGTATAGATTAGATTAAATAGGGGTAAATTAGCAGTGATGATGTAAAAAATGTGAAAAAGATACCACTGGTAAAAACGTAAACGAGAGTTCTACATTACGTAGAAAAAAAAAAACAGTACAGGTCCGTTTTCAGTTTGTGTTGCTCCCAAAAATGTAAATTAGGATTTTTGCGGATAAACTATGCTTGGTTGTGTATATAAAAAATACCCCATTTTTAATAAAGGAAGGACTTTCGCATAAAAATTTAATAAACAAAAGATACGACAAAAATTGAATTACACTTGTAAATCATATCTAAAAAAGTTCGTAAACTGCAGAAGTACTAAACAGATAAAAACACCCGCATTTTTGTACTTCTGCAATTATTTTTCTTTGAGTGACGCTGAGACATAAAGCGACACCCCCTCCCACCCGAAAAAAAACCCATAATTACGTCGAAACTCCCCCACACAAATATATATTATCAACTAAATCAATTACCCAGACAGGAAAACATAAGATCTTTCTCAAAAGAAAATCGAAGAAAAAAAAGTGAAAAAAAAAAAACGCGTAGGAATATATCTGATATAAAAGGCATTACTTTACCTTTTTTTTTTCAAAGTATTATGGAAACGATAATAAAATTCAGACAGTCAAGTGAATAGTTGAAAAATGATTTTAAAATCGACCGTAGGAAATAAATTTTAACCTTTTGGTAAACGTGCTCACACCTTACAATGAATAGACATTTACAGCCGAGACTATAATAGAGGGCTAACGATTTAAAATATTTCGCCGAAAAATAAAATCATCCTTAGCCTAATTATCTATTTTTTTTATCAATATTTGTAACTTTTACATTTATAGAAAATAAATAATTAAAACAAATCATTTTATCACCATATCTCTCGATTTGGTTAAAAACTATATCCGTTCATAACCGGAAGTGAAATGTCAGTGAAAATTACTTAAAATGTGCCAGTTTAGCAAATAGTACAAAATAACTTGAATTAAAATAATTTAAATAAATTAACTTTGAATAATACTCTTAAATAGAACAATTACATCAATTACATTACTATAATCAGTAATTTTAATTGAGTGAATTATTTAAACATATTTTCTTTAATATAATATGCAAATTAGATTAGTTCTATTATGTACATTTCCTTCAATATAGTGTATATATATTGATCGTGATGCTATTTATTTATATAGAAAATCTTATAGTAGATAAAATTTATATAGATAACCGTTTTCAGCAGGAAGTTTTGTATATATTAATCAAATTGTAAACAAACAAACAGACAGGATTACGGATTTATATATATATATATATATATATATATACTTAAGGCCAACATCTGATTACTCACACCTTCTCAGCTGATATTTATCCAATTCCCACTACAATAAGTAAAGACAGGATACAAGGAGTCCAAAGAACAGTCTAGGAAAAAGAGGTGCTTAGCATGTAAAAATAAATATATTATATGGGTTTATTTCGGCTGTCGCTGTGTTTGTTTATTTGTGAAAATAGGATTGACATGGAAACAGATCCCTCAAGACACTCACACAGAGAAGCTCAACTTCCTAGTAGCTCCCACCAAAACAAACTCGCCCTCTTCAAACGTTCAACTCTAACTCCCTCTTATGCCTTCTCTTCCACGGTAACCCAGCTCTGACACCACAACACCAAAGACAGCCTGATCGCCGCCATCCGCCAAGTATTCACTGAGCTTATGCCGGCGCTTGTGGAAAAGGCATGGTCCCAGTTCCGGAGCCGTATCGAGACAGTGATTGAGGCTGAAGGTGGCTACATTGAATAGATAATCAAATTACTTGAAATGATATTTTCAATAAAAGTTTTAAAATAAAGCTGTTGTGTTGTTTTCTTTCGGGCACCATTTTTATTCTTTCACCATATATATATATATATATATATATATATATATATATATATATATATATATACAGTGCCCCCGCAAAAGTTTACAGTACACACTTGAAACTGACAGTTTCAAATGTGTATTGCAAACTTTTGCGGGGGCACTGTACATGAAACGTTGATGAACACATAATACGGTTTGTTCCTTTTTATTTCTCTCTCTCTCTCTCTCTCTCTCTCTCTCTCTCTCTCTCTATATATATATATATATATATATATATATCTCAGAGTGGAACGATAAAAGATTCAAGCCTGTTTTTAAGGCTCACATTACACATCCATGCAGAGCTCTATAATTGCAGTCTATATTTAATTTTCCTCAATGTATTTCTCTTCCTGATTTTCTGCCACTTTGTTTCTTTTGATTTGGATATCTCTCTTGCATCATATTCTAACCATATATCATCAACGTTATTTTTAATTTCAGAATTATGTTTTGTCTTGTGTATAATAGTTGATCTCTGCCTACGGCATTCTTTGGTTCCCAAAAATAAGAGCATTGCTCAATTTCTGCATGAATTTCTTATCTGATTTTGTACAGTTAAAACAATACTTTTTTTTTCCTATCTTGCATTGTCGATAAGTTGCACAACAAGGACAACCTAAGGTAAAATTATGCTTTTTCAACTCTGACATTTTTCCCATAAAGATTTAGAAATTGATTCATACTATTCGTTTTCTTGAAAAATACTTGTAACTATCAAGTTTCATATATGGTAGCACAGTTGTGTAATAAAATCTGACTTTCTAAAAACCGCCCCTCGAATTTCCTAACTAAATTTTCTAATATATCGAGTTACTTTTATTGATTCCTCTTTGGCGTACTCTTTGGGAAAATATGTGATTCAATCAATTCCAGGATGCCCGCTTTTCTGATGACAGATATATAGAATGATGGACAGATCTGATCAGGTGCTAATTTATCTGTTAAGACTGTGCATCAGTTGCTGAGGATTAGATCCCTGCCTCATTATATCAGTCCACCTCTTTAGCACTGGAGTCAATTATCAGCTAGATTTTGCTCTGATGGAACTAGGGTAATGTACACCTGCAAGCTGTATCCGTCAACTAGATTCTTTACTATCGCCAGTATCCTTTGTATAGACATTTCACTGGTGACTTTAGTTTTAACTCGTGCTTTTCAAGTCAGAATGTCTGTAAACCATTGGTAAACGCATAGAGTCAGTATGGAGATGCACAGCATGCATGCTTTATCTGCGGTCTTAAACTCGACTGACTGCTCTCCAATTCGTACTTCTTATAGCCGCTATTTCCCTCATATGCAAATTTTCTCACATATATTTCTTTTCGTCTTTTTCCTTCCCAATACTCTGACTTCGTATTCCTGTTTGTTCACAATTTGATTTATATATATAAAACGTTTCAGTTCATTCTTTCATTTATTTGTATATATAGTATGATTCTGGCAAAATATACAATTAAGGAATCATCTCATTTGCATATTACGTTAAGAAAAATCGATTTTACTTAATAGCCGTATCTTAGTTAATGTTTTTAGCGAGAGAATTGTTTTAAGTGTTCTATTTAAAAATGTTATTTAACAAGCTTTAAACAACAATTATATTGATAATATATTTAAGTTAATTTATTTGGAATTATTATTTCTAACATCGACTTTTAAAAAAACTTTTTTAGGGTTATTTGCCCCTAGAAACTTCGAAACATAAAAAAACCCTCATCAAATAAAATAATTTGATAATCTCAATAAGTTTCTAGCTGGAAAAATAATTCCGTGTAGATAGAAAAATGTTCGGTTTTTAATGTTTTTTTTTAAATATAAAAACAAACAAAAAATACTTACGAAAAAAACTGAAAAGATTCCATTCGTATATTTTTATTATTTTTTAAACGGCTATACAGAAATGGGCAAATTTTTACAATGTGACCCAGCGTCGTTTAATTCCTAAAAAAAATGAAGATCCACTACCTCCTCTAAATTCTACAATTTACAGTTTTTTTTCTTTTTTTTCAAATTTATCTCATCGATTACAAACTTAACTTTTTAAATATAAAATGGTATTTTTTACGACGTGATCCATCATCGTTTAGTCCCAAAAAATATGAAGATATTTTTTGACCTAATACGTTTAAACAGCCTTAATAAATAATATGAAAGAAGACATTTTGAAAAAAATATTAACATTTTAGGGTGATGATCACTTTTCTATATAATTTTAACGTAAAATGAGCACCCACTTTTTGGCCACCAAGTGTTTTACGAGACATGTCACCTCTAGCATTTTTTCCAGTTTAGCGATTGAGGGGGGGGGGCAAAACATGACAAATACAATTTGTTGTTTTTTTTGGTGAAGGGATGGGAATTTTATTTGAAACAAAATAACGATAAATTTAATTAATTTTTATTAGAACCATTCGGTACTTTCACCTAACAATTTCATAAACAAAACAAACCCCAAAATATGACAAATTCAATTTTTTTGGCGGGGGGGGGATTACATTAGAAACATAAAATGACGAAAACTTTCATATACTTGTTTTTGAAACTAATTTTTGCTAGATTTTCATTTTTTAAGGGTTAAACGACGTTGGGTCACGTTGTAAAAAATTACTACAGAATCTTTGACCGCTTCGAATTTAAACTTAAGTTTGAATTCGAAGCACATACTTAAAAAAAGCTCCCCCTCAAAAAACAAGCAAATCGAAAATCCTCCCTCAAAAAAAAAAAGCAAATCGAAAATTTCCTTTATTTACAAAAAAAAAAACCCCAGTGAAAAAAAGTGCCCTTGCAAAAAATAATTAAAAAAAGACGCACACGTTAATGTTTATAAACGTTATTTTTTTTAGGCTCACAAAATCGTGAGTTTTCTTAGGACAGTGAGCAAAACAGTCCCAAGTAACCTTCTTCCCTTCATTCGCGTTTCAGGTTTAAACCTGCCTACTTGGTTATTTTTTTATTTATTTATTTATTTTTGCAATCGCACGGACATTCGCTGCTATTTTTTAAAACAAAAAGTTGCAATAACTTATTTTAAATTATTTATTTTTTTAGGGGGTGTTCTTTCCAGTACTCAATATCCGGAGTTTCTTCTCTTTGTATCCCTTCTGCTGAAATATCTGGTCGAGAGAGTATCAGGTACTTCTTTTTGGGGGCGATTACATTTATATGTTTTTTTTTATCCGTTCTTTTATTTTTGAAATTGTTGTGGGGGTATCAACGTTGCCCACGATGAAAATGATTAGTATAGCAGGTGTATTCGAAACGGAACTCCATATCAACCCAGGAAACGCCAAGTACCCATGCTAATATATATATATATATATATATATATATATATATATATATATATATATTTGTAGTCATCGACATACAATCCTGTTTCGTTGTATCACAACTCATCAGTCCCGCTAGACTAGCATCTCTCCCAAGCCAAGGATTGAACCTAGAACCGTCGTGTTGACAGTCGGCAGTTCTCCCACTCGACCATGGAATTGACACCCGTAAATAACTCGTCGGAATGTCTATTTAAATAGACACCCGCCGTCACCACTTTTATAGTGCTCAAATCGCCTGTTCGTAAACAAACAAACAACGACTAGCAGGGAGACGTTGTTCGAGATTGTATGATGATCAAGGAAGGTTTCACCCTCCTATATTTTATTGTCATCAAAATCAGTGAATTCGCCCATTTTTCAATCAAATCGATTGATTGTCCGCTCTAGTTGGGTACCAATCGCGGCACACCGGCAGGAATTTTCACATGCCCACAGTACATTGTAGTTTACATTGCACTGTGGAGAATTTATTATTGATTTTATAAACTTATTATAATATAATGGCTTGAATTAAAACTTAAAATGCAAAAGTCACGTATCATGGTTCAGTTGTGCTATGAACAGAAATATTCATGTTGAACGCGCCCCGGTTATACCAAAGAACATACTGTTGATTTTACATGCAGGGCTTTTCGGCAAGTGCTGTAACAAAAATCTCAAATGCATTTATGATGTTAGGCTGTATAAGGCGTTAACTTTAGTTAAAATCGACTGTTATTTCTTTCATCCGATTATTTTTTATTATCGATGCCTATCAAAGATAATCCAATACAAAACCTGTTCACGATCACTGCCAAGCACATGAAGTACATTTGTGTGAAACTCTGGAGATCGTGCGACCTTGCTTGCATCTTGTCTTCGACGATTGGGCGATGTCAGGTTTTAAAAAGGGGTGCCAGGTAAAATTATATATATATATAAAGATGGAACGGTTGTTTGCTTCAATCATTGCTGGTAAGTAAATTTATATGAGTATATATAGCAATGCAGAGGACCAGGTGTACAAAATGATGAGATATATGAACAAAAATGGACATTAAAGAGGATCTTGTATAGATTGCTTTTATATCTTCATATTTATCCATTTATTTCCCAGATCAATCACAAATACAAACTATAAAATAGACTCACCGTTGGAGATAACCAAGAATGATAGAAGTCTTTGATATTTCTAAGTCAGAAAGGAAGGGACTAAAAGAAATACCGTAAAAACTAAATAAATAAAAAGAAATAGAAAATATCGTAAAACCAGAACCGGTAATAGGTAAGTATATGCGTATGTCCGTGGCTCAGAGGCCAAGGAATGAGGGCAAAGACTTGTATATTTTGGTTTCGATTCTAGCTGATGGCATTGACGTCTATATATATATATATATATATATATGGATAGATAGATATTGTATATATCGACTTCTTATAGTTATGCTAACTTCGTTGTTAAAAAAAAAAAAAAAACATTCATCGACAGTTAATCCAGTTCTAATTGGCAGAGGCAAAAAAAGTCTTCACGCAACCGTGTATTTAAACATAAAGGTCAATTATACTTCGCTTTTGTTGGGAAACATGACTGGTGCAACTAAAACAGTTTCTCAACCAAAATTTATTCGCAATGTAATTCAGTTAGGAAGAATATAATTACACTAAAATATCTTTCTTTTTATTTAATTGTATTTTTACTGCCTGGATTCTTCTTTTGAATAATTCTATCAAAGAATAAAATAAAACATTACCTTGTGTTTCATTTGCGTGCCAGTTTCTCGCTTAAATTTTCTGTTTTCTTTCTTTTGGTTAGAGATAGAGAATCCTACCGGATGTCAGACATTCACTCTCTATTTCAGACACTCTAGCTGGGAAACTATTTTTTATGGGTGGGTGGGTGGAGAGGGATTCTAATCGCCTTGTTATAAAATAAAATAAAGATTATTTTGTCTTTCGCTGTGTTCAAGTTTCTCACTTTTAAAAGTTTCAGCTCTTTTTGTTTGCGATAGGCAATCCTACCGGATGCAAGGCATTCAGTCGCTATTTCAACTGAAGGAGCATCTTTTTAGGATTCTAATCGACCTTTGAAATCTAATTGTATGGATCTCTTTTTCACTTAGTTAACTGAATATATTCGCCAGATAGTTTTTTTTTTATAAAGTTATTTTAATAATTATTGCTATGACCATCAGTGAGTTTCGCTTTATTTATACGAAAAAGACGAACAAACCCGCGAAATAGCGTGAATTTTATAAAAGTCGATCAAAAAAAGGTAGAGACGACGCCCGTTTGCCAATCGTAGCTATTACAATCTAGGGAGTATATAAAAAGTTGTAAAAAATAGTAACCCTGTCGAGACTCCACCCCCTAAAAAGCCTTTGCTGGACATACAAAAACGCGCGCGTCACTTTTGCCTTTTATATATATATAGACTAGCAGGGGTACCCGGCGTTGCCCGTGTGTTTGTAGGTGTGTGTGGTGTTCAATAAAAAAGAAACCGGGGGGTAGGATCGAACCCGAAGCCCTGAGGTGAAGTTTGAAAATAAAATCGGCCAGCCACAATGAGTTACTGAACCAAATTGACAGGTGCACGCCCGGAAGTCGTCGAGCGTTACGACGACGACGATGACGACGTCAATGACCAGGTTTGTTTGTTATAAGCGAAGTAAAAAAAGAAAACAACGTTTTAATTAAGCGGCGGGTGGGGGTAATCAAAACCTCGAAAAGAAAACACAAAAAAACTAACGTAAGGCAAACGAACGATGAAAACAGAAAACGAATACGTGCAAAATGGCTTAAATGAGCCTGTTTCGATATTAAAATTTAAAAAATCGGCGGGTACCCGGGTGTTTTAGGGTGTGTGGTCGAGGGTGGATAAGCGAATTTAAAAAAAAAAAAACAGAAAAATGAACGTTACGTAAAAATGGCTTAAATAACACTGGTTCAATATTTAAATTTAAAAGATCGAAAAAAAAGAAGACATCTCACACAACGATTCGAACCCAAAACGTTTAGATAATGAACCAACGCGCTAATCAACTGACCTAACGCTACGTACACGAAATTTACTCAGTTTTTCAACTATTTAAAGTAAATCAGGTCATGACGTCATCTGACGCATGCGTAGAACCGGTCGAGAGGGTCGTTTTTATTGACCCCCCCCCCTGTTGAAAATTGTCGATTTCGGGGTGAAAAAAATGAACGTTTTTGGTAAATTCATATTTTTTGAGCGAAGGATGGAGCTTCAATATGATACCGAGTTTGTGAATTTTTGTTGTGTCTGTCGAAAGTATTTAGCAGACACACAAACATACACACATACACACATGCATTTTCGCTTTTATATATATATAGATTACTATGACCAGTATGATTTAAAAGGATATACAATTGGGAAATTAGTCAAACTAATTTATTTTCCTACTATTTGTGAACAATTCGCATTGAAAATATGTAATACTAGTCTTTAACGTAGTAGTTTCCAAGAACACGTCTTGAGTAAATATGCTATTGTGTTGACTGATTCCTACTAATCCCTCTGCGTCGAAGAGATACTATAATACTTTGTTTGCTGCACTCTATTATAACAAAGATCTATAAAAATATTTCAGCCAGATCGGCCCAAGAGTTTCCAAGAAAATTTCCAGAGTAAATGTGACATTTTGGTGACCAGTTCTGATTAAAAATCCTCATCAACCCCTAAATGTGCATCAAACAGACACTATATTACTTAATTCGCTGCACCTCAACACAACAAAGTTTTATACTAAATTAGCTTGGGAGCCCGGTGTTGCCCGGGTGTTTGGATGTGTGTGTTGAGCAAAAAAAAAAAAAAAGTGGTAGTACGCAGGCTCGAACCCGAAGTAGAGGATGAAGGAATTTATGTTTTTAATCAATTTTTCGATAATTGTCATCCGACCTCATGATAATGTTGTCTCTGTCGAAAGTTTTAAGCAGACATAAATACATTCATATATACATCAATACATTTAAACAGACAGTTGAGATTTATATTATATACGAGCGGGGTGCATGGCGTTGCCTGTGTGTAAAACACAGAGAAAAAAGTTTTGGTAGGTAGGTAGGCTCGAACCCGAAGCCTTGAGGCGAAAAGTAATTTTAAAAAACCTGACATCTTACCGCTCAACCACGATGGTATAGGAATTGAAAGCTTTTTTAATTGAACAAATTGACAGGTGCAAAAATATAATCAGGTCAAACACCACACTGTAGGGGAATGAAATCCCACAAGTTTTCCCAAGATGTTGGAGAAAACAACCCATCATAAAAACGGGAGTGTCCAAATGAATTGCAATTGTCTGATATAAGTTGTTTCCCTCGTATTGATCAAAGATGATTGTTTTTCTCCGGGTCCCCGGCACGAGTGACAGGGAACTGCCTTTTCTACAGATTCAATTTCGCTTATATACGGAAAAGCCAAACAAACACGCGAAGATCTTTTAAAAAATTGCAAAAATAGCATGTAAAAGTCGCCCAAATTAAAGACACACACGACCTCGTTTCGTACGCAAAACGCAAAAAGCGAACATAATTACATACATACATACATACATGATGATTGCAACGTCTTTTCAGACGAGTGCCACTCCGTCAGACATTAAAAGTTCATGAACCCAAAAATGACTTCCATTGCCACAGGACCATTTTAATAGAAAAATGTTTAAGGAAGTATCTATACAGAGATGATGTTACAGAGTCTTAGCTTTGTACAACTAAGTCTCTCTCTCGGTTCAAAATGTTGAGATCCAGCAACAAGCCAAAGCAAGATAGCCAGCAACAAGTTAAACTGCAGACCAGCTTAATGCGAGTACTGGTCTCCCGCTTTATGTTTTTTTTAAATCAGAGTTTTGCTTCTCCCAGAAAGGTTGCCTTCACCACGGCTTACGGGAGCCCTCTCTACCCCAACACATACATACATACACAAAAACACATACGGTGTTAGGTTGCCGTTGACCCTGAAAAAGGGTTCATTCGCCCTTTGGAAGGTCTTGTATTTAATCCTTCAGGGAGACTAGCCATCCTCCTCACCAAACAAGTCTGGTGGGGGAACCAGTTTAGTCGCTGGTGACCCCGACGATGAGGCAGGTAGTACTGGGTTACATGGTACCTGACATGAACATACATACATACATACATACTTTCCTTTGTTTTTTTTTACACAGGCATCACCAAATTATAAAGGCCAAGAGGCCACTCGAGAATAAGGGTTAAATAGTGTACAGTAGAAATTGGACAATATAGTAATCAATTTGGTAAATTTGTTAACTTATATGGAACGACTCAAGAACTTGTATACGTTAGACTTGAAGACAACCATATTGTAGTCAGCCGGAAAGCAGGAAAACGGAAGACAATTCCACAGGCATGCAGTTCTAAGAAAGAAGCTTTGTTCATGGAATCTACGTTTAGGTTTAGGCACAGATAAAGAGTGGGGGGAATTATTGATAGTGTTTTCAGTTAGACGAGTGTTTCTTGTGAAAGTTTGGCGAGGGGGGCCATAGACTGAAGCTCAATCGAACACTTCCCATGAAAATAACGATATATCAGAGACAAACTCTCAACATACACACAGTTTCGCTTATATATATATATATATATATATATATATATATATATATATATATATATATATATAGATGTCAATCAAGTCCGAGAAAAGGTTTAACAGGCAGATAGACAAAGAGAAATATAACATATCTATTTCATGATATTGGGTTTTACATTTTGTATAGGACCAAAGGAGGGGGCTAACCTTTGTTTCAATTTCTATGCAGAAGTGCACGTTTGAATTATGAACCTTTTCTGATTCCAACAACGTAAAATATGTTTGATGATAAGAACGTTACAAGCCCTTTAAGTTTTAAGTGTAAATACTCAATTCTGTTTACGTAAACAACGGACTAAACAAAGATGGCTACTTTGCACATAATCGTTATTTATACAAACTTTAAAGGGTCGAACGATAAAATTGTCGCCATAGAAAAGACGGCATGATTCCATTTCCATTTGAGAAAAACCGGTTTTCTTTTTTGCTGCAGACCTCGACTAGTGCGCTAGTTGTGTAGAAATCCCAAGAGCCTTCTGTCATGTCTGAATTGACACAATGTTCAACAAGCGAGATCGAAGATGCACTGCTGTACAACTCATGCTCTCTAAGGATTTAACTTATAACAACAGGGCCATTGCCAACACCCTCAAAATGCAGATCCGGTTATGGTCTTTAGTGTAGTTTCAAGTGATGGCTACATCATGCCACCTCACATCTTTGAAGTTGGCTTGAAAGTCAACACCAAAGCATAACTGGATGTGCTGAGGAGTGTGGTTATCCTCTGGTGTAATTTGGTGGCCTCTGGCCAACCCTAGGCGTGGCAGCAGGACTCGGCGCCGAACCATAAGTCCAAAGATACTCAGGCTTGGTTTCAGAACGAATGCTACGACTTCACACACTTCTCTCGTTGGCCTCCTCCTTCCCCGACCTGAACCTGCTGGACTACTTCGTTCAATCATACGCTGAGAACATAAACATGACGTTCTACAACACCAAAGCCAGCCTGATCGTCGCTATCGGCTGAGTATTCGCCAAGCTCCAACCGGCACTTCTGAGAAAGGCATGCTCCCAGTTCCGGACCCGTATCGAGGCAGTGATTGAGGCTGAAGGCGGCTACATTGAATAGATGTCAGCTCTACTATATAATCAAGTTACCTGAATTGATTTTGTCAATAAAAGTTTTAAAATAAAGCCGTCGTGTTGTTTCTTTAATGCGACAATTTTATCGTTCCACCATGAAAGTTCTATTAAATGAGAAAGTAAACCAAAGTATATTATTTGGAGAGATTTTCCAGCCGCATTTCCTTAAAATAATTTACATCAGTAATAGGAGCATTCATGAACCCACTGGCTTTTACGATGAATAAAATGATTAAAATTTTCCTACGGTTCCAGTTTCTTTTCAGCTCGTGCGTAACAATTTAAATCTTGTGAGAATTTTGAATTGATTGACTTGCCGAGGATAGGTCGGTGGGGAAGAAAGGAGTGCTGGTAGCTGTGACCAACACGGCAGGTGGTCCGTTAATCAAAGAACCTGAGTGCCTATTCCTTACAAGTTAAATAGACATTTCAGACACGTGTGAATCTCTTTGACTGAGAGTTGGAGTAGGTAAAAAGGGGTGGCCGCTCTGTTGTTGTGGTAGTAGATGTTGTAGTCTTTTAGACAAATTACACTTCGACCATCGTTACCCATTTGTTACTTTTACAAGGATAGACTGCTTGTAAGCAGCGTCGACATTTCGTTGCAAGACTTAAACCGTCTTTTCTCCCCCTTCCCCCTACTCGTCGGTAGGCTAATTCCCACATTCACCTTTCCTTATCAGCTCATTTTAATTGTGCAGAATTTGAACCAGACGTAACTAACCGTCCGCTCGGCTTTGCTTGGAACGTGACGTCATACGCTCGGGTTTCATTGCGCGGCAAAGGAACAGACGATCTTTAGGGAAAATATTGAAATATTCCGTCTGCCTGCTTCCCTCCGGACTACAACTTGGATGTCTTCAAGTCCAATGTTAACAAATTCCTAATGAACCGCCCCCTTAAGTAAACACTTCATCAAATCTCCACACTAACGTAATGTACTTGCAATAACCCTTATCCCTGAGTGGCTTCCGAGCCTTGATAAGTGGTGATCACTATGTAAATATATATATATATATATATATATATATATATATATATATATATATATATATATCAACGAGACCAGCCGGTAACTTCTCGACAATTATATTTTCGAGTTCATGTGGAGACAGGAATTTGGTAATAATCCTTTTGTCTCTATTTTAAACCATGTATCGGAAATCTACATAGTTGGGTTGGCGAAGTTTCCTCCACATCCGTTGTATCTTCTCATAACACTTTAACATTGTCGGATGCGGTCGTAGAAAAGTCTACCTAATCCTAAGAGAATATTCCGGCTGCCTTAATTTAATTGAATTTTTAAAAAAAATCGATTGCACAGTCCCATCCTTCAGGAAAATAATGTTCATGAAAAGAAAAAAAAAAGAAACGAAAAACGTTTACTTTACATTGATTACAAAAACAAAGAAAAAATACAAAAAATATAATACCTGAAAAACACAGAAAGAAATGCTATATCAAAGCCTTTGTTAAAAATTTTATGAAAAACACAAATAATGGTTTTCTTATTAACTTTGTTCAATTTTGTTTGACCAAAAAATATTGGTTTAAATATATATATATATATATATATATATATATATATATATATATATATATATATATATATATATATATAGATATAGATATATAACATACATTTTTCTTTGTTTTTCATTAAAAAAATTTTTTTACAAGAATAAAACAGAAATTGTTAAGGTAGACCGTTGTTTTTTTTGTTTTTTTTTATTAGTGTTATATATTTTTTCTGGTGACTGTATTATTTTTAAATGTTTTCTTCAGTGTTTTTCTTGATTAGCGTTGATACACTGTGATAATCGGCAACGCTCGGCGAAAGCCGACGGTTGACGTCATGTTCCGAGCAAAGCCGAGTGGCCAGTTAGTTACGTCTGGTTCAAATATTGCACCAGTATCCAGAATCGTTATTTATACAGACTGTAAAGGTTTGTAGCTTCTATTAAATTAGACACCGCCAAAAATGGCCGAAAAATCAAGTTGTTGTTGTTTTCTAAAACGAAATTACATTTATTAAAATCCATTATTTCTGAGTAACTTTTTTTCCAGAAAGATAAAACCCTGAATTTTATCATATAGAAAACAGAATAATGTAAAACTTTTCTACTATTTTTAATTTAATTTTAAATGTTAAATTGTCCCAAAAAGTTAACAATTGACATTTTTTGTCTTGCACAAAACCGTACATAAATATTAAAAAAAAAGGTTTTTGAAATAATTAATTTATTTATTTATTGTCTAACTAAGATTTAGGGTGATTTTCTATGAGAATATGCAAAAATATAATATAAGTACCTGGATTTCAAATAATTCCACTTATTCATATAGGCAACCAGTTACTTCGCGTCGATCTAGACAATGTTTACGTTTGTGCTTAATAAAAAGCAAACTATGGAAAACCAAACAGGCCAAAAAAAACTTATTTTTCAATGACGGAAATTTCAATGTATTATTAACGCTGAGGCTGACCAGTACCAGATGGGTGACCATTTGTATGAGTTTGGTTTTTAATGTGTATGTGTGTGGGGGCCAGGCTCCCCCAAATGGGGGGGGCAATTTAAAGCAGAATAAAAAAATTATTTCAGCGCGTTTGGTCCACCGTAGTCGAAAGGCGGCAAACGTTTTCAACCGGGATCGAAAAAATGATGCTATTTTTAACACAAAGGGCACAATATTTATCGAATTTTTTTTTTTTTTGTATCGATTCTTCAAAGCATGCTCTGTTTAATAATGGTCATGCATTATTCGGCTCGCTAAAAAAACTGTTAATTTATTTATCAAAAATTTTAAAATGGCTTTTTTCGTATAAATATTAATTTTTTTTTTTTTTGCTTAACTTAAATTAATTATTTTACTTAACATATTCACCAAATTTCACACTTCAAAACTCAAAAGCGGGATAATTAAACACAATCGAAGTTCTGATATTCAGACGTCAAAATAAGGTATGCAAACAATTTATTTTTTAAGTCTATAATCCTGTCCCTTACAACAACACAATATGTTTTGTTCAGATTCAGATAATTATTTTAAGCATATTTGGAACCTCCTCAAAACAAGGGGGGGTTGTAAGCAAAAATATATATATATATATATATAAATATTGTTTATGAAAAATAAGTACACTGTTATAAAGTTCATTCTTCTCTTAATAATCGCTGAAAATTTTGTATTGATTGGATAATTACCTGATTTTTGGTAGATTTTTAAAAAAACGGTCCGTCAAAAAGTACTTACCTGCCCCCCCCCTAGTTTTGGCGGTGCCTATATTAAATGAGTAGGTAATCCAAAATAAATTGTTTTGAGCGATTTCCCGAGCGTATTTCTTTAAAATAAATTTAAATTTTAAAGATTACTGGAATGATTGAAATCTTCCCAAGGTTTCAGCTTCTTTTCATCTAGTACACAACAACTTGGTATTAAATTCTCGTTTTCCCTTTCAGCTCATTTTAACGAAGTGTAATTCGAGCCATTGACTTCCATTACGAACGCTATTCTCTTCATTTTGTTTCATATCAGCATGTCAGCTTTAATAGTTGCCGTTTCCCATGTATCTGTAGGGATTGTATAATTATAGTGAATAGTTTATGGCTTATTTCCCAGCATTCCTCATTCTTTCTGGTATATGTTCCCAGAGATTATTGCTACACTGGATGTTCAATATGTTACTGTTGATCCAGCACTATCTACACAATATCGACACTATTTTTTTTACTGAGTAGTAGCCGTAGTATTACTTTTTAGTATTATTTTCTAGTATTATTTTTTATCATTAAAACATGGCAGTGTTTATGAATATATGGTTAAGTGGCAGTTTTAGTCATTTAGAACTGCTTTAAAGCTTCACCGCTCACTCATTTTTCGACTACATTTCAAACAATTATTGCAGTTTATGGATCACATTCTCAGCTTTATTGTGAAAAAATGTTTAATTCACGTTCAGTAAAACAAAAGTTATGATAAATTTACTGGTGTTCAAAATCGTAAAAAACATAAGGAGGTGAACGACGCTTTTTATGACTGGTTTTCATAGCAACCACGTCGCTTCAGCAATTATTGTTGCTGCCAATTCACCGTTCTCGCGAAAAGAGAAGTAACAAGTGAAGCAGAGAAAATGAAAGAATGAGAGAGAAATAATTGGGGTGATTTTATTGAAAGAAGACGAATGCCGTACATTCTTATTACATATGTGAATGTGATGTTTATGGGGGCAAAAAATAAGACTGAAATTAATCAAAGAACAAGTGAATTTACTGGAAGCCTGGAAAAATCATGGATTGCAATAGAAAAATGCGAGCCTGAAAAGTAATATGGTTAAGCTTAAACATGGGAAAGTAAAGGACTAGTTGTTAAAACTGGAAAAGAAAAGGACAAGATATTCTCGTAAAAAATATAATAAATTAATAACTTAAAATATTGCAGCATTAAGATTTTTTTTTTAAAAAGTCAATTTAAAACATTATATAATCAATTATTAATGCTGCAATATTTTAAGTTATAAATATATTATATTTTTTACTAAAATATCTTGCCCTTTTCTTTTCTGGTATTAACAACTAGTCCTTTACTTTTCCATGTTTAAGCTTAACCATATTACTTTTCATGCTCGCATTTTTCTATTGTAATATAACAGTTTTATTTTTAAGAGACTAAGCATTCCTATCCCGTCGTGGTTAACTACTTGAAGAAGGCCAGAGGAATATATAGCCGAAACGTAGTTTAACAACAACTATGAAGATGAGAATAACAGTTCGCAAATAAATAAATATTATTTTTGGTCCCCTGACAAAAGGAGGGTGGACCTGTAAATTCACCGTCTGTCCGCAGTTTTCTCAACAACTACGACTTGAAATTTTTTGAAATTTTGCACAAACATTAAACATGATATGAGTAAAAAGTAACAGAATGGAGTTTCCTGGAAAACTCTGGTTGTCTTTTGAGTTAAAATTGCTAAAATTGACACTTTTGTGCTTATTAAAAAAATTGATGTCTTGGATTTTTATAAAATTTTCTGAAAACTTGTAATTAACTAATTTCTATATAATTTTGTTTGTCTATACTTCACAATAACTCTTGTGTGTGCCCCAGGGTCTCTTTTAGGGCTAATAAAAACATTCAATTTCTGGGACTGTTTTACCATATTTGTCCAAAATTTTCTGTGCATGTCTATTTAGCAGTTGTGCATGGCACTGAACTCAAATTGGAAAATGTTAAGGCCTTGGGGACTTTTTGGGCTAAATGGGGTGGTGGCAAATGATGGACTTAGTCATTTCTTTTTTTGCATGATGCAGAACTCAAATTTACATATATTATCACCTAAAACTGCACCGTTTGTTCATTTTTACTAGAATTTGACGTCCCCTGGGGGCGTTTGGGGCTAAAAGCGGTGGGGGAGGCAATTGCTGAACTTAGTCATTTTTTTATGCACTCATGGGGAACCATCCATGCTTCAATTGTTTTTATCTAAACAATATTTTTTTATCTTTTGCCTTCATATGAAGGCCCTGTTGGTGGGGCATTAGAATACGCCGACTGCCCCCCTGCAGAGGGTAAAAGTCGCTCAATGGGGGTCCTGGATATGACCTTAAACTATATCTAGTGGTGAGGCCCCAGCTTGTGTGCTTTGGGGAGTGTGGAGCCACCCTTTAATTACCATTGCTCCCAGGTCCACTCTGACCCGGAGTGGTAGTACCTGTTAGGGTCCCAACTATGGGTTGAATAGAAACCGATGTGAAAACAACAAATATATTCTATTAAAAAAAATTTTCTTCAAAATCTTTGGATTCGGCATTAAATAACCTGAAAAGGGTTGATATGCCGTAAAACAAAAACAACCAACCAACCTTCATATGAAACCTCCATCTAACTTCCCTAACTAGTCTGTTGCATTGCATAATTTGTAGTTTACCCTTTTTATGCAATGCCTTCAATGTAATTGTTCCAGCTCATGTTTCCTGTGAACGTTAGGCCAAGAAGTTTGAAAGATGTACTCTCAGATAAAGAGTCGTTGGCCATTGCTATAGGTGGTAGAGAGGGTTTCTTGTAATTATTGAATGAAACTAGTTTAGTCTTGGCAGCATTGAACGCGACCAACCACTTTTGTCCCCATTCCACCACAGATTAGAGGTCTTCCTCTAGTGTTTCTGCCATTTCTTTAGAAATGTGTTCATTCGTCTTCCTGTCGTGCCTGCCATAGAGTGTAGTGTCATCAGCATATATTCCTATCTCAGAGGCAATGTTGTCGGGAGGTCATTAATGAATATCAGGAACAATAGAGGTCCAATGATAGAACCCTGGTGCACCCCCACATTTATATCATATCGTTTAGATGTACTGCAGCAAAATGTGTAAGGAAAGTCCTTTAAAAACAATTACTGCGCCCTCTGTAGATGTATAAGGAAACATTCAAGATGGCGCCCGACTCTCTCTTTAACACGGTAACTTCAGGAAAAGATGTTATATATGTTGCAGCAATTCAATAACCAGTATACACCGGTTCTGCATGGAATCCAACTAGCAAGGTGCCTAGACGGACGCGAACGGTTACTCAGACCGGACCCAACGACGGTAAGATATCCTCACACGGCACGAGAAGCAACAGCAACACGATTCCCCGACCAACTCAATCGTCGCTCTCCCAACATCTTTTTCATCACCTGCTTTTATGGTCGGTGTAGGCCGGCTAAATTTGCGAGAATTCGTGTGACTTTGCGAGATATCATCCTTTACAAAAGACCGCGGGCGCTATCTTGATCTTTCTTCATCTATTTTCGGTCGGTGACGCCGAGCCTGTCTCGAGGTAAGTCTTTCCTTTTCGTCCGTCTCTCTTACGCACCCACACAACACGCAAACACGCAAACACTCGGGCGCTTATCTCCTGGATGCACATTACACTCTCCCCTGATCTGATGATCACATAGAGCACTGGGGGGGGGCCTTTTAGTGCGTGTGCTTCTGCGAAGAAGTACATTCACTGTTTCAGATTCGGGCTCTGGATCTGGTTCCGCCTCATCAGATGAAGTATCACTATCAGTCTCTGGAGGGGGCTCACTGAATCCGTGCATCGGCAGCTCATTGCTAGACGCTTCACTGCTTTCTTCTGTAGTTGTGTGACGCACCTCGGTAGCTGGGCGAAGATCTCGCACATGTCGTGGGGTTCCATCGACCAAAACAGACTGCTGGCTAATCACTCCAGATATTTGTCCTCGCTTTAACTTGTCGGTGCACCGATTTCCTGGGAGCCGCACCCACACTGGATCTCCCACTTCATATCTGTTATATGTTCCCTTGTCGGCTGGCTGCGTAGTGTTGATTCCCTTCACTCCGACTCGGTACGTGTAAATAGCACTCGCAGGCGCGGTTGAAGGGGACGTCCCGTCCTTTGGCGTAACGTTGTACCAATATGTGGCTTCCGTAATAGTACATCGCTTCCTGGCAGCAATTCTCTTGATGCTGCGATGGCTTCTTTCAGCAATACCATTTCCTGACGGCACATGCGCACATCGCAACCGTAGTCGGACGCCCCACTCATCTAACAACTGCCAAACTTGCTGGCTACAAAACGCTGCATCATTGTCAGTCAGGAGCTCTTCCTGCGCACCTCGCTCAAAAAGAATGGATGATAGGTGGCGAACAACATTTGCTGAATCCTGTCTGGTCATCTGCCGCCACACCGCAAATCTCGTAGGCCCGCAATCAATGAGAGTTAGAAAGGGCTTGCCACTGTAATGGGTAATATCCATGGCCAGCCGCTGCCACACACTCTCAACTTCCAATCGACCCTTCTGCCATCGCTCTGGTGCAGGATCAATAGACTGGCAAGCCTCACAATTTCTGATGATCTGTCTGACATCCATCTTGGTCACTGCTGGGTATACGTGCCTCACAAAATAAAGGGTCCTCTTGATACCCGGATGTCCGCTCTGTGCATGAATTTTTTTGTATTTGACATGGGTCGATTGCAACTGCACAAGATCGAGCAGTAATCTCCATTCCCATCTTCGCGGCTTCATACCATTTGTGAGGTACACGGGTCAGTTGGTCAGCACGATTACAATGTGATGGCACCAGAGTGACGCTCAGTGATAGCCCATACTCAGATACCAGGTTTTTTAGCGTGTCTAGCCTTTTCTGTATTAACATTTCGCTTGCTGCCTTGGTACGGATTCGTGTCCGTCCTGAAAGTGTGTCAGACATGCAGTGGTAGACACAGAGAGAATCTGTGTACAAGGTCAACTTCTTAGACTGCCACTGCAGGGCCAGATTTACCCCCTTTACAACAGCTCTGCCAGGTTGATATGCTGAGAATCTGTTACGGGCCGCAGCCAACATGCATTTTCGAACACGTTTCCTCCTTGCTCCAATGATACTCCCAACGCCAAAGAACTGGCATCAACCCACACACCTACGTTGTCTCCGTTAACACACCACCGCCCACAGGCAGGGTCCTTATTGTTCACTCTCTCCAGTGTCTCTTAAATCATCAGAGTTAGTAGGACATCATCGGATATGTCATCTCAACCCGTGGTTGTTAAATTTGCTCTGCATTTAATTACACCAACAGCTGCGCGGAGCCAGCCACAGACCGGTAAGTGACCAACAAGTTTTCCACACCAAGAAAAAACGGTCCGCCTTGTAACGATGTTGGGGATGCTTGGAATTTCACTGCCACGCCTCCATTGTAGGGTGCCATCTTCTTCATAAACATCCAATCCCAATACACGTGCTCTTTCCCTTAAATGTTCGGGATTCTTGCATTCCAGACCAAACTGAGCCAACTTTTCTTTGACACACGACGCAGACTGTACATCTTCATTGACGTATACGTCATCAATGTAAGCTGACGTTGAGTCCCTCATGGGCTTTTCTTGGGACAATACTGTGTTGACAATAGTCTTCATGATCTGTGGTGCCACATTTAGGCCAAAGCCGAGGCGTGTAAGGCAGTACCTCTGCCCTGGAACCAAACTGTCTGGAACGGCCACAACGTCTCATCAACTCGCACCTGTAAATAGGCTTTTCGCAAATCCAATATCGAGACATTAGTGCCTTTCTGACGCCATTCCCTCAACTTGCTGGCACGTACGTCAGCATTGGCAGTGTAGGCTTCAATATGCTTGTTAAGCTCCCTATAGTCCAGCACAGGCCGTACTTTCGACTTGTTATGCTGGACTACTGCCATCAAGGGTATTAGACCCTTGGGAGGCCCAAGCTTGTCCTCAGGGTAGGGGATTAACCAGCCATCTTGGATCCACGCCTTTAGTTCCCTTTCGTATTCTGCTCGGACCTCACTGGGTATAGGGTACTCTGCAACCCCATTCTTGAGTTTAGTCGGTGCCATTCCCTTGGTCCACTTCCAAGATGCAATCCAGGCCCTCTTGCGAGAGTCGTAGTCCACTGTAAAATCCGGCCGATCGATGTGGAGCGCTGCACACACTGGGGCCTCGAAGAATCGCACCTTTCCATCCCGATGAATTGCGACTCCCCCCAGCACCTTGATGGCATCGTATCCGAGCAACAGGTCAAACCCCAGGAGATTTCCTTGGGTCACGAGCACATTGATCTTAGTGGCTGCACCGGTGTCCGTGTAGATCTCGACAGTTCCAGCTCCACAGCATGTCTGGGTCTCGCCTCCTATCGTGGTGACTTTGATCTTTCTCTTAGTCCAACTTGGACACAGCCTGACGCTCACTATAGTATGCGAACAGCCTGAGTCGAGAAGTGCTGAGCAGGGTATCCTGTTTACGTAGACGGTCATCACTGGTTGCGCCTTGTTCAAATTTTGCTCGGGGAGCAGGGCGGTGCTGACGTCCTCTCCCCTGATACGTTTCCCGCACGGTTTTGGGCTAGATGCCCCAAACTGCCACAATTAAAACAGCGCACACGCCCCTGTTGGTGCAATTCCTTGCAAAATGTCCGCGTCGGCCGCAGCGAAAACATTTCCCATTGCTTGCAGGGTTCTGATTCGGAATCTCCCGAGCGCCAATCTGGCCTGTCTGTGTCGCCATCACAACTGGTTCCCCCAGGTCCTCCTCATCTTTGATGATGGCTCGAGCACTTTCCATCAAGTGTTCCATGGTCGTTGTCGAAACACTGGTTGAGGCTCTCAGTAGCTGCTTCACCCGAGTGGGAAGGCCCACCACAAACGCGTAAGCGAGCGTCCGCTCCGACACCCCTCCACCGAACAGGACTGCGAGTTTCTTTAACTCCGCGAAGAAAACGTCCACGCTTTCCTCCGGTAGAAGTTTTCGGGAAGCAAATTTTTCATAGTCCGTACAAGGATCCATGGCGAATGCCTTGTACAGTGCAGCTTTAATTGCGGTGACATCTCCCTTTTCGGCAGCACTGAGTTGCTGATATATACTCAAGGCACCCCCAGCCAATCTCAGGGGAATCACAGTGTGTACCCTTTTCACCTCACAAAGGTCGCACATCACCTCGACCCTTTCAACCCAGTCGACAATGGACATGGACCCGTCAAACTCGGGTATGAGCTTTAAGTCGAATTTCGACTCGGTCATAGTCCTAGAGGCCAAATTGCCGAGATAGCTTGTAGCAAAATGTGTAAGGAAAGTCCTTTAAAAACAATTACTGCGTCCTCTGTAGATGTATAAGGAAAAATTCAAGATGGCGCCCGACTCTCTCTTTAACACGGTAACTTCAGGAAAAGATGTTATAAATGTTGCAACAATTCAATAACTAGTATACACCGGTTCTGCACGGAATCCAACTTGCAAGGTGCCTAGACGGACGCGAACAGTTACTCAGACCGGACCCAACAACGGTAAGATATCCTCACACGGCACGAGAAGCAACAGCAACACGATTCCCCGACCAACTCAATCGTCGCTCTCCCAACGTCTTTTTCATCACCCGCTTTTATGTTCGGTGTAGGCCGGCTAAATTTGCATATTGCGAGAATTCGTGTGACTTTGTGAGATATCATTCTTTACAAAAGACGGCGGGCGCCATCTTGATCTTTCTTCATCTATTTTCGGTCGGTGACGCCGAGCCGGTCTCGAGGTAAGTCTTTCCTTTTCGTCCGTCTCTCTTACGCACCCACACAACATGCAAACACTCGGGCGCTTATCTCCTGGATGCACATTACATGTACGACCGTCGAGGACAACCTGGATTTTTCTCTTATCTAAGAAGGATTTAATTATGTTAAGTATTCTACCAGTAATACCGTATGATCTAATTTTCCTGAGGAGACCCTCATGCCATACCCTGTCAAAAGCCTTAGATATATCTAGAGCTACCGCTCTGCCCTCCCCCGCTTTGTCCAGTGAATGGTATATACGTTCAGAGATCACAGTTAGGATGTCTGCTGTGGAACGGGCTTGTCTAAATCCATATTGTTTGTCAGTCAGAAGTTTAGCATCTGTAAGGTGATGGACTAGAGCATAGTTAATTAAGGTCTCAAATATTTTGGCAAAAAGTGGGAGGAGGCTAATGGGGCGATAATTTGATGGGTCAGTTCTTTCACCAGAATTCTTGAATACTGGTACAACAGAAGCAGTTTTCCAACAGCCCGGAAAACAAGCTTCATTAAGGCATTTGTTGTAGAGTTTGGAGAGAACTGGAGCTACTTCGGCTGAGCACTTTTTTAATAGCACAGCTGGGATAAAGTCGGGTCCACATGTTTTTGAAGTGTCAAGGTTTTTTATGATAGCATGCACCTGAGCAGGGGTGGTTTTCAGATCTAGCGTGGCGTCTGTCCGCATAGGAAAGTCAGGTAGGAGGTGGTTGGAAGGGTCCAGTGTTGATTTTGAGGCAAACCGACTGGCAAGCATGTTAGCCTTGTCGGTTGCTGAGGAGACAACCTCATGATTGTTGGTTAGTGAAGGAATTGTTGATTGCCCATTATTTACTACACTGTTGTAGATTTTCTAGAAGTCTCGAGTTCTTAGTTTTTGTGCTTCGATGCGCTTGTTAGTGGTTTCTCTTTAGTTTTTAGTAAACTCCTTGTTTCTACCATATCTTCATTTTGCACTTAGATTAGTGATGGGACGATTCCTATATTTTTCCTAAATTTGATACAATTTCTGATTCTGAACTAAATTCCCTATTCCGATAAAATTACCGATTCCGATTCTTTATAAATCTCTAAATATTTTACTATAAAAATGCTATTTTGTCCAAATTACCGTAAAAACACATCCTAAATGTGCACATATTTTCTCAAACATAAAAACACATTTATGAGGGGGAGGGGAAATCTATAGATTTTAGTTTTACTAGAAATTTAAATCAATAAATATTTATTATTTTATTATTACTGCAAGCAGTGGAAGATGTTTCTCAAACCAAAATCAAATAAAAATGATAATTTAAGAAATCGGTTTAGACGTCAGAGAATAGGCTTAAAATTTTCGGGTTCCGATACTGATGCCGATACCCCAAAAGCTCTGATTTTTCCGATTCTCAGTTCTGAATAATCGTGTCAACACTAATTTATATATTTCTGAAGCCATGCTTTTTTTTAATCTTTTAGTAATACGTTTATCGATGATCAACAAACGTACGTGTAGAATATACCATGCCTCAAGGTAAAGTCTTGCTTGTCGATAAGAATTTATGTTAGCTGTTTGTTATCATCGCCATATTCCAACAGATTACGTAAACCATTGAATGAAAAACGTTGATTTTTTTGTTTTTGACGAAAACACTAACGCTTGCAAAAAGTTAAAGCCTTAACACACATATATATATATATATATATATATATATATATATATATATATATATATATATATATATATATATTTCTTTACATACATAGCCCATCGTCGTTTATCTCTTAAGAAAATTCAAATTTTATTCTTTTTTAGCAAATACATTTAAACATACTGAAAAAGATCCAAAAGGAAGAAATAAATTTTAAAAAAATATATTTATTTAAGATTTTAGCTGGGGGGATCACTTTCCCATATAAATTTAACATAAAATGAGCATCCACTTTCTGGCCAATTAACGGTAAACTAGACACGCAATCGTCAGAGAGTTCTGGTTTTGAGGCGGACGGGGTTGTGTTTTGTGGTTTCAAATAAAAGAAAACCCACATCCTTTAAAAAAAAAAAAATCTTTGGGGGGAATCGCAGTAAAAAGATTTATTTTTCAAAATAAGTTTTCTTTTTGGGGAAGGATTTTGAAGTATAAGAATTAATAATTTTTATATACATTTCCATCTCTATTCTAATATGATTACGGTTCCAGTAGCTTCTTTTCAAGAGCTGCTGGATTGTAGAACTCTTTCTGACTGTTTTCTTCCTAGCTATATAGCCTTGGTAGATTCGAAGAGCAAGATCGATAGGCATCTCCTGTCTTTGCATAAATATATCTTTCGTTCTTTTTAGCTCTTACATCAAGTGGCTTTATTTCTTGTGTGAAGCTATTTCTATATATAAAAAAAAGTCCATAATTGACGACAATCGATCAAATAGGATTTTAACTTTACCTCGCTGATTACAGAGTCTGCAACCTTAACCATTACGCCAACGTGTTTGTGTGAATGCGTGTACACACTTGCGCATGCGTGTTTGACAATATTGATTAACGATTTTTCTCCCATTCCTTTCAGAGTTCTTAAAAACTTGTGACTTGTGCAGCTTTGGAGGCAAGGACAGGTGAAGGCAGGTTTAGAACAAATAATTTAATTTTCAAATTTCTTTGGACAAGACAACAGGAAAATTCAAGCATGATATATTTTTTTTCTATTGCTTTCACTCCAAAGACATAGGAAACAGAATATTCCATGGAAATTGAATATCGAGTTTGTTTTGTCTTTTTCATCAATCAAGAAAATGAATTTTAAAGATTTAAAAAAAAAAAAAAATTTCGAACAACTTTCTTGATGAGGAAACAAATAACATTGAAATTTTGGAAGACGATAATATCAAGATAATATGATTGTACACCCTCCGTCAAAAATGACAGGAAAATAATTCTACTTTGCTAGTGTCCATACTAATATTCGCATTCAAAATAAAACGTTTTATACTGAAAAGTTAAAAAATATATTAACCTGCATCGAAAGAAAATGTATGGATCGACTTCCATAAAAAAATAGTCCATAAATTTCCTTTCAACGTACATACTCCTGGCTAACCCAACAAGTAGCAAAATCCCACCCCTTCACTGCTGAAGTGTTCGGACGCTGAAAAGCTTTTAACTTGTTTAATGCTTACCATAAAGCGCCATTTGATAAATGGTAAAAAAAAATATATAGTTTAATTCTTCGGACTCTTAGACTCTGGAATTCGCTCCCTGTTTCTTGCTTACTTGACTGTACTTACATGCAGAAGTTTAAATGAAGACGACGAAAAGAAGTTTCAATTTTACATTTAGCTCCTGCCTGTGATTGTAGCGAATATCGGCTGCTACAGACATAATGCTACTCCTTACACACGATCTCAAATAGTAGCCCCTTACGTTCCAAGTAGCAATTTGGGGTGAAAAAGAATTTAAAATATAATAATTAATTATAGTGTCATAAAGTTAAAAAAAAACATCAATTGGTATGAAAAGAAGATGCTTCAATATGGAAATAGGATGAAAGATTTCTTTCCAAATTAATTTCAAACGACAGAGAGAAGTTGGACTTACAATTTGCTTTTCCCTTCCCGTCAACTCTTAAAATAGCTCTGTCCGGCATTTTTGTTTTTTTATTTGTTTTTTATGTTACTCGCCAGATTTTGCAACAAATCAGCTATATGAACAAGCCTGGGTGCCCGGCGTAACTTGGGTGTTTGGAAGTGTGTGTTGAGCAAAAAGAAAAAAAATAGTGCAAGACAAACAGGCTCGAACTCATACCGCAAACGTTTTTCCTGTTGTGTCTATCGCCAAAGCGGAAGTGACAGAGGTTTAAATTAAGGCTAGTCAATCAAAAAGAAGGGATGACTTTCGAAAATATCGTCGAAAAAAAGCGACTTCCCCCTGTAGAAAAGGTTCCAGTATAGTGTTAACGAGCATCTCTCCCCCCCTCTCTGGCTTTCTTACTCTTTCTATTTTCTTTCTCTGTATCTCTATAGGAGAATAGAGAGGGGAGAGAGAGAGAGAGAGAGAGAGAGAGAGGTGAGTAAACGTGGAGGTAGACACGTTTACCAGAACCAAAGGTCAGCTGACCAAATTACGTATGTGTGACGTGATTGGCTAGATCTGGGAGATTTGATTTGAGCTTTGAAGAAGACGGACGTTCTTCCATGGTCTCCCCCTGGGGAGGGGGGAGACGAACGCTGACGTGTGTGAAGAAGAACTAACACAAGCCGATTTCACTTCCACTTCTGCAGAACCTCTGGGGAAAGTGAAATAAAAAACTATAAAACCATTTCATCGTCTTGGAGTGATAAATCTTCGTCAAACAGGTATCAAGTCTCCCTCCAGGATGAGAAATTGCCAGATGGTTCAACAGCGAGAAGAAACAGAGGTAGGTTCAGAAATTACATGTCACACACACGATTCCCTTTATGATAATCAAACACACAACCATTTATATTAGAGACAATCATACGTACACGGAATCTTTGATGTTATACAGTGTATACACCCAAACGTAAAAAGTGCCCCTAAATGAAGAACGAATATATAATATATTCAAATGTAACGAATATTCAATTTGGTACCCCTCAAGGATAATTTCGATGATTGAATATATAACATATTCAAATTGGTGTTCGTCGACCAGTCGCATCATCGATGCGATAATCGAACCTGTGTTTAAGAAAATACAACGTGGAAGCATGGAGATTTAGTGTCAAGAAAAAAGAAATAGACTAAAAAAAAAAGAAAAAAAAGGACAAGAAAAACAATAAATTGTATGGAAAAAAAAAGAAAAAAGAAAGAACAGTAAAAAAAAAAATACAAATCAACACACACCCAACGTAGGGTCCATTACTAGGCGAATTAGAAAAATAATTAAGAAAAAAAAGAAAGAAAAAAAAAGAAAAGCAATATACGCGTACAACCTTTTCACGAAGAAAGAAAAGACATACAGACACACAGATGTAAAACTTTATATATAGAAAATAGTTAAAAAAAATGTTTATCGTATTGGGAATTAGCTCGTTATGAACGAAGAAAAATATCACTTAATGTCAAAATTAGAAGGGAAAAACGAAAAATGACCTTATTTTGTAAATTTTTAACAGCAGCCAGTGAGAAAACCAAAAAGAAACGAGCCTTTACCACAAAGATAAACATGTCAATCAAAAATATGTGTTATGAATATTTTGTGTCATTTTTAAATTGTGAACTAAATGTAACTTTTAATGAAAAACAATATGTACTGTTGATGAAAAGACAATGGTCATGTCCTGTAAAATGATTTTTTTTCTTTTTCGCTGATTGTGCGAATTTTTCGTAAGAATTTTTTTTTTTTGATGACGTGGTCAAAAGGAGTATCCACGAATCTGTGTTTTGTTATTTGGAATTTTGTTGTTAGTGAGATGGGACTTTGTGATTGCTTATAGGATATTTTTGTATTTTTTTAATTTATTATTTTTATGTAATTGATGTGTTGTCAAACGGTATTGGCAGAATTTTCTTGTTCTTTGACATGTATTTTTTTTCGCAGAATGGTGAGGTGAAATCTTTGTTTGTGGGGTCTATTGAAAGAATGATTAATAAAAGAAAGAACGTGCTGTTAATTAATAATCATAACAGTAATAATAAAATAGGGAAAAAGAGAAAGAAATAAGATTTAAACAGTGTAATAAATAATAATAATAATAATAATAAAAAAAGTTTCGGAAGAGTCAAAGGTTCAGTCGGTATTAATTTCAATTTTCGAAAAGTAGAATAAATGTTCTATTCGACATGAGTGACGTTTTGACCACATAAGTAAGGGGGAAAAAGGGGATAAATATAGGGTTAAATAAACTATATGAAGAAATGAAAGAAAAAAGTGGGGCGTGAATGGAATTTAATTTCTGTGGCAAGCATGTTAGAATTTTGGAGAGGTGTTGAATTACATGGGTAGTTATTAATTTCATTATTCTCGGGAAATAATTCGAATTTTATTTTTTTTTATCGTGATTTCTGTTGATTTCGAGTAGAATCAATATGGAGCAAGTTTGAGTACTTCATGTGTGGAAATCCGATGTTTTCCGTGAAGCTATGTGTCTTCAAGGCAGGTTGCGCTTACCGACTTTGGAAAAAAAAAAGAAAGTTTTTTTCTGACATAGCAGTAAACGGAATGTATTCTGTCCAGCGTGAGCGGATCTAGTTGTAATCAACTTCAGAGAGCAAATGAAATGCCCTCTGACATGGCGTAAGGGGCAGAGGGGGTGCAATGGCTGACGTGGCCATTATGTTACGAATCGCTCAAGAGAAGATGAATGAAATATGTATGCAAGTACTTAGGAAAATAAAATGTTACCCTATTGTGAATTAAAGGTACCAAAATTAAAAAAAAAAAAAACCCATGCTGGGTGAATTTAATTGGTATTATTAAATTAAATTATTTTGGAATAGATTTGGTTGGTTTAGTTATATTTTAGGGACGTTTAGCGCGTAGTTGCATTTTTTTCATGAGAATTACAAGGCGATTAGACTGTAGAAAGCAGTTTTTTCTGTTGTTTTATTTTTTTTATAAGCCACGGTATTGTCACAAATTAGAAAATTTGGCAGGGGAAATACTATTTTAGAGTAATGAGTACCCTGTTAAAACAATACTAGTGGTTCCAGTGAGTTGGAAGATGCCACGTAGGCCCAAGCAACGGCAATAAGTCTTGTCCAACAAAAGTCTGGCGTGCGAGGTCGCGATAATTCCTCAGGGTACGGAGCGACTGGACAGTTGGTACCAAGCCTAATCACGGGGAGATAGAAGAAAGGGAAAGATGCAGATTACGTAAGGGACAAGATAGAGCCTTATTATTTTTTTATTTTTTTAGAGGAATGTGTGAGGGATATCTGGGTTGGAATCTTGGGACTTGCTGGGAATGCGGAAAAATCACAAAGGGAAAGCTACTTAGTTAGAAATCGATGGCGCATTAGTTAGGGAGTGATGATTCCGTACCTTGTCGGGTTCCAGGAACTCAAACAGGCTCCGAGTGAATCAGTGTGAAGGCGTATCTTGACTTAGACCAACCAAGGGAGTTAGTAGAAGAGCTTTGTGAAGTCCCGAAGTAGTAGATAGAATAGAACAAAGCTCCAGTAATAGGACCACTCAGAGAAAGACGTCAGGGCATTACAGTAAAGGAAAAAAAAAACTGGGACTTAGGCCTATGCTGAAAGTCGAGAACGCGAGTGGGATGGTTGGGTCGGTAGAGCATCAGACTTTTAGTCTGAGGGTCTGGGGTTCGAGTCCCCATGCGATAAAGCTACCACCAACATGGAGCATCCGACGTTTTGGTCGTAATTGCGATATGCTGGCCCCATTTCGAAAAAGTGATCGAAAATGGAGTCTCCATTTGTTTGGTCAAGTGGTCCAAATAAAGAGCAGAGTCAGTGCAAAATATCCAACAATGCGACCGCCTAGACAAGAAGTATATCTGCAAAGCTGTATCTTTGTCTAACTTGGAAGCAAGTTAATGTCGAGGAGAGACTTTCGAGAAGCAGCAGAAGGGTTGATAGTGTAGTAGAAGAGTACTGGTGCCTGATCTTTCTTGGAAAAGGGGTGAGTCCGGAAAGTGAAAAAATAAAGATGTACTTCGGACATAATTATTTTTTTTAGTTAGTTAGTTATTAAAAATGTATGGCTTGCCATACATTTTGATAAAAAAGGGGTGGAGGAATGTTAACGAGCATCTCCCCCCCTCTCTGGCTTTCTTACTCTTTCTATTTTCTTTCTCTGTGTCTCTATAGGAGAATAGAGAGGGGAGAGAGAGAGAGAGAGAGAGGTGAGTAAACGTGGAGGTAGACACGTTTACCAGAACCAAAGGTCAGCTGACCAAATTACGTATGTGTGACGTGATTGGCTAGATCTGGGAGATTTGATTTGAGCTTTGAAGAAGACGGACGTTCTTCCATGGTCTCCCCCTGGGGAGGGGGGAGACGAACGCTGACGTGTGTGAAGAAGAACTAACACAAGCCGATTTCACTTCCACTTCTGCAGAACCTCTGGGGAAAGTGAAATAAAAAACTATAAAACCATTTCATCGTCTTGGAGTGATAAATCTTCGTCAAACAGGTATCAAGTCTCCCTCCAGGATGAGAAATTGCCAGATGGTTCAACAGCGAGAAGAAACAGAGGTAGGTTCAGAAATTACATGTCACACACACGATTCCCTTTATGATAATCAAACACACAACCATTTATATTAGAGACAATCATACGCACACGGAATCTTTGATGTTATACAGTGTATACACCCAAACGTAAAAAGTGCCCCTAAATGAAGAACGAATATATAATATATTCAAATGTAACGAAAGCTCAATTTGGTCCCCCTCAATGAATTCAAAATGGCGCCCCTCGATGATAACCCTAGTGAGAACTCGACGATAACGAATATATAACAATAGGGTGAAGAAATTAATATTTTTGGCCAAATTTTTTATACTTGTTGTCCGAAGCATCGAGCTTCAAAATGATACTGATCTTGTGAAAATCTATCGACTCCTTCAAAGATTTAAAGCAGACATACATACATGCATGCATACATACATACATACATGCATACATACATACATACATACATACATACATGCATACATGTAAACAGACAGGCGGTTACATATATATACATTAGCTTAAAAAATCTACCAGTATGGAGTAAGAATAGCAGGGGTTCTGGCATCTTTGGATCTCAACATAGAAGGGTTTGTTGCTTAGGGAGTTAATTAGGAGTAGGCATGTTGCAGGGACACAAGCACTAAAAATTTGTCAGCGTATGTTAGTTTTTCGTCTGTCAAAATGATGAGGACCATCTGATCATCCTGTAGGGTAGGGTGGGGAGCGTCATCATCGGTGAGTGCAGATATGGCTGCTAAGCCCAATCTTTGCTTGAAAAGTTCTATTAAAGTGAGAACAGGGATCGTAGCAGATGTCGAGGGCTTAAAATTTTGTCCTTCTTGTCCTTTCTACGCTTCTCTGCAGCAACTTTTCAGTTACTTTAATATTTGCAGGCACCATTATGGACAGCGGCCTGCCACTTGGCTCTATCTAAAGCTGTGCCCTCCCATGATGACAGATTAATGTTGAAGGCTTTCAGTGATGCTTTCAGAGTGTCTTTAAATCATTTTCTCTGGCCGCCATGCCATATTGGAACTCTGCAAACAGAAGCTTCTTGGGCAGTCTATAGTCTGGCATGTGGGCTACATGACTAGCCCAGCGAAGCTGAACCTTTATCAGGATTGTGGAGATGCTTGGGAGTCCAGCACGAGTGAGAACTTTTGTGTCTAGTATCCTTTCCTGCCAGCCTATGTCAAGCAGTTTTCTCAGTCTGGTGGTGTGAAAGTGATTTAGTTTTCTAGCGTGCCGACTAACATCTATAGAGTAAGGTGGTGAGTATGACAGCTTTTTAGACTTTGATCTTTGTCATGAAGGTGATGCCTCTTCTGTCCCATGCATTCTTGTGGAGTCTGCCAAATGCAGCGCTTGCTTAAGCGAGTCTGGTATTGATTTCATCGTCAATGATTACATTGTGGGGGAGCATATTGCCAAAGTAGGTGAACTTGTCTACCGTATTGAGTCTTTGTCCCCCTAGGTTCTGCATATGGTTTTCCCGGAGCAGGCTGATGCATCACCAGTCTTCTTGGTATTGATTGTGAGATCAAAATTTCACAAGCCTCTGAGATTATGCTTGCACTGTTTTGCATGCCTACCTCCGAGGTAACGTTAAGGGCACAGTCATAAGCAAACAGAAGATCATTTACAGTGTGTGATGCAATGCTAGATTTTGCTTGTAGCCTCCGGAGGTTTAAAATTGATCCGTTAAGAGTAGATATGTGTAGGGGACACAAGCACTAAAAGTTCATAAGCACACGTTCTATTAAACTACCTAACAAGAGTAATGGTTTGTAGTGTTAACAACAAATAAATCCTTTCTTGGCTATTTACTGCTTAAGCAAAATATTTATTGTAAAATGATTCATTGTATACGCTTCATTGAACACAAGTCATTTGTTTTACTCACATCTGGGGAAAAAATGGAGTTTCAGTTCCAAACAATATTAGTGCATAAATGATCACAGCATATCTGATTATATTTGAACTCAGTTCTTAAATATCGATGCCTCCGTTCAGTCTCAAGAGACAATGGATACCCTCTGTAAGAGTAGCTTTGCATATAATTGCGAGACAAGGGTTGTGCAATCAACAACCACACCTCTCATGAAGCGGCAATGCTGGAGTCCAGTGGCAAGGAGAAATGCTAGACAACTGGAAACAATGCCGGGTTAAGTGGAGAGCACATACAGCACCTGGAATTCCCAAATGGTCACCCATTTTGTTATTGACCTGGCTCAACGTTGCTTAACTTCAAGGATCTAACGAGAACCGGTGTGTGAACGTGAATTATGCCTTAAGTATATCGATTATGAATCTCACATACTCCTATTCAGCCCCAACAAGGTTTTTTTGTAGCAATATAGTTAATATAAGCTATATACACATACGAACAAAGATACCTGCACTTTGCGTGAAACTTTGCTGTACACTCGGGTAACTGCTTTGCAGACACTCTTGCAGTAAGTGGTTATTGTAAGAAGCGCATTAAATATGGCCTTAACCTTTAAGCTTGACTTTGAAAAATGGTGTGCACCATCCCTAGGTGGAAGGCGATCATCATGCCATGTTTGGTCATGACCAGTCCAGTGGTGTAGACGAATGTTTCACTCTCCCATATTTTATAGCCATTAAATTCGGTGAAATCGCCAAATTTTCCAATCGAATCGATTAATTGCCTGCTCTAGTTGGGGACCCACATAGTGTACCAGAAGGGAGCTCCACACTAACCCGACTTATTCCACAATACATTGTAGCTTATTTGAGAAGACAGAAAGTCCCAGCATATAAAATCAACAATATGTTCTTTGATATGATGGGGCCAAATCAGAATAAATGTTTCTCTTTAAACTACAATTAAAACATGATGCTTGACTTTTTGCATTTTAAACTTAAATTCAAGCCATTATCACCGCACAAGCAGTAAGACCAGATATATAAAATCAACATTAGGTGCTTTGATATGACAGGGGTGCGTTCAGAATGAATGTTTCTGTTGAAAGCTTAATTGAAGCATGATACTTGGCATTTGCATTCTAAACTTTAATTCAAACCATTATATAAAAATAATTTTAGAAAATCAACATTAAGTTCTCCACAGTGCAATGTAGACTACAATGCATTGTAAACTAAATCACTGTGAGAGGTGTATTGCGATGGGTCCCCAACTAGAGCAGGTAATCGATTGATTTGATTGAAAAATGGTCGATTTCATCGATTTTGATGACAAAATATGAGAGTGTGAAACATTCGTTGATTATCATTCACTCTCGGCCAAGGCCGGATCTCCCTGCTAGTATATATATATATATATATATATATATATATATATATATATATATATATATATATGTGTTCGAAAACTTTGTTTGGTCTCAAGACACAATGGACACCCCTGTAAGGTTAGCTGCGCATGTAATTGTAAGAAACCACACCTCTCGTGAATCATACTGCTTGGGTCTATTGGCAAAGAGAAGTCCAGGACGACTGCAAACAATGCCAAGATAAGTGGTGAGCATATAAAGCAACTGGAAGTCCCAAATGGTCACCCATCTTAGTACTGACCAGGTTCAATGTTGCTTAACTTTTGTAATCTGCTGGGAACCGTTGTGTCTACAGGAGAGGTGTGTGCTTTATATATATGTTCATAACTTCATGTGCATATATATATATATATTAAAAAGTTGGACTCATCTCCAGGTAACCTACATCTAAAATTATTTTTTCAAAAATAATTTCCCAGTGTCTTAGTCAGATTGTGTTAAAATTACATAAAGATAAAGAATCTGTTTAAGTTCAAAACCTTTCGGTGACTTTTTGGACACACTATATATCACTAAAGTTAAGCAATGTTGAGCTTAGTCAGGACCAGGTGGGTGTCACTTTGAGAATACTAGGTAGAGTATATGCTGGGATAACAACATCTCCTAATAAAAGAAAACTCCAGCTATGACCTGCCTAAACCATGTGTGTGATTTCACAACAATGATCGCTCCCTAGGTGGGAGTTGTGTTAGCAAGCATGTTGGGAAGTTTTGACAAAGGGATTAAGTGTGCTGCAGGAGCTATATGTATGACCTTGTTTGGAGGTCACAACCGCTAGGCTTGCCCTAGTAAGTGCCTGTTTTATATATACCCAAGCTCGGGTACAGGTTGGCACCTTAATGATCCTTCACAGTCACGTCGCTTATTGATCCTCACAGTTGCTGTCGAATAAAACTCAAGTTCCTCCAACCAGTGATCGTCTATGTGGCGTTGATACAGTGCCTCTGCTGTATAAAGAATCGCTCATTGTATAAGAATCGTTGCTGATTACTAGACTCGATTGTTAAAATGTTTACTGTTAAAGAAACTTTCCTCAGCTAGGAGCGATTCATCAATGCTGATTACTCATTTCTTGTCTTAGGTCACAGTAATCATCTCCGATTCCCATAGACAACTACGACATCAGAGTCACCAAAGGTTAGTCCCGGATGACATGAGAACAATAAAATTTTCAACAGACAACTGTCGTGCGCACCTTCTCGGACACTTAACCAAAGACAAAACAATTATATTATCTCCTAGATTCCATGGGAACCCAACCGACCATAATTTATTTAATCTATAAAAAAAATAAAATAGGAGAAAGTTATAGCCCGTTGATAACTGAATAGAGTCAAAATTACGCTAAGTCTTGTTTTACCTGCTAATCCTCCAGTCTGTCATGTTATATTTCTGCAACTATATCACACAGATGAAAGGGAGATAATTGGATACCCACTCGACTAGCAACACCAAAATTTCACCCCTCCACTGTATTTGATCCCTAGATGCAGGAAGATTTTCTGCTGTTAGTTTCTGTACTTTGACTGCTTGTTTTTGAAATCATTTTTTTTTTCTGATCCCCGTTTCTCTGACCGTAAATTTAGATGTAATGTGGATAAAAATATTGCTATCCCACTCCCCAACATATGTTGCTTCTCTTATAAATATGGTTCCTATAAAAGAAGCTTTTTATGCTTGAGTTACGGATTACTTTATGTGAAGATGAATAAAGATAAAAAAAAGAAGATATATGTAATGTTAGCTTTTTAAAATTTTTGTTTTACAATTTCTACACCTTTTCCATCACAACACTGCATTTGCTCATAACTCTATACATCCCGCAGTGTATTAATACAAGGGTCGTTCCAAAAGTAATAGCCCCTATTGTTTATTCCACTCAAATGAATCGGAGAGGATTGCAAATAGCATTGTTATGATGACTGAATTTATGCATTCATGACCGGAAAGTTTCATCTCACTGTTGCAGATATTGATGGTGTAAGACTTTAAGAAAGAATCTCCTGTCATGGATGTGCGTCAGAAGCAGAGATGTATCTTAGCAAAACTGCATTGTGAATGATGACTACTATGTAAAAAAATAAATTCTGCAACACTAAAGGCTGCACGTCTTAATAATGTTACTCCAATCTTAGCTCTTCATCTTTTTTAGTTAAAAAAAAAATAGTAGGCTTCATTTTGAAACGACCCTCGTAGTAATCTGTTGAGAACTGTTAAATAAATACAGTTGGTTGGTTGTTTTTGTTTTACGGCATATCAACCCTTTCCAGGTTATTTAATGCAGAATCTGGTGATTTTGAAGACAATTTTTTTAATAGAATATACTTGTTGTTTGCAAGTCGGTTTCTATTTAACCCATAGTTGGGACCCTAACAGGTACTACCACTCCGGGTCAGAGTGGACCTGGGATCAATGGCAATTAAAGGGTGGCTCCACACTCCCCAAAGCTCACAAACTGGGGCCTCACCATCGGATATAGTTTAAGGTCATATCCAGGACCGGAAACAAATATATATATAAATTATATGTAATATTTGATAATATAATTCACAAACGCTGATATATATATATATATATATACTAGCAAAAGCAAAAGTACCCGTCGTTGACTGGGTTCAAAAACAGCCTACAGAAAATGGACTCTGATTTATGAAAGTATGATAGGTTATGAAAAGGAAGAGTTGTAAAGAGATAGCTTCGAATTTGGGGATATCAAAACCAAAGAAAAATATGATGAAAGTAAAAATAAAATAGATAAACCCCATAATTTATTATACCTTACCTGTTCACACTGAAACACTTATCACAATATTCTGTGGATCTATATTAAAAAACCTTGTTAAACTTTGTGACATATTTACATTCTATGGAGGTCAGGCGCGAACGAACACCCCATAATTTTATTATACCATATTTCTTCAAACTGACACATAATTATCAAAGTATACTTACGCAGATAGATATGAAACCTCTTGATTAAAGTTTGTGCCTATTTCCATTCTATGGAAGCCAGGTGCGAATGCAGACCCCACAATTTTATTATACCATCCCTATTTAAGTTAAAACATACTTATCAAAGTATTCTTATGTACGTCTATATCAAAAACACTTGTAAACGTTTTTTTTTTAATTTTTCAGTTTTTTATTTCCATACTTTGTGTACCAGGCGCGAACGCAGACCCCAGAATTTTAATGAACCACCGTTCTGCCAGATCAAACATACCCATTCCTGTGTCTCGATACATCTCCTATCATTATATATAATCAGTTTTTTTTTAAATAGTCAACCATATAGGAGCCTATTCGTGACGAAACACACACACACATACACCCGCAAACATTCAGCCTTTATATATATATATATATATATATATATATATATATATATACTTAAAGAAATAATAATATGAAAATATACATTATAGATTTATCACGCATGTGTCCTTCCTGTTGCCGCCTTGAATATATCAACTGGACTGTAAAATTACATCAGAAAGAGGCATCCTTCTAAAACTACATCATGCACTTCCTTACTGATTATCATAAACTATCTGATCACATCAGTATTGCAAAGGTGCAAAAACTTCTATTCCATCAATATCCTCAGTCATCAAATTTAGACTCTTCAGATGATTTGATCATGTTGATCGTTCTACAGTAGACATATGAAAAATATGCGTTGAATGCATAAGACAAGGAAGCGGTTTGAAGGGTAGACAACAAAAAAGATGGATACTCAGCGTTTGTGAATTATATTTCTGTCCGAAAACCGATCACGTCGATTTTTCCAAACCTCAGTACCCTGTATATCAAATTTCGAGTCTGTAAACTTTAAATTGAGAGAGTTATTGCGTAGGAAAATGTATCTGTCTGTGTGTCAGTCAGTGTACATTTCCCTATGCAATAACTTTGTCAAACTGACCCCTGATTTTGATAAAACAATTTCACTACTATTGTTCAATGGTATACTTATCTCTAATGTTGAAAATATAATTTGTAACATATCTGAAATAGAGAAAAAAATCATTAATTGGTAAATGACAAAGATTTTCAGCTCTTCAGTGACTTTTTCGACACTCTGTACAAGTAGTGGTGTGTTAATGATTATGTTGTATATAAATTGTCTCGAATACAAGTGCTCATATTTTACCGAACACAGATAGATTACTAGTGTATGACAAAAAAAAATAAAATAAATAGGACATAGAAATGACGGAGTCAATCGTGAGTGTTACAAATTATCTTCGCCGGACAGGGCTCTAAAGTGTTTCAATATTGATCTTTCGTAGCAAATAACCGACCTTTGATATTGAAAGCTCAAAGTCAATGTGTTCATTATTTTGTGCTCATTTTTGATGGAAGACTTTTGGCTTCGATCAATTAGAATGTCTTTCCGTCTTTTAAAGTTACCGGAAACTAGAAATAGCCAATTATTTGGACAGAAAAATCATTTGGTCATTGTAATTGGAAAGAAACATATGTTCATGATAACAGTTCATGATAAGAGTTCCGCTACTAAACTGATATTGGATAAGTATTTGACACAAATCAGTGGTTCCTTTGAAGGTTTTCCTGACAAAGACATGCTCTCAGTACAGAAGACAGAATTTTCATTTATTTATTTATTTTTCAGAATTACAATAATATTCTAATCGATTTGATTTGGTTAGTTGGTTTTGTTAAACGGCATATCAACAATTATTAGTTATTTAATACCGAATCCAGTATTTTGAAAAAAAATAATTTATATCGTAAAATATTTATTTATGGTGTTTGGTTTGGTTGTTTTGTTTTACGAATTACCAACAAATTTTATGTTATTTAATGTTGAATCCAGTCATTTTGGAAAAATACGTTTTTCAAGTTCTTTATATGGTCATATATTTATTAATAGAGGTTCTAAGTAATTCACAATTGTATTTTTCAGTCGAACACACTGAGGAGTGAAACTTTAACCTTCTGGAGAAGGTCACTTTACAATTGAATTTTTCCTGCGTCGCGTGTCCTTGTGGACAGGTCTTGTACAAATTTTAGGAACCGTAGGCCATCTAGAACATATTCTGTAGAACGGAGAAAAAAAGGCCAAAGACCCTAGTGCTTTGATGTGATGTTTTGAACAGTGGCGGCTCGTGCCTAAGATTAGTGGGGGTGCTGTTTTAAAGAAAACACCTATTGTTTTAATATTGTGTAAAAATAAAACAAACATAAAATTATACATAATTTATACGTATGCACACGTATAAAAATACAATAACTTAAAGGAATCCTAAATAGATGTAAATATTTTAAATATTTTACTAATTGCATTCATTTGAAAGTAAACTCCATTCTTCTTGTTTTAATTTGTGAGAAAAGATTGGTAATTTATCCTTAACTTCTGAATGACTGCTGAAGAACTTTTTTATCAATTGAAAGCACTGCAAGTTCATTTAGTCTTTCGCAACCCATGGTGTTCCTTAGAAAAGTTTTTATTCTTTTCAGAGTTGAAAAACAACGTTCTATCTCTTATGTAGTCATGGGAATTGTCAAGATAATTTTTATGGGTTTTGTGATTTCACTAAGAACATCGTTTAAATTGTTTTCCAAAATAAATTTCAGGAGATCAATTACTTTGCAATACTCATGGCTATCTGACCTACTATAAAATATTTCTAGCTCAGTTTCAAACTGTTCTTTGTCAATCATGGGATATGCTTCAGTTGTCAAGGATATCTCTTCTGTAGGTAGTTTTTTTTTCTTAAAACTAGCAAAGCTTATCTTGTAAAACAATTTAGCAAGTATTAAATGTTTAGTTGAAGAATATCTGTCCGTTATATCAACAGATATATAGTCACACAGTTCTTTAGCTTCGCCCTTGAGTGTTTGTGAAGAATTTTCATAGTATTTGGTGTTTCTTATCTCTAAAATAGCAGTTTTGAAATTTGTTATGTATACATTGACTTTATATATTGACTTTATATATGCTAATTAATAATTTTATGAAATAGCTCAAACCAAAATATGAAATTTTCATCGTTCAAATATTTCAGAATTCCTGTCGCTTCTGCAACGGTCTCATCTACATATGATGTTGACTGAATTTCAGTGACAGTTTTTTAATGCTTGAACATTTTCATGAACTCTATTTATGTATGTTAAAGTTCCACCTTGTGGCGGATACACGTAGAATGCTTACATCCAGATGCTTCTTGAAAAATGGACAGACGCTGTGGTGATCTAGAAAAGAAAGTCGGAATAGCCAAAATGTTAGAGATAAATAGTCTAGCATTTCGTGTAATGCTTGCTGCATTCCTCATTATTAAATTTAGTTGATGCGCATAACAGTGAGTGAAATGCGCATTACTATAAACTGCTTTTATTTTCGCCTGAGCACCAGCTTTTTTGCCTTTCATGACATTTGCATCATCAAATGTCTGAGCTATCAGTTTTGGCGATTCCCTTGAAGGATTATATCTAATTGCTGTAGAATACATTTTGATATCCCATCAGCGGTTTGGTTTTCTGGAATAAAGAATCCCCAAATGCGTTCAAGTATTTTTTCATCTAAGACGTACCGTAAAACAATGATCATTTGTGTATGTTCAGACACATCTGTTATTTCATCAGCCATGACAGCTACAAAGGAAGCTTTGCTAATTTCTGCCCTTATTTCATCATGGTATATTTGTAAAAGACAGTCAAGTATGTCATTCTGAATAGTCTTGGAAACACCTTTGAAGACATTACTGGTTTCTAAGTGATTCTTTAAATCTGGATCTAATTAAGATGCAAAATTTAAAAATCCTCTAAATACACTTGGATTTACTGAATCATGTTTTTCATCATGTCCTCGTAAGGGAGTTTCAAAGTTCCCACAAAAGAAAATACAATCTATTATTTTAGATAAAATTTCACGGTTCTTCTTAACATTCATGTTATGATGATTGATTGAAAGTCTGCAGGCCTCACTAAGTTTTGGTTTAATATTTATAGTCCCCAAAATTGATAGGGAAATTACATTGTCAACGTGCTTCTCATGCTTTTCAGTTCTATCTTTCATTTTGCTAATAGTTCTGAAACTATCTTTTGTCCATGTTACATCACCCCCTAACAACAAACAAGGAAAGCAGAACAATGCCTTTTTTAGTTCACAGCCGCAAAGCTAACTTTTCCGTTGGTACCATTAAAACTACGAATATACACTTTGTTGTTGCTAATGCCTGGCTGAGATATTTGAATATCAGGCGTTGAACGGCTTCTTTTCTTAATTACAACTTTATCATGGAGAGACAGCTGTGAAAACTCAATCTGTTGATGTTCATTTACTGTCACAGAAGTTATTTCTTGGGGTGCAAGGAGACCATGGTTAAATTCTTTTTATATCAATTGTATTGGGAAAGGTAAGTATTAGGTAGTCTATTAGTAGAATATCAATTAGGGTAGAAGGAATACAATGTTTACGTGATCGTCTTTTTGCGATTCAACTGAACCGGAAGTTCTAACTGAGTTGAATCATACTTTTATAACTTTTAGGTCACAGATTTTTAATAACGAAAAAAGTTTTATTATTTAACAACGGTTTTATTTATAAAAAGCTTGTTGTTAACAAAAATAGGCGTATAACAAAATAAGCTTGACATTAAAATTGCTTTTTTTAATACAAATATTTTTAACTTTGCCATTATAAGCTGTCGAAATAGGGGTAATACGCAAAAACATTTTAATCAAAAAACACTATTTTAAATTGTATACACTTTACAGAGTAATAAAAAAATATACAAATATATTTCTTTTAAACTTTACAGATTAAATAAAATTTTACCGCAGGCAAACAAACGAAAAACATTGTTTAAATACATTTTATTTACAATTTTTTAATAATTTATTTTTTCATAAAAACAAAATCTTTGCCTGCAAACGATGGTAAAGTTAAGAGATTACCATTTAAAAATCGTTTTATTGGATAACAGTTTTATTTAAAATTTAAAAATGTGTGTTTATAACAAAACTTTGTAAATAAAATATAGAATAAAAAAGTTTACATATTTGTACTATGAGCAAACAAAAAAAATTTAAAGATACATAATTTTATTTACAAATCTTTTTACAACTTTTTATATAAAAATAAAAACAAACTTTGCTATTTACTAAGCTTATTATAAAAACGGTTTTACATACTCGTCTTGTTATTGCACATTTTCATTAAAAAAACTTTGTTCAAAGTGTAAAACTTCTTGCTTTGTCCTCATGGGATGTAAATAAATGCTAAAGCTTTATATATATATATACATATATATATATATATATACATATATATAATGTGTGTGTATATATATGTGTGTGTGTGTATGTATATATATGTGTGTGTGTATATATATATGTGTGTATATATATGTGCGTGTATGTATATATATATCGTGTGTGTATATATATATGTATATATATATATATATATTTATATATGTGTGTGTATATATATGTGTGTGTATATATATGTGTGTATATATATGTGTGTGGGTGTATATATGTGTGTATATATATATGTGTGTGTATATATATATGTGTGTGTGTGTGCAATGTGTGTGTATATATATGTGTGTGTGTGTGCAATGCACACAGAGTGATGTGATGCGCAAGTATGTTAGCTATAAGGTAGCGTCTTGGCTTACGCACCATCTCACTCTCAGCAACCACCACTGGCTAGCCTTGCGCGAAACGAGAAGCCGAGTGCGTAAGTCTTCTCCTGTTAGTACATAGCCTCTCCATCATCAAGACCTCTGCTGTGCCTCCTCGTGGTCACACACGGTAACTGGTTGTCATGCGACTCCAGGCTGAATCAGTAGAGGATCTCGGAACAGTAGGGAGTCCCAGAAGGACTGTGCTACGGCCCACCGACGTGTGGACATGCCCTGACACATTACCAATCCCTATCCCAGCCATGGGTCAAATGGCCTCACTGCCTTGTGAAAGCCATGGAAATGGATAAGGCTAGGGGAGCAACCCCGACAGAAACGACGGAGTGGAGCCCCTTAGGCGGTTGGATGGCATACTTGCATCCCTCCGGCAGCTCCTGCACCCTTTTCGTCCCCAGCCGTCTCGACTATGTCTTGCCGTTGGAATTGGGCGGGCCAGGACGAGAGAGTGAGGCCGATGCAGCGCAAGTCCCCCTCACTATAATCCAAATCCAGCGCAAGTCAGGGTGTCAAACATTGCGTCAACACCAAGCCCTGTGGCGATGGGTGAGCGGCAAAGCAGCAGGTGTGGAAATCACTGGGAGCTGTAGCTGCAAACCTGCACACAGGCGGTCCAGAAACTGGTCGTACTCCATTCGACCGAAGCAGCGAGGGGGTGCAGGCAACTGGCTGGCCGACCGAGCAGTCCTTTTCAGGATCACTCTGCTCGCCTCCATGGCATGAGGACGGGGCGATAAAAGGAGCCCTAAACATAGCTGCTTCACCATCACCCCTGGCCAGCATACCGCGGCTGGTGGGGTTTCTCTCACTGCGGTCGAGACATGAGAAAGAAAGGGTTGGTGCTTACCTTAGCATCATGGAATGTTCGTACTTTGCTCGATAACACCAGAGCTGACCGACCTGAGAGAGGAACTGCTTTCATAGCAAGGGAGCTTGCCCGTTATAAGGTAGACATTGCAGCCCTCAGTGATACTCGCCTCTCAGACAAGGGTCAACTGACAGAGTCAGGTGGCGGCTACACCTTTTTTTGGAGTGGACGCAGCAGCGAGGAGCGCAGAGAGGCTGGCGTGGGCTTCGCCATCAAGACTGAGCACGTGAGGAAGCTGGTCAGCAGCCCGGACGGTATCAATGACCGGCTGATGAAGATGCAACTCCCGCTCAGCAAGGCAAGAACCGCCACACTGATCAGAGCCTACGCACCAACCATGACTAACCCCAAAGATACCAAGGACCAGTTCTATGAAGATCTGGAAAGCCTCATCTCCGCTGCTCCGCAGAGAGAGAAGCTCATCGTCCTCGGCGACTTCAATGCCCGTGTTGGCACGGACCATTCCACTTGGGACCGGGTCCTTGGCCACCATGGAGTGGGCAAGTGCAATAGCAACGGCCTACGGCTGCTCAGCCTTTGCGCTGCACACGACCTTTCCATCACCAACACCATGTTCCGCCTACCCATCCGTAGCAAGACGTCGTGGATGCACCCACGCTCCCACCACTGGCATCTGATTGACTACGTCATCATCAGGGCAAGGGACAGGAGAGACGTAAGATTGACCAAGGCTGTGTGTGGTGCCGACTGTTGGACAGACCACCGCCTGATCATATCCAAAATGTGCCTCTACATCCAACCCAAGAGGCGGCCTCAGGGCCAAAAAGTCACAAAGCGCCTTGACCTGGAAAAACGTAAAAGTCCAGATGTCATCCATGAGCTACAGGAAGCAATCAATGACAAGCTATCTGTCCCCCTCACCATCTCGGACACTATTGAAGATCAGTGGGCACACCTCAGAGACTCCACCTACTCCATCGCTCTTCACTCATCGCAGCAAGGTGCAGGCCAGACTCCGCTCCATGCAGAATGCCTGGCTCAGCACCAAAGCAGATGAGATCCAGGAGCATGCCGATAGCCATGATATGAGGAAGTTTTACGATGCGCTGAGGGCTGTCTACGGTCCCCAGTCCTCTAGCTCCTCCCCCCTGCTTAGCTCCGATGGAACAACTGTCTTGAATGACAAAAAGCAGATCCTTGATAGATGGGCGGAGCACTTTAACAGCTTGCTAAACTGACCATCTTCCATCAACGATGAAGCCATCGACCGACTACGCCAGGAGCCTATCAACGAGGAGCTCGACATCCCACCCTCGTCAGAGGAAGTAAGCAAAGCCATCAAGCAACTTTCCTCTGGGAAGGCCCCCGGCCCCGACTCAATTCCAGCAGAAGTATACAAAGTTGGTGGACCTACACTGCTTTTAAGACTGACAGAACTCTTCCAATCCATGTGGGAGAGTGAAGAATTACCCCATGATTTTCGTGATGCTACTATCGTTCACATTTACAAATGCAAGGGAAATCGTCAGTCATGTGACAACCACCGCGGGATATCCCTTCTTTTCATCGCCGGGAAAATCCTGGCCCGCGTCCTTCTCAACCGCCTGCTGGTGCACCTTGAAGATGGTCATCTTCCCGAGAGCCAGTGTGGCTTTCGAGCGGGCCGCGGGACGACTGATATGATCTTTGCTGCACGCCAACTGCAGGAGAAGTGTGCCGAGCACCACGTTCGTCGACCTGACCAAGGCCTTCGACACTGTTTGCCGAAATGGCCTCTGGCGGATCATGGAAAAATTTGGTTGTCCAGACAGGTTCATCACCATTGTCAGGCAGTTCCATGAGGGCATGACTGCTCGTGTCTTGGATGACGGCGACCCCTCAGAGCCCTTCCCTGTGACCAACGGGGTCAAGCAGGGCTGTGTCTTAGCCCCGACACTCTTCAGCATGGTTTTCTCTGCCATGCTCCAGGACGCTTTCAAAGACAGTCACTCTGGCATTGTCATCAAGTACAGATGTGACGGGAAATTGTTTAACATCAGGCGAATGCAGGCAGTCACGAAAGTGAGGGAAACTATCATCAGAGACCTTCTCTTTGCCGATGACTGTGCCCTTAATGCCCCAAATGAGATAGAGATGCAACGTCAAATGGACGGATTCTCCACCAGTTGTGATAACTTTGGTCTCACCATCAGTACAAAGAAGACAGAAGTTATGTACCAACCCGCCCCAGGAGATGCATACCATGAACCCGGCATCACTGTCAAAGGGCAGAAGATCCATGCTGTGGAGCAATTCACCTACCTTGGCAGCACCCTCTCCCGCACCGCCAACATTGACATTGAGGTTAACCATAGGATCTCCACAGCAAGCAGTGCATTTGGAAGACTTAGAGACAATGTGTGGAAGAGGAGAGGCATTACACTCGCAACCAAATTGAAAGTATACCGAGCGGTCGTCCTGACAACCCTACTCTACGCCTGCGAAACTTGGACGCCATATAAAAGACATGAAAAACAGTTGAATGGCTTCCACCTCAGATGCCTCCGTAATCTTCTCAACATCCGCTGGTAAGACAGAATTCCTGACACAGAAGTCTTGAAGCGCGCGGGGCTCCATACCATCACCACCATAATCCGCAAAACCCAGCTCCGGTGGGCAGGCCATGTCTATCGCATGCACGACAGCCGAATCCCCAAACAACTTTTCTATGGGGAACTCAGCCAGGGAAAGCGGAATGCAGGGGGCCAAAAGAAACGATATAAAGACTGTCTGAGAACGTCCCTAAAAGACTTTGACATCAGCCTCCAGTCTTGGGAGAGTCGCGCTGCTAAACGTTCGGCCTGGCGTTGCGTCATCAGCCTAGGAGCCGACAGGGCAGAGAATAAATGCATGACACACGACCAGCAGAATCGCAAGAGGAGGAAGGAGAGAGCTGCCGGTTCACAGTCTGCCGATACCGCCTTAACGTGTCCAGAGTGTGGAAGAGTCTGCGGAGTATGGATTGGCCTCATCAGCCATCTCAGGACCCACAAACCCCTGACGCCGAACTGATTGATACCTTGGTCATCGTCGACTTTGACGGACGAGCAAGAATGTGTGTGTATATATATATGTGTGTGTGTATATATATATGTGTGTGTATATATATATGTTTGTGTGTATATATATATATATATATATATATATATATATATATATATAAGGCAAAAACATTTCTAACTAAAATGTATTTTAAAAAATAAACTTTTCTTCGCTTTTCTATAAAAAAAAATGTAAATATTTTTTATTCTGTAAAGTTAAACTACTACAAAATAAATAAATTTCAAACTACTTAAAAATACAAATAAAATAAGCCATATAGGTAAAATAAAAAATACCATTAGTAACTTCAAGGCTAAAAGCCCGAACAATTTTTATTAAAAAAAAAAGTTTGGCATATTATATATTTTTGTCTGCTTAAATCGCATTTGAAAGTGTGGGAATTTTTTTTTTTAAGGTGGAGATTTTATTTACAAGAACACGTTATACTTTTTAATAATAATAAAAAGAAAACATTTGTAAACAAAGCCTCTTAAAAAAAAATAAGCGAAAACGCGCAAGCACCGCGTTTGGAACTGCGAAAACTACAGTTCCAAATTGACTCATATTAACCGTTCTAGATCGGGCATGCGCACAAGCGAATTTCGCTAAGAATGTGTAACTGTGAATTTCGCAGCTCCAAGCAAAGTTTTGCTTTTATGCTTATATGAGTATGGGGACAATTATCGAAATTAAGCTTCAGGATTATATATATATATATATATATATATATATATATATATATATATATATATATATATAATATGATATATTATCACATAGAAAGAAAACATAAATAAACGTATTCTTTTTAACGTGTATCGATAATAATGAGTAGAAATGACTTGGGGGTGCTGCAGTTCCACAGCTCCAGGCACGAGCCGCCACTGGTTTTGAATATAATAAACTAGTTATGACCAAAGTTTCATTTCATTCGGACAAAACACTAAGAAACGGGGCCTAGAGTTATATATATATATATATATATATATATATATATATATATATATATATATATATATATATTTGTTTAGTGTATTTTGGGGAAAGAGTTCCGACAAAGTGCTCGATTACAAATAAAAACTTTTTCGATATAAGAGCTAAATATTTGTTTATTAATTATAAGAAGTTCAGAAAAACATATATATATATATATATATATATATATATATATATATATATATATATATATATGTTTCCCGTTGTGTTGGGCTTGAAACCGACGGTACCAATGTTTTTCTGAACTTCTGTATAATTAATAAACAAATATTTAGCTCTTATATCGAAAAAGTTTTTATTTGTAATCGAGCACTTTGTCGGAACTCTTTCCCCAAAATACACTAAACAAATATATATATATATATATATATATATATATATATATATATATATATATATATATATATATATATATATATATATATATATATACAGGGTGGCTCCAAAAAGCGGGCCCCAACTCTAATTAGGCCCCGTTTCTTAGTGTTTTGTCCGAATGAAATGAAACTTTGGTCATAACTAGTTTATTATATTCAAAACCAGTGGCGGCTTGTGCCTGGGGCTGTGGAACTGCAGCACCCCAAGTCATTTCTACTCATTATTATCGATACACGTTAAAAAGAATACGTTTATTTATGTTTTCTTTCTATGTGATAATATATCATATTATATATATATATATATATATATATTATTATTATTATTATTATTATTATTACTTGCTATTGCGAATTATTTCTTATTAGTCAAAATCATTACTTATTAGCGGGGCTACCTGGCGTTGCTCGGGACCGTATTAACAATGAGAAAATTGAATTTGATTTTGAATATATTTGTTATTCTTAGGAGAGAGAAATTTTTTACATGTCTATGTATCATTTACTATTTCCAGTAAAAGAATATTTTACGTACCCTAGGACGAGTATTACCCGTATGAAATAATTATATCTTACCTAGGGTAGATAATTTACAGCATGTATATGAAATAATTTTACCTTTGCAAGGACGGGTAATATACAACACATACTTAAAATAATTTTACCTACACTAAGACGGGTAATTTAAATACATATATGAAACAATTTCACATACTTTTTTTTTTACCTCAAAACGGACATTACTCTTTCTAACCTAACCCCGAAAAGAAAATTACTTATTATTGCAAATTACTTATCCAGGCATGTTACCCTTGTAAAGTAAGTAAAGGGTTCTGTTTGTTTATTGTTTTGTAGAAGGAATTTGTTTTTTTGCTTTGCAGAACATCATTGAGTTATGCAAAAAAAAAAAAAAAACATAATTGTTTGGTGCAGTTTGAGTCAGGAAGTGAGTATCTTCAGGCAGCCTGATCAGGTAGCATCAGATGCTCTCACAACTATTAACATTCCGGATAAAATAGACCTGGGAACGATGGAAACTAAGGATCAACTCCACATTTTCCACAACTCCCAAAATGGGGTCTCAGCACTGGATGTCTTAAAGTTATACCCAGAACTAGTGTTTCCTTTGAAGATTTTCTTTCCAAAGATCTGTTTTTTTTAATGAGAAAAGTTGGGATTTTTATTTATATTATTTCAGTGTTACAATAATATTCAAGGGTGATTCGAATTAAAGAATTTGATAAGTCCTGAAACGGGGGAGATATTCGTTTGAAATAGCCGAGTTGTCTAGTAAGTCGCCTAATGAATGATTGTTTGTAGTCAGGTGCTTAAAAGTCAGGCTATCTTTCGATGTCTCTCCTAGTCTGCTGTGTCCATCAGTATTTTTTGGCTTACACCAGCCAATCATATTCTTGTGAGGAAGAACCCGGGTATATCCATATTCATTGCGTAAACAATTAAATAAAGGCTAATTATAAAACAACCATTATACTTCCATTATTTTTATGCAGAAAAACTGAGTATGGACGATGTTGAACCTCCATATGTGAGGATGACAGAAGTTCTTCAGAGAATCTGAAAGACCCAGGAGTCAATTATGAGCTGACATCAGATAGAAATTTTGACGCTGTCAGAACGTTGTTGTCAGCAGTGAATGATTCATGCCAGACTCGTTTGTTCCCCGAGGACCTGGATCGACTAAGTACTTCCAAGTAAGCTGTAAGCGTGTGTGTGTGTGTGTATGTGTGTGTGTGTGTATATAAATATATATATATATATATATATATATATATATATATATATATAATTATCTATATATTAATAGGATAACGTGTGTTATTTATTTTGTGTGTCACGCTTACATCTGATTGACTGTCGTTCAATTGTTAAGGACTTCCATTTCTTGTAATAAATAATTTTACTAAGAATTCTTCATAAGTTTTGGTTTTGGTTTCGATTATAGCTGATGCCACTTAAGTCATCTATTTTTTTATAAAAAAAATACCAAAAATTCTTCATAAGTTTTAGTTTCGGTTTTGATTATAGCTGATGGCACTCCAGTAATCTATTTTTTTTATAAATATTTTTTATCATAGTTTTTGTTCGATTTCGATTACAGCTGAAGGAACTCAAGTTACTCTCTCACTCTCTCATATATATATATATATATATATATATATATATATATATATATATATATATATATAGTGAACGTGTGTGTGTCTGTGTGCCTGTGTATCTGTCTGTGTGTCTATCTGTGTACATTTCCCTACGCAATAACTCTGTCAATTTTTAGTCTACAGACTCGAAACTTGATATACAGGATACTGAGATTTGGGTAAATCTTTGTGATCGGTTTTTGCCCAGGAATTTGGCTGTAAAGGGGTCAAAGTTCAACGATTTGACATTTGAGAACTCTACCAAACTCCTACGACAATTTTGGGTTTAAACAACTGAAATTTTAAATATAGGTTCCTTGGACATGGATCTAACTTAATAACTTGATTTGAGCCCAAAATAATAAATGTTAAGAAGTCATAATGTATGTATGTATGTATGTATGTCTGCCTTAAACTTTCGACAGAGGCGACGGATTTTATCAAGATCAGCATCGTTTTGAAGCTCGCCCTTTCACTCGACAGATATCGAAAAATTAGCTAAAAATATTAATATCTTCACCTTCAACTCAGCACTTTTCTACAGAGGGGGGAATGGCTTTTTTCACCGATATTTTTGAAAGTCATCCTCTCGTTTCGATTGTCTACCCTTTATTTAAACATAAGTAACTTCGGGTTTGGCGGTGGTCGTAACAGCAAAGACGTAATGTTTTTTCCCCGTTCTTTTCCTCCTCCACGGTACGGGTTCGAGCCTGCCTTCCTACTACCAATTTAAAAAATATATATTTTGCTCAACAGACATATCCAAACACCAGGGCAACGCCGAGCTGAAATGCTAGTACGTATATATTTTTGTTACCCAACTCCTCCTAAAGTTTTTGGTCTGCAGACATGAAACTTCATATACATGGTATTTGAATCCATGAAAAACTTTATATTTGGGTTTTAGCCCGGAAAAATCGGTACAAAAGTGTGAAAATTAAAAAAAAAAAATGAAATTTGCCAGGTGAATTACGAATGCATAACGTAGTAGCTATTGGTTTATGTTTTAATTTTTAGCCTTGCAGTAAACATGTTTTCATAGCCCAGTCATTGAGGGCAGAGGCTAAATAAATCGTGAGCTCAACGTTTTGGTTTCGATTCTCGGTGGTGGCGCATGAATCTTTTTTTAATACTTTTTAAATCATTACTATATATTACATCCAATCTATCTATCTATCTATAAAAGTGAAAATATCTGTGTGCCTTTTCTCTATGGTAGTTAAGGAGGACTATTATACAGAAACGCATTACTTTACATATTCACACTTTTTAATATATACATATGCACATAACCTTATGAACAGCACATAGGGCCCGAGCAAAGCTGGGAGGACTGCTAGTATATATATAAAGTTATAAATATATATATGGCAATTAAGCTATGCAGAATATTCCGCGTTTCATCCACACTAGGATTTGTCAGGCTTATGGGAAGAGTTGTGGTTATCTCGCGTTTTTATATACGCACATTCTATTGAGTTTTTAGATAGCCAATCAGCTTCCTAGTTTCCACCGCGCCCCTCCTAATCAGCCAATGGGCAGGCACTTACAGGACAAAGGCCCAGTTAATCTTGGGTTCAACATTTCCTTTGTGTGATTTTTTAGCGGGAAGCATAGATAAGTAGTGATATGACCTATTTTAAACCTAGGTGTAGTTAAATATGATTTTTTTTAAATATTACGTTAGCTTATATATGCACTCAAGTCATATGGATATCATTTTTTTTATTTTTGAGATCACAACTTTATAATGTATAAAAATCGATAAATCATTAACTCTATGTAATAAATCCGAAATCTGCAAGAACTAAAATATCATATTTAAGCATATTTTACGACCGATCAACCCCGGACGTCCCTGCCAGCTTGGATAAACACTTTAGCAGTTCTAACAAAACAGCTACAATCTTGGCCTTTTGGTCAGGATCAAGGTGTGGTATCTGTTCTTCAGATGCTGCACTTCATTTTCTTGTTCTCTTTCGGTGGAGGAGAAGTCCTTCACGACTGAGACAATTTTTATTTTTGTACCTTTTCTCCACGTTAAAAAACGACCCTGGTGTCTAACTCTGTCCCGTGGGGAGGCATAGTAAATAGGTACAATAATATCAGATCGTCTCCATTTACGCTGAACATCTACAGAATTCCAACATCAATATATTACATATGAATGCGTCCTCTGTGGAATTTCCACAGGTCCCGCTAATTACTAAAATTATTTTTTAATACCTACAGACACTAGTGTTTCATCCTTTCGCAAATCATCAGTGCAAGGGGGTCACGATTACCGCCCTTCGAGAGATTCGAACTCTGCAATGAAGTCATCTGACTCTATTAATAAAGAACAAATCTACACGGCCAACGTTAACGGCGAGAATTACAGTTGAAATTTAAACATTTATTCTTTCTTTAATGACAAGATGGTGATTATTTTAACATATGATTATGACATCATGATCTGTGCAGGTAATCTTAAGTGACCGACTTTTAACTTCAACTTAGAGTGCTCAACAATAAGAACCGAGTTCTTAAAGGAGCTGACTATTACTGTTATATATATATATATATATATATATATATATATATATATATATATATAAGAGGTGGGTGTAGTTTGCTTGAAGCATTGTATAGTATGTAGTTAAATAGAATTGTAGAAGGCGGTACAATGCAGAAGTAACGGAAAAGCACAAGCTGAAGCAGGTGAGAAATTTATTAATACAACTTATAAATACATGTGTACATATTCATTATATACATATATATATATATATATATATATATATATATATATATATATATCAGGGAGACCCGATGTTGCCTGGGATTGAATGATGATCAACGAATGTTCCACACTTTGGATATTTTTATTGTCATCAAAATTGGTGAAATTTCCCATTTTTTAATCAAAACGGTCGATTTCTTGCCATAGTCTGGGACTTCACCTTCCTCCCCGCAATAACAGTCCACAATACATTGCACTGTAGAGAGTGTACTGTTGGTTTTAGAAAGTTATTTTTATATAATGGCTTGAATTAAAGTTTAAAATGCAAACGTCAAGTAGCATAGTTTAATTGTGCTCTAAACAGAAACATTAATTTTAAATGCGTCCTTGTCTTATCAAAGAACCTATTAATCTATTGTGGACTCAGTCTCTTTTCGTTGCACCACGGTGGTTCTCCGACCAGAGTAGGCGATCAATCGATTTGATTGAAAAAAAAAATCGGCGATTTTGCAGATTTCGATGATAATAAAAGTATTAGAAGTGTGGAACATTTTGTGATCATTATTTACTCACAGACAAGGCCAGGTCTCCCTGCTAGGATATATAGCTGTGCAGATATATATAATTTTACGTATAATATTTCCAATTTTGCTTAAAAAAAGTTTTAAAAAATCAAAAAAATCTGGTTATGAATTCAGAAAAATACATCTGATTAGCTTATTTTTTTCATTTGTTTTTACTAATTCAGAAAAGTGCATGCGCTGAGCCAGATGCGCAGAAACGAGTTGAAGCATTTTCATTTTGAACACTACAGAGTTTACTCCTTCGTTAGCTACAAGTTTGTTTCTGTTTTGCGGATGTTGGTTTGTGGGTCAAAGATGATGATAAAAAATTGAAGAGCTCAGCATTGTTTTTTTTTGAGTAAATAAGGACCTTAGTACTGATTATATATATATATATATATATATATATATATATATATATATGTGTGTGTGTGTGTGTGTGTGTACAAAATCAATACATCAAGAAAGTGACTGATAGCAACAAATAAGGTATTTGAAATACACTCTTTGTTGTTATCAATCAATTCCTTGATGTTTTGATTTTGTTAAGACAATATAGGAATGCTCAAATATGAAATATGATACTTTTGTAGCGTACAGTTTAAGTCATCTGATTTTAACTTAAAATTTATTGCTATATGAACGATTACCTGATTATCAATTGTATAATCCAAGTAAAATTCGGAATACTATAAATAGTACTGATTATATATATATATATATATATATATATATATATATATATATATATATATATATATATAGATAGATAGATAGATAGATAGATAGATAGATATACAAGCAGGCGGCCCAGCATTGCCCAATCGTAAGATACGCTTAAATATATTTTGATTAATGCAAATTTCGTATTTATTATTATATTATATTGGACCCAATATATAGTAATAATTTAAAAAGTTAAAAAAAAATTTACTCGTGCGCCACCACCAAGAATCAAAACTAAAACGTTTAACTTACGATTTACCTTTTCCTTTGACGTTAATACCAGAGCTATGAAAACATGTTTGCTCCAAAGTAAAAAATTGAAACATGAACCCACAGCTATTACGTTACGCATGCATATTAATAATGCCGTCGTTCGACCTTCACCCGTCAAATTCCATTTTTTTTAAATTTTCACACTTTTGCACCGATTTTTCTCGGTTACAACCCAAATATAAAGTTTCGTATTGTTTGAATACCCTATATATTAAGTTCTATGTCTGTAGGCCAAAAACTGTCAGAGGAGTTTCGTAGACAAAATTTTTTAAACAAATATATATATATATATATATATATATATATATATAAATGTACAACTGATCGATGCCTTATGTGCATAGACGCATACCTTAGAGTATGACACCTCAATATAGCCTTCCGCCTAAACTGATCGATAACACCCTAAAAAACAAATACCCCAACTTAGAACAATAACTACAGCACTGAATCCCCATATAAACCACCTCAAACTTCACCCCAAATCTATAAACATGGCTACCTAGGACCACTATCCCGGGTACCTGGGCATTTATTAATGCGTATGTAAGTATATGTGGATGAAACCTGTGCCCATATTTACGGCATGTCACGCTATATATCTGTATGTATATGCGTGCGCACATATCGGTGCTTGAGGGAGTGTGGGTGTGTATCTTTGCAGATGTATATAACGAGAGCATATTTGTATGCGTGTATGCATGTATATCTGTATACATGCATGCGTGTGGGGACGTGCGTCTGTGGGTATGTATACGTATGCGGAGGTGTACGCCGGCGCTCCCGTGTGCACCCACCTCTAACCATAAAACCCCACCACTAATGAAAATGAAAATATTGTGTATATGACCCTGGGAATGAGTTTATGCTCATATCTATGTATAATCATGTCTATATCGAACGAAAGTATTGCGCCTATATACCCACAAATGAACTTAGATTTACATCTATGTAGACGAATATGTCTATACCAATAACTGTCTGTATATCTGGGTGTGTATGTCTGTGTATACACGCACGTGTACATCCACGTGTGCGTCCGTGTGTACATGGGGTACCGATGTATATGTGCACGTACCTATGTATATGTGTGTGGATGTGAGAGTATATGTGCCACCTGCCTGCTGTCCACATACGTGTGTGAGAGCGTGCAGGTGTGTATATATGTCGATGTATGTGTTCACGAGTATTAGTATCTGTATGTGCACATGCGCTTGCATGTATGCGTAGGGGTGCAGGTATGTCTGAATCAATATGCGCATATAGGGCTGTGTATACGCCTCCTTGGGAGTGTGGGTGTCGATGTGTGTATGTATCTGTGTATGAGCGCATCCATGCTTGCGCACACGTACCCAATTTAGCACCTTAAGGAAAATTGGACGTCAGCGGGAGCGGCGCGGGTGTCTATGCATGCATGTGCGTATATGTGCATATATTTGCACGCCAGGGCAGAGATGTATGTGTGCATGTGAACGTTTCTTTAAGTATCTATGTGTGTACGTGCGCATGTGTGTGCTCGCGCGGGCGGCCGCTGGCTAACCCTCTCCAAACAATTAACAACAAATAGAAACCAAAAAAATAAACCGAATCATAGCCCCACCGCCTCCGAACCTAAGCGAACACCCAACAGGCCAAGACATACTTATCAAGAAATCATCTCACCAACGAGACGCCAAAAACTTTAACATTAAGACTCGAATTTTAAAGTAACCTCCCTTCCCCCTACTCCCACGTATTCCCTTTCCCCCTCCATGTATTCCTATGCCCTCAGCCATACCAGAAATGAACTTCCAAGACCCTCTCTCACAAGGTCCTTAAACTCCAAAACTAAGACATTACCGACATACCAAGCACCCCCTCCCACCTTTCCCCCTTGTTCCCTTCCTCGTTTTTCCGCTCTTCTCGCACCCCTCCTCCCTGACATCATTCACTCTTTCATCCCATCATAACGAACATTTCTGTAAAAGTCTGAGGAAGCCACAGACGGCAAGAAAAAACAAAACAAAAAAAACGGCCGGGTAGCTGAAACAATAATGTAACTTAACAGAAAGATACGGTAATAAAAAATAAAACGCATATTTGCTCTACAACAGTATTGAGCATTTTCTTCAGTTTTTATTAATTACCATTTCTACTATATATATATATATATACATATATATATACATACACACATACATATAAAAATACGTTTGTGTTTATTATAAACTTTTTACGCAAATATTATGCAAGTATAAACCACGTAGAATATCTGGATGAATATAATTACACGTAATAGTTAATTAAAGATGATCATCCCATGAGAAAACCGAAAAAAACTAATAGGGAATTAATTAAAATGAATGTTTAAAAGAATATGCAAATTAGCTAGATCTTTTGCAGATAATTGCAATTCCACGATCCATATATAACAAAGTTGTATTTTCTTTTTAAATGAATAGAAAAAAAGGATTTTCAATATGATTATTAATACATACACACACAAACAAATCTATAGGAGTATAGATATATATTGTTTTAACAAATGTTTGTACTCGAAACAATAATGTTAAAACTTTTTCTTGATAAGTTGACGATATTCTTTGTTATGGGTTTCAAATTCAATTATTTCTCTCGCGATAATTCCAAGAAGTCTTACCACTGGAAACAAAGCGGATTTAATTAAGAGACTTATACCACCGCCTACAAAAGAATATTGAAACATTTCTTTATCGCAATCCTGATGCAATCTTTGGTACCTGCACTTGTTTAACGAATGATTCAACTGTTTTTAACATTTTACTTTTAAACACCAAACCGAAAAACAAAATTACCATATAAAGCTTTACAAGTGAGACACTGCTATTGTTAATCTAATCAAATCGGGGGGAAAAAAAAACTTGGATAAAAACTGTTAACATTTTATTATCATAAACATTTTCTTTATTAAACAAGAGGAAATTACGAGTTATCCACATACCAGGTACAGTAGCGCACTCAGAAAGATTAACGTTGCACTTTAACGTTTTTAAGGCGGTTTCAAATTTGAGAGAATATCATTGTGTTAATCTATATATTAATACGATAGCGTGTGTGTTATTTCCTGTGCCACGCTTACATCCGGGTCGTTTAATTGTTCCTATTTACAATGCCTCCACACGGGACAGAGTTAGACACCAGGGTCGTTTTTAACGTGGAGAAAACGAACAAAAATAAAAATTGTCTCAGTCGTTAAGGATTTCTCCTTCACTGAGAGATAACAAGAAATTGAAGCGCAGCATCTGAAGAACATATACTACACTTTGATCTTGGCCAGAATTGTTGCGTACTTCCATTTCTTATCAAATAATTTTACCAAGAATTCTTCATAAGTTTTGGTTTCGGTTTCGATTATAGCTGATGGTACTTAATTTTTCTTATAAATAATTTTATCAAGAATCTTTTATACATTTTGGTTTCGGTTATAGCTGAAGGAATTCCAGTAATCTGTATATTCTTTTATAAATACCTTTATCAAAAATTCTTCATAAGTGTTGGTTCCGGTTATGGCTGAAAGAACTCAAGTTATATATATGTTTTAATTTCGATTTCGATTCAAGCTAATGCACCCAAGTCATATGGATATATATATATATATATATATATATATATATATATATATGTTTATTCTGGAAATAACAACTTTATAATATATAAAAACCGATAGAACATTAACTCTATAATAATATATACGAAATCTGCAAGAATTAAAATACCCTATTTAAGCGTACTTTACGACCGCGCTTTGCCAGGCGTTCGTGCTAGCTTAGATAAATAGTTTTGCAGTTTTATCCAAAAAGCTACAATAATGTCAGAGTGTCGCCATTTACGCTGGACATCTACAGAATGTCAACATCAATATATTACATTTGGATGAGTCTCCTATGGGATTTCCCCGAGTCCCGCTAGTTCACAGACAAAAGAAAACACGTACAATTAGTATCTTTTTGGTTTAAGTACCTATTCTTTGTTTACTAATGGTCAATAAACACCATAAAGTTCGTTCGTCAATTCGTTGCTGCTAAGCAGCTTGCTTAACAATTGTCTGAGAGTACTTGCATGCACGTTTCAGGTATTTATGTGTCTGCATAAGTATGAGTTTGGCTTCTTAAATTAGTTCGCTTGTATCTCTCCATGTGTCTTATTTCTCTTCCTTTTCTAATATATCTACCTATTCATCTATATTGTTTATGACACTCATAGGCAGTGTATTTTGCTTATTTTCTACCTAAATGATAATTCTAGTTGGGATATTTTGCGTCAATTTATTTTGGAATTCATTTTTGGGGGGGGGGGGGCGTTTATTTTATGAAAACTGGTGTTATTTTGATAATGCTTCGACCGATTAGATTTCTTAATGTCTTCAAATATTTATGGGTCAATTCTCTTTTCAAGGGAGCACTTCTTATCAAGGTCCAAAGGCCACTCGAGGATAAGGGTTAATGAGCGTCAGATGATGATGGATAATGGTGGGAATTTGGTAAAACTTGATTATTTTAAAACTTGTTTACATTGGATTTGAAGACGACCATGTTGTGATCAGTTGGGAAGCAGTCCAGCGACAATGTGTTTCACAGATGGGCGGTTAACTGAAAGAAACTTTGCTCATGGAATTTTCCTGTATATTTAAGCTCAGATAGAGAGTTAGGAAAATTGTTGATAGCGGTTGTAGCTAGACAAGTGTTTGAATGTTTTATGGAACGGAGGACAATACATTTGAAGCTCAGTAGATACCTGCCATGAAAATTACGACAGAGCAGAAAAAAGCTAACAACATCTCCTAAGTGGGAAAGAGGTAGTATGGAGGAGGAAAGGGTATAAGTCAACATTTTAAAAACAAGAATGGATATTCTTCAGATGCGTCCATCCAATCTTCGCATTTAGCGATGATATATATATATATATATATATATATATATATATATATATATATATATAATTATTCTTTTTTTACTATAATAATTAAATACCTACAGACACTAGTGTTAATCCTTTTGGGAATCTTTAGTGCTGGGTGTCACGATTAACAGCAGTCGAACGATTCGAACTCGGCAACATAAGACATCTCTGGCTCGATTAGCGAAGACCGTATCAATTCGGCTACCATTAACCGCGTGAAATATATATATATTTTTTTTTTCACTGTGATCACCACTTATCAAGGCCCGGAAGCCACTCAAGGATAAGGGTTATTGCGAGTACATTACGTTAGTGTGGAGATTTGATGAAGTGTTTACTTAAGGGGGCGGTTCATTAGGAATTTGTTAACATTGGACTTGAACACATCCAAGTTGTAGTCCGGAGGGAAGCAGGCAGACGGAACAGAGTTCCACAGGCATGCAGTTCTAAGAAAGAAGCTTTGTTCATGGAATCCGCGTTTTGATTTAGGCACAGATATAGAGTGGGGGAAATTTTTCACAGTGGATTCAGCTAGACGGGTGTTTTTCGTGAAAGATTGGCGAGGGGGGACCAGGGATTGGAGTTCAGACGAGCACCTGCCATGGAAATAACGATAAAACAAGGATAGGCTCGCAACGTCTCTTCTGTGGGAGAGGGGTTGCAGGGTAGAGAAAAGGGCATCCCCCACTAAACCACAAAGTCTATTTTGTACTCTGTCAAGGAAGGATAGGCTGTTTTTGGCAGCTCCTGCCAAGATATGGCAACAGTATTCCATCCTTGGACGTACTTGGCTTTTATATAGATAGAGAATTGCATCAGGAGTGAGATATCTTCTGGAGCGGTAGAAGGATCCCACCATCTTTCCAGCGACCTTGGCAACAGACTTGATGTACGTGTTCCATTTCAGATCAAGAGTAAAGGTCAAACCCAGAAGCTTGTCAAAACACGGGGCCTCACCCAGACGAGAGCCATCCATCACAATTGATGCCAGCTGGGGATCAGAGCGTTGATGATGTAAGGATAGGAGTTTGGTTTTGGATGCATTAAAGGTAACCAGCCACATTTTCCCCCACTGAACCACGCGTTCGAGTTCAGAGGAGAGAGAATCAGAGAGAACTTTGTCATTTACAGCCTTTGATGTGTTGCCGTAGATGGTCGTGTCATCAGCATAGATGTCAACGAATGATTTAAGTATGTGTTTAGGGAGGTCATTGATGTAGATCAGGAAGAGAGTTGGGCCCAGGATTGACCCCTGAGCGACTCCAGCATTTATATTGCAGGCCTCCGATTTTTGTCCATCTACCACTACTCTTATGAGCCTATCGGAGAGAAATGATTTAATGATTGAGAAAACATTTCCAGTTATACCATAGCTGGAAATCTTGTGAAGTAGGCCCTTATGCCATACCTTGTCGAAGGCCTTTGATATGTCAAGAGCAATTGCCCTAGAAAGGAAGCCTTTGTCAAGAGATTCACTAATCCTGTGGGATATAACCGTCAGCACATCTGCGGTAGATCTTGCAGAGCGGAAACCATATTGTGTGTCACTAAGAAATAACGTTGAATGTAAACTTTTTAATTTTAAATGTTCATTTACGTCAGTCAGACAGTGATCTGATGGTTATACGATGATCTATGCACACACACACACACACACACACACATATATATATATATATATATATATATATATATATAGCTCTTATGCGTATAACGATTTGATCACTGTCTGTCTGACGTAATGAACATTTAAATTAAAATGTTTAAAATGCAACGCTATTTCACACGGTTAATGGTAGCCGAATGGATGCAGCCTCCGCTAATCGAGCCAGAGATGTCTCGTGTCGCGGGGTTCGAATCGGTCAACTGGTAGTAATCGTGACACCCTGCACTGAAGAATCCCGAAAGGATGAAACACTAGTGTCTGTAGGTATTTAATTATTATAGTAAAAAAAATAATTATGACAGCCCCTTTAAGAAATTCGTTTCTTATCGGTGAGCACTTTCAGTTGAATTGAAAAGTCGGTCAATTTAGCTCTTATGCGTAGATCATCGTATAACGATTTGATCACTGTCTGTCTGACGTAATGAACATTTAAATTAAAATGTTTAAAATTCAACGCTATTTCACACGGTTAAATGGTAGCCAAATGGATGCGGCCTCCGCTAATCGAGCCAGACATGTCTCGTGTCGCGGGGTTCGAATCGTTCGACTGATAGTAATCGTGACACCCTGCACTGAAGAATCCCGAAAGGATTAAACACTAGTAAAAAAATAATTATATATATATATACATATATATATATATATATATATATATATATATATATATCACACACACACATCATAGCATTTTAAGCAATATTTGGAAAAACCAACAACCAAAAATAAATTTAATGGCAGAAATTTTAACTCCCACTACTTGTCCCCTTATGAACTGATAAATTTATACAATGAAAGCAAATTTAAAAACTTTCTGCTCTAATTTTTCTTTTTTTTTTTTTTTACAAAGGCATAACCATTTATCAAGCCAAAGACCACTCGAGGATAAGAGTTAAGAGTGTCAATTGGACAATGTAGTAATCGTTAGTAATGGAAATTCGATAAATTTGTTAACTTAAGTGGAACTTGTTTACATTGGACTTGAAACAACCATATTGTAGCCAGCTGGAAAGCAAGAAAACGGAAGACAATTCCACAGGCGTGCAGTCCTAAGAAAGAAACTTTGTTCATGAAATCTACGTTTAGGTTTAGGCACAGATAAAGAGTGGGGGGAATTATTGATAGTGTTTTCAGCTAGACAAGTGTTTCCTGCGAAAGTTTGGTGAAGGGGGGGACCATAGATTGAAGCTCAATCGAGCACTTGCCATGAAAATAACGATAAAGCAGAGACAAACTCGCATCATCTCTTCTGTGAAAAAGAGGTTGCAGGGAAGAGAAAGGGACATCTCCTACGAGGCTACGGAGTCTATTTTTAACTCTATCAAGGCAGGACATGTCCTTTCTAGGAGCTCCTGCTCAGATGTGGCAACAGCACTCCATCCTTGGACGTACCTGGCTCTTATATAGATAAAGATTTCCATCACCAGTGCAATATCTACTGGATCGATAGAAGGATCCCACCATTTTCCCAGTGACCTTGGCAAGAGATTTGATGTACGTGTTCCATTTAAGATCAGGAATAAAGGTCAAGCCCAGAAGCTTGTCAAAACATGAGGCCTCCCCAAGACGAGAGTCATTCATTTCAATTGATGCCAGATGGGTATCAGAACGTTGATGATGTAATTTCTCCTCCCCATTCAGACATTCAAGGTGTTATGTTTGTAAAGGTGATGACTTCGCTTTGATTATAGATGCAATACATTATTTTGTCCTTTAACTTCCTGAGCCGTTCTCATAAATAATCAAATTCCATCCAATTTACACCATTAACTTTTTATGGCATTGTTTAACTAATTCGTTAGGTGGTAAATAAATGAATATAACGGCATAAATAAAGTGGAAATTGATTCAAACGCACCTTGTACGTATTAGTTCAGTATTTGGGTAGATGCCAGATTGCAACTGTCCATTGCTTACATCCAGTATGCCGCCATCTATCTCAGAGAATAAAGGATTTCGTTTGTTGTCATAAACACACTTTTTTCAAGCACTATGGATAATGATGAAGGTAAGTTTATGAAATGCAAAAATTCTCAGTTGTAGTTTAACTATTGAACTTCATATTTTTAGCTTGAAACAATACCCCTTAAACTAACTAAAATTAACAATAAATGCTCGTAAAGCTCTCTATGTTTTTTTAATCATCTACATCAAAATTTAGGTCATAAATATTTTTTAATCGTCTACATCATAATTTAGGTCATAAATATTTTTTAATCATCTACACCATGATTTAGGTCATAAATATTTTTAATCATCTACATCATAATTTAGGTCATAAATATTTTTGAATCGTCTACATGATAATTTAGGTCATAAATATTTTTTAATCATCTACATCATACTTTAGGTCATAAATATTTGTTTAATTATCTACATCATAATTAAGGTCATAAAGGGTTAAATAAAAGTTGGAGTAAATTTAAATGATCTGAAAAAAAAAGGCAAAATTTTTTGTTTTTGCATTTTGGTTTAAATTTGAAAAAAAAAAAAAGCTTTCACTCCTTATTCCAATAATACCTTCAATAAGTCTCCAGACTGTTGGTATGGGTACTTTTATTAATAGTAAGCACATAAAACACTAGTCCCCTTCGAAGTAATCTCCTCCGGCTGCAATGCACTTGTAACGTTCCCACAACTTCTAGAAGGCCCCATCGAAGCCCTCTTGTGTGAGTGTATCAATGACGCTCATCACAGCATCTTTCATCTCAATGGTCGCATAACGACTGCCTCCTTGAGCTTAGGGATTAACCAAAAAATCACAGAGAGCAGGATCTGGATTATAGGATAGTGAGGAACTGTCTTGATACCCACCTTAGTCAAATAGACTATTACAAGAAAAGAGTGTAAATGTTCGCAGACATTAAAGACCTAAAATAGTAATTCAATCAGCATCCGATGAGAGGAAGAGAATGACGAAACTGTAAATGAGTCACTTAGTTAAATGTAAATTATCAAAGTAGACAAATTATATTTTTTCCTAATATAAGTGGTCCTGGATATGACCTTAAACTATATCCGATGGTGAGACCCCAGCTTGCGGGCTTTGGGGAGTGTAGACCCACCCTTAATTGCCATTGCTCCTGGGTTCACTCTGGATCGGAGTGGTAGTACCTGTTAGGGTACCAACTATGCGTTAAATAGAAAACCGACTTTAAAAAAAAACATATATATTCTATTAAAATATTGTTCTTCAAAATCACCGGATTCGGCATTAAATAACCTGAAAAGGGTTGATATGCCGTAAAACAAAAACAACCAACATAATACAAAAGGACTATTTTAGCATGTAATTTATGCCATTAAAATACATAATTTAACAAAATACAGATTATTGTTCAACTTTTCTTTAATATAGAGTGCGGAAAAAATATCTCCCATATTTTGACATGTGATCTTCCAAATAAAAATGACGCAATGTTCATTACATGATTCCAATTTTAGAAAATGTTTAAAATTCAAAATTTAAGCTTAAGAGACGGCGTGGCGGAAATATTTTCCCAGTCCTGCTCGTGTCATTTCTGAGCGCTCATTATGATCAAGCAATCCCAAGGCCAAAGCATGTTTGCGAGCTGAACGTGTAGGAGACTGGGTAACCGAAAGTCTCACAGCTCGAATATTTGGCTTTCGAGCACTTCGAGGCCTTCTAGGTGGCTTTCTTTAAGTGCTGAACCTGTAGTTCTCAACCCATTGCTGTATTGATTTTCTATCTTGAACAGCATTATATCGTCCTCACTGGAAAAGCTCTATGTGTTGCACTTACAGATTAATCATTTTTCGAAAACATTTCTACAGTAAAAAGGACAATGTGCACCAATCCAAAACATATTGCTTCCTGAGAGTACCTGTAAAAATGGCAAGTTATTAGGTAAATGGAAACATCATTGGAACTTGTATAATTACATTAGCAACATAGAGTGTAAAGTTTAAAATAAGAGGGATATTTCAGCCGCACCCTGTATAACCTATAAAAATAAAACATTATATGTATATGTGTGTGTAAATATCTAACAGGTAAACTCATAAACTACTGGTCAGATAACACTGAATTTTCCGGAAATAATATTCATTAATCAAGGATGGTTTATAGCGATCAGACGCATGCGCACACTTAATAGAGAATACAACATTAGGCTGGAACGCTAGACTTTTTGATTTAAATTCTAGCTGATAACACCAAGTCTTTTTTTTATTTTGTACTAGCATTTCAGCCCGGCGTTGCCAGGGTGTTTGGATGTGTATGTTGAGCAAAAAAAAAAAAAAAGAAGAAGAAAAGTGGTAGTAGGAAGGCAGGCTCGAACCCGTACCGTAAAGGAGGAAAAGAACGGGGTAAAACCTAACGTTTATGCTGTTACGACCACCGCCAAATGGGAAGCGACATTTTAAAAAATTAAGGCTAGGCAATCCAAAGGAGAGGATAACTTTAAAAAATATCGGCGAAAAAAGTGACCCCACCCCTGTAGAAAAGTGCCTAGTTGAAGGGGAAGATATTAATGTTTTTAGCCAATTTTTCGATAATTGTCGTATGAAAGGCCGAACTTTAAAACGGTACTGATCTTGATAAAATCCGTCGCCTCTATTGAACGTTTAAGGCAGACATGCAACAGACAGACATACATACATACATTTATATATTGGTAACTACAAATTATCGACCCAAACTGATGAGAAAGCTTGCCCTATCTCTGAATACCCTTTATGTAAAATTTCAAATATTTAGACCAGAAATTGTCTGAGTAATTTGGAAGGGACCGCAGAGGTCAATTTTTTTTTTAACTTTGACCCCTATTGTGACCTCTTAAAATTTATTGTTTCGGGCTCAAATTTTTTTTATTTTTTTTTTAATTACATTTTCACCCCAAACAAGGCACATTTCAACTCTGGTGTAGGGGGCTACTATCAGGGGTAACATCTACTAGGGTACTATGTAGGGATTAGGGCAGCAAGATGTTGGTTCACGTTGCACTTGAACTTATGCATGTCAGTACAGTTGGGGAAGCAGTGACCCGGAATGGAATTCCAAAGTCTAGCAGTTCTGGGGAAGAAACTACTGGAGTAGAAAGATCTTTTATATCTAGGGATCTCTACAGTGTGGGGGTGGGATTTTGCAGCCTGTCGGGTCTGTCGAGAGTGTCCACGTCGTGGGGGCACAAGTGCTTGCAGTTCATCAGAGCATTCACCATTAAAATACTTGTAGAATAGGTAGAGGGATGCAACGTTTCGTCGATGGGACAGAGGCTGAAGCTTAGATGCCAGTTTAGGGCCTATCAGATTTGCGACTCTCTTTTGAACCCTGTCAAGGAGCGAGAGACTAGTAGCCGATGCACCAGCCCAAATATGACAGCAATACTCCATACATAGGCGAATGGTTGCCTTATAGAGGTACAGTATACTTTCGGGTGTTAGTAGTTTTCTAGCACGGTAGAGAGAGCCCACCTTCCTCGCAGCGGTCCTGGCAATGCTCTCGATGTAATTGTTCCAGCTCATGTTTCCTGTGAACGTTAGGCCAAGGAACTTGAGAGACGTACTCTCAGATAAAGAGTTGTTGGCCATTGCTATAGGTGGTAGAGAAGGTTTCTTGTAATTATTGAATGAAACCAGTTTTGTCTTGGCGGCATTGAACGTGACCATCCATTTTTGTCCCCATTCCACTACTGATTGGAGATCATCCTCTAGTGTTTCTGCCATTACTTTAGATATATGTTTATTTGTTTTCCTGTCGTGCCTGCTATAGAGTGTGGTGTCATCAGCATATATACCCATCTCAGAGGCAATTTTGTCGGGGAGGTCATTTATGAATATCAGGAACAGCAGAGGTCCAAGGATAGATCCCTGGGGCACTCCCGCATTTATATCATATTGTTTAGATGTACGACCGTCGAGGACAACCTGGATTTTTCTCTTATCTAAGAAGGATTTAATTATGTTAAGTATTCTACCGGTGATACCGTATTATCTAATCTTCCTGAGGAGACCCTCATGCCATACCCTGTCAAAAGCCTTAGATATATCTAGAGCTACCGCTCTGCCCTTTTCCGCTTTGTCCAGTGAATGGTATATGCGTTCAGAGATTACAGTGAGTTATTAAGTTAGATCCATGTCCAAAGACCTATATCCAAAATTTCAAGTGCGTAGACCCAAAATTGTCGGAGGAGTTTGATAGAGTTCTCAAAGGTCAACTCGTTGAACTTTGACCCCTTAATCGACAAATTTCTGGCCAAAAACCAATCACATCGATTTTCCCAAATCTAAGTACCCTGTATATCAAATTTCAAGTCTGTAGACTAAAAATTGATAGAGTTATTGCGTAGTTAATGTACACAGACACACACACAGACACGTTCACTTATATATATATATATATATATATATATATATATATATAGATAGATAGATAGATAGATAGATAGATAGATAGATTAAACGAAAATATATACGTATACATAAATATATATGGAAACAATTTTGTGTTTCCTGTAAGCTTTTTACGTCAATATTATGCAAGTATAAATCATGTAGAATATCTGTATGAGTATAATTACACGTAATAGTTACCTAAAGATGATCATCCCATAAGAAAACCGAAAAAAACTAATAGGGAATTGATTAAAATGAATGTTTAAAAGAATATGCAAATTACTTGATCTTTTTCTAGTGAATGCATTTCCACAACCCATATATAAGAAAATTGTATTTTCTTTTTAAAAAAAATAAGAAAGAGGGTTTTTAATATAAATATCAATACACACAAAAGAAAAACGAATTTATAGGTGTATAGATTAATAAAAAAGAATGAAATAATACATAAAGTTTACTCGCGGGTTTTAATTTTTAATCCCATATATCTTTTATTTTACGATCTCATATTTATTCCATATATATTTTTAAGATGGAGGGGGTGGAAAATAATATACGGAATACGAACCGTGCTGAAATAATGACATTTAGAAAGCCATTATTAATATGGAGAGAGAAAGGTATTTTTTAAACCTATTCTGTACTTTAACCTAACAATTTATTAAATAAGATACTGAAATACGGACCGTGCTGAAATAATTGCGTTATTATTTAGAAAGCCATTCTTAATATGGGTAGGGTAGGGTATGTTTTTTTTACTATTCTTTACTTTCTCCCAAGAATTTAAAATAATTTTCTCAGTCAGGAAGACCAGGCAACCAAGTTGTTTTCACCAGACATTATCTCCTCTTTAAAAACAAATGGGGGGGGGATGAATTCGCTGAAATGCTGCACCAGAACAGATACTACACTTTGATCTTAGCAAAAAGGCTAAGTAAGCGTAATATAGTTCCTACCAGGCATTATTTCCTCATAAAAAACCCCGAAAAACAAAACAAAGATGCAAAATAATGGACACAGAATATATTTTAAGAATGGGGGGGGGATAAGGAGATATTCCCGAAAATGGGTGAAGCAGTTTACGATCTCAAAAATACTTTATTTTATATATATAATAAAAGAAGGGGGAGTAGGGATACGGAGTCAGGCCCGGACACGGTTGAAGCAGTTTATGATCTCAAAATTACTTTATTTTACATATATTTATAAGAGACAGGGAGGATATGAAGTCATCTCCATAAATGCCTGAGATGTTTAGGATCTCAATATTCCTTTATTCAATATTTATTTTTAAGAGATCGGGGGGGGGGTGATATAGAGTCAGTCCCGGAAATAGCTGAAGCAGTTTATGATGTCAAATTTTCTTTATTTCATATTTATTTTTAAATGATGGAGTGATATGCAATCAGTCCTGGAAATGGTTGAAGCCATTTACGATTTCATACTTACTTTATTTCATATGTATTTTTTAAAGAGGGGGCAGGAAAACTCACATTCGGAATACGAACCGTGCTGAAATAATAGCGTTATTATTCAGAAAGCCATTATTAATATGGGGAGCATATATTTTTAACTTCTGTACTTTCATCTAACAATTTAAAAATTGAAAAATTGCACACAGGATACGGACCGTGCTGTTATTATCTAGAAATCCATTTTTGATATGGAGGAAGGAAGGTATCTTTCCCCTAGCAATATTATAAATAAAAAAAACCCTGATATACAGAATAAGGACCGTGTTGAAATATTAACGTTATTTAGAAAGCCAATCTTAATATGGGGAGGTTTTTAAAACTATTTTGTACTTTCACCTAACAATTTATTAAACAAGAAACTGACAAACAAAATACGGACTGTGCTGAAATAAAAAGTTATTATTTAGAAAACCATTCTAATATGGCGATGATGTGGGTTAAAATTATGAAAAATGATGAAATGTGAATTAATTGATTGGTGTTTTTTTAATGAAATATTGAAATAAGACAACATATCAAAGTTATTATTTTCGTAAGGGGGGGCTATAATGTGGACTAAAATTAGGAAAAATGATTGTCGAAATTACTAACACATACAAGAATTATGAAAAATGATGAAATGTGAATTAATTGATTGGTGTGTTTGTAAGGGGGGGGGCGATAATTCGTGTAAAAATTATGACGATTGATTGAGAAAAATAATGAAATGTGAATTAATTGATAGGTGTGTTTGTAATGAAATAATTAGCCCAGACAATATATGAAAGTGTTTATTTTCGTAAGGGAGGGGTCGAAAATGTGTTTTAAATTATGGAAAATGGTTGTCGAAATTAGTTACATATCCAAGAATTATGAAAAATTATTAAATGTGAGTTAATTGATTGATTTGTTTGTAATAAAATAATCATCCCAGACAATATATCAAAGCTTTTATTTTTATAAGGGCGTGGGGTGCGATAATGTGTGTTAAAATTATGAAAAATGATTGTCGAAATTAGTAACATATCCAAGAATTATGAAAAATGATGAAATGTGAGTTAATGGATTGGTTTGTTTGTAATGAAATAATCGGCCCTTATCAGTTTCTGTAAGTGGTTAAGAATTTTTTTTCTGAATTTTCAATGTTAACTTCGGGGAATTACGTCACAGTTGTAGTGGTGATTAGAAAGACACATTATTATGCTGAGTTTTAACGTGCTCTGGAGTTCTCTAGCAATTAACAAACCTTCACTTTTGGGATGAGGTTGGAGGGAGTAATGTCCATTTTTGGGTCTCTATGCAATCTCCCAGTATTTAATATTCCAAAAATATGGAATAACTATGGAATCATATTCCGGAAATGACATCGTTTCTCTTACTAATGTTTTGTTGGTGGTTGTGGTAGGAAGCAGAGAGAACTACATTAATATTGGAAATTGTGGTAAAGTAAAAGTTGTTTAATCATCATTCGTGTCAATGTATTATGTAATTATTTGGAAAACCTGTTGAGTTATAGTCAAGAAATGATATCATTTCACTTAAAATGAAGCTGGCAGTAGAAGGGAGGGAAAGAACACAGTAATGTAGAATTTTGTAGTGAAGCAATGGTTGCCTAATCACTAAGCTTTTCAACATATTTGTTTATTTGTTTGTAAAGCCTGCTGAGTAATCTTCCGAAAATGACGTCTTTTTTCCAAAAAAAAATTTGTTGTCAGTAGTGGTGAAAAAATGAAACAGAGTAATGTGGAATTTGATAATGGAGCAAGGGTTGACTAATCACTTAACTGTGTCAATGTATTTATGCATTATTTTTAAAATCCTGCTGAGATATCTTCCAAAACTGACAAAATTTCTTACAATAATAGTGCCGACAGTGAGGAAGGAAAGAAACGTTGTAATGTTGAAATTTATGGTGAAGCAAGGGTTGCGAACTCATTAACCAACACAATGTATTTATGTATTAATTTTGAAATCCTAATGATCCATCTTTTAAAAATTATTTCAATTTTTTTTTAAATTATGGTACTCTTGGTGGGAATAGAAATTATTTTATATATGTTGTAGAAACCTGCCGAGCGTATGTTAAATTGTTTCATATATGTATATAAATTACCCGTCCGAAGGTAGGTACACATATTTTAAATGTGTGTTGTAAATTAACCGTCCCAAAAAGGTAAAATTATTTAATATACATTCTGTAAATTACCTTTCCAAGGAAAGGTACAATTATTTCATACATGTGTAATAGCCGTCCTAGGGCAGGTAAAATATTATTTTGCTGGAAATAGCAAATGATACATAGACATTAAAAATTCCTCTCTCCAAAGAACAACAATTATATTCAAAATCAACTTCAATTTTCTCATTGTTTATGCGGTCCCGAGCAACGCCGGGTAGGCCTGCTAGTAACTAATAAATACACAGACTATCGTGCAAAAGCTTTCATACTTGACACGTGTAACAGAAAATATGTTATTTTTTTTAATTACCATTGCCGATTCTTTGTTTCAGTAGTAGATATACCGCTACTTTATGGATTTTGACATTCGTGTTGAGTACGAGGCTACTTCAATAAGTTTCCAGCCTTTTTTTGTACGGCATTTTAAATTGCCGTAGACTCTTGAAAATTCGGTATGTTATAGCTATACCTCTTATAAGATGACAGATCACTTTTTATGATTTCAGGTTCAAATTGCAGGAATTGAACACACACCCTACTTAAGCCTAATTGTCACAGCTGGTGAATGTTAGAAATGCAATTTGGACGTGAAGACGCTTTAGAAGAACAATATGCAATAAGATTCTTTTTAAACTTGGAAATAATGCCACAGTAATGTATAAAAAATATTTAGACTGCTTTTGAACTAACTTGCATAAATCAAGCACCAGTTTTTGAGTGGCATAAGGGACTCAAGGGCGACTGAGAGTCTGTCAAGGATGATAAGAGGTGTGGGAGGAGTAAGGAAGTCAGAACACTAGAGTTGATTTGACAAAGAATTTCATGGATAAGGGTCGTCGTGTACCTATAGAGACAATAATGGCACAGTTTGATGTGATGTCAGTGTGGGAACTGTGCACAATATTATTCGCGAGAAACTGAAGATGCGGAAGATCAGAAAGAAAGACGTGTCGACAGTAAAGAGATGGTCACGTTGATCAATTCAGATCCTATGGTTCATGATGCTCTGGTTACCTATGATGATAGCTGGACCTACTGCTGTGACTCAGAGACCAAGAGACAGAGTTCCCAGTGGAAGCATGCTGGCTCTTCCAGACAGTCAACAAGGAATACTATGTTGAGGTTTTAAGAAAGTCCATGAAGAGATTCCGTTGCAAGAGGCCATCATTTGTCAAATCGAGTCAGTGCGATTTCCACCAGGACAATGAACCAGTCCATAACTCCATCCTTGTCAAAGTATTTAACGAAGACGGGCATCTAAACAATCTCTCACCCTCCCTATAGTCCTGACTTGCTTCCTGTAACTTTTAGTTATTCCCTAAGCTCAAGGGAAACCGCAGAGGCTGTCATTATGAGACAATTGAGCAGACCAGAAGTTGTTGGGCGGTACAAAAAATGCATAGCAGCCGGAGGAGATTACTTCAAAGGGGACTAGCGTTTCGTGTATGTACTATCAATAAAAGTGTCCATACAAAATGTCTGTAAACTTATGTAAGGCATCTCGGAAGACTGAGAAGCGATTCTGACGAACACTAAAAAGTAAATGTCTCTAATTGCTACTCTTTGTTTCTCTGCTTTATTTGAATTCGCTTTCTTCTTCGTTTCTAAAAGGCAAGTTAATTTTCACAGGAACGTGTTAACTCAAAATTTTTGTAAACGATAGAAACTCGGTTACAACATTAAAAGTAACAAGTGTATGAGAAAATAATAAGCCGATGCAAGCTTAGAAATTCATAAAAAACAAATAACCAAAAGCTGGAGAGATTTTTTTCTAGCCAGCTGCATCTGTGGCAGAACCTCAACCATGTATGCTATATGCCCTCCTGTGTAGTTGTTGTATTGCAGGAGACTCATATTGGAGATGACAGGCGTTCATATTGAAGACAATACTTATAACGGATATAACGATAGTGATGAGAGGGAGGGAAGACATTTATACATATTACAGTTCTGGGATGCTTGGAATTTCATATAGATACTGACTGGAGATGCATACAAGTTCTTAACACAGAGGAGGGGAGATGCATAATCATCAAAGGGTTACACAATGTTCATTACAAATGATTAACACATTACCTTTTGAGTGTTGAAAAATGACACATGACAGCAATTACAAAAACACAATGATGATTCTTTATTCATTGAACCGGTCGAATGCCGATGACGTCAGGAATTCAAATTTGGGATCTACATAGTTTAATGTTCTTTCCTTCGTTCACAAAGAACTCTGACTCCAACTCAACCCAACTCAACTGCTCTCAACTCTTCAATTCCCGACTCTGCAATTATCTCATCTCTAACTCTAGCTCCTATATCGAGAATCCCCCTTCGCTATGACGTCAGAAGTGTGTTTTCCAAACGTGACCAATTCACGTGGCTATGAATACGCTTTTGACAACAAAAGAACTCTCAACATATGAATCTAACCTATTTTCAACAATATATTTTTAATTTGTATTGTTCATTCTTTTTGGCTGACCTTTTTAACATTCCGATTCCAAACAGAATGAACAATCAATTCTTTTTACGACATAAAAAATATCTAATTATTTCTAATAGAATTTATCAATAGACTAAATTCTAGCATTCCAATTCTTAACTTTGCTTACAAGGTTCGAGTTTCGGTTTATCCTAATCTCAGTTTCACCTATCTAATACTCTTTCTTATTTACATGGAAAGGGGACAGCCTCACATACAAGCATTTTTGTCTCGCACACATTCTTATGCACCAGCGAGAGTCAGGCGAGCAGAAACGAATTGCTACTCATAGCTATACACGTCTTAATAAAATCAACATAAAGTCATACAGTCCTACGTTGCCAAATGCTTACATGCATATATTACTTGCATATGTGTTATAGCCTTGTTAAGGGTTGCAAAGAAAAACGAGATGCGAAAGAAAAGTAACAACATTGTAAAACAGAGAATAGGTGGGTTGTTCGTCGTAGCTGATGAACAACTTAGGTTGGTCAACCGGATATCGACTGACACATTACGGCTTAGGCTTCCGGTGTTTATGGGGGTTGGAATAGTCTATTAGTAGATAACATGAATTTGTTCCGCTATTATACCCCCCTCCCAAGCTGATAATTCTGGATGGTGTATTAGTATTTCTTCCTCTTTGGGTGGACTATGAGCGGCTCAGTGATTTTCCTTTTTGTTTACCAAACATCGTGGTTTTGGTGTGATTTGGGAAGACTCAATATCAAATATGGTTTCAATAGCCTCTACTTTTAAGGGGAATTTATTGTTCAGGGCGATATTTTTCCTTTTGAGCTGCAAGGAAAACGTTTTATTGCCATTTTCTCGTGTATTAATTGCGAGAATTGAATAAAACAATTGATTACTTGTGGGGGTAGACTCCACTACAAGTTATTAAGGGTCAATAAACCTCACCTAGGGCTCCTCTCGTAACATCAAAGGGTAGTATCTGTTCTTCAGATGCTGCACTTCAATTTCTTGTTCTCTTTCGGTGAAGGAGAAATCCTTCACGACTGAGAATTTTTTTTTATTTTTGGTACTTCTCTCCACGTTAACAAACGACCCTGATGTCTAACTCTGTCCCGTGGGGAGGCATTATAAATAGGAACAATCTATCAGACAAAGGGCGATATTGTTCCAAGGGTTTCCAATACTGTTGGTAACCTAATGAAACGAAGAGACGCCAGAGAGAACTGTCCGGCAGTTTTCCATATTGTGGAAAAACAGTTTGTTGCACGTAATATCTTTGAGTGACGTCGACTCTCAGTAAATAATGTTCCAATACTGTGAAAAATAGAGTTGCAACTGGTACCTGTTGCAATGTAGCTGAGGTTTTACTATCTGGTGAAAAATCCTCTACAGTTGCATAGACATTTACGACTGATTGGCGAAGGTGTCATAATTTTAGGACTAGCAATAGAGTACTCTGCCTTATTTTAGTTTCTTGGTTTATGATTAGGCGCTGTTCTCGTTAGGGGAGAACTACTTTTCTTCAGTTTGCAGCAGTATTGGTTTGTTTGCGCCTTCTGATTGGCTTTTCTTGGCCTAGAACAAGAAAAGTTCCCCTGTAATGTTTTTCTTTTTAATTATTGATTAGCTGGTTCCATAATTTAAATTTATGAATCCAGTCCGACCTGAGTAAGTTAGTGATATTCCTTAATACACAAGCCTTTAATTTTTTTCGTCTTTCTTTTAATGTGACGTTCGCTAAACATTCACCTTCGAAGATTTATTCAATTTCTTCCAGGTATTAAAATTCACTAATCGGATCGTTTTATTTATATTCATATTTATATGCCAGCTCATATATCCTTCATTTTCTTCCTTCGTTACTTTTATACTAAATTTATATTAAATGTTTGTGCGGTTCTTGCCAATGCCCACAGACTATCGGTGTCCGAAAATGGCCCTTCACAAAGCCAGGGAAAACACCACACACGTGGGCCGCCAAAAGTGAAATGTAGTATATTGTAAGAATTGAAATTGATTTGACTTACCGGGGGTGGGTCGGAGGGAAGAAAAGATACTAAACTGCTGTTTTGCCGTTACTGAAAAACTAGGTGTCTATTTTATACTAAGTTAAATAGACATTCTAATCTCGTTGGAAATCACGTTGGAATTCTCGCTACTGAGAGTTAGTATGTATAAAAGGAGTTGTCTCACTACGGGTTGGTGATTAGTTAAGAAGCTAGTTACCTAGCTTGCTAGTCGGTTGGCGTCTCTTAGACTGATTACCTTGTTACTGTTGTTCGGCAAACGTTACCAGTTAATTGTTACCTTTACAAGAAAAGACTGCTTGTAAGCAACGTCACCATTTCGTTGCAAGCCCTTACTGCCTTTTCTTACACACCCCTCTTCTTGTCGATGAAATAATCCCGACAATATTGTAACGTCTCTAGTTTAACAGAGTTCTCAGGCTGCTCGTCTCCCGCTCTGCCTTCTCTCGTCTCCTTGATTGCCTGCTTGCTTATATCAGCACTTTATTCTTTGAGTATTAAAGTAACGCGATAACAAAACTTTCATTGTAACTCCATTGCAGCTCTACTGAATAGACTGCTACTCTAATCTCAGTCCGCCTTCCTCTCGTGCTGCTTGTACTTGTCTTTTCTTTTCCGTCTTCCTGTTCGTCTATTTATTTATATTGTTTTCTCTTGCTGATGTAACGATTGACATAAACGTTTTTTTGTGTACATGGGGGTCACCGCTTATCAAGGCCCAGAGGCCACTCGAGGATAAGGGTTAATAGGTATACATTAACCATTGTGATTTTAGCGTAGTAAACATTAGTGAGGATTTTGTAACTTGGATTACGTAGGGGGACGATTCAATAAGAATTTGTTCACATTGGACTTGAAGACAATCAGATTGTAGTCAGTGTGGAAAGCAGGCAAACGGAATAGAGTTCCACGGGCGAGCAGTTCTAAGAAAGAAGCCCTGCTCATGGAATCTACGTTTAGGTGTAGGTACGGATAAAGAGTGTGGGTAACTGTTGACAGTGGTTCTGGCGAGATGAGTGTTTTTCGTGAAAGTCTGGTGGTGGTGGGGGGGCAGAGATCGAAGTTCAGATGAGCACCTGCCATGAAAATAATGATAAAGCAGGAACATGCTCGCTACATCTCTTTTGTGGGAGAGGGGTTGCAGAGAAGAGAAAAGGGCATCCGCCACTAAGCTACGAAGTCTATTTTGAACTCTGTCAAGACAGGATAAGCTGCTTCTAGCAGCTCCTGCCCAGATGTAGCAACAGTACTCCATCGTTGGCCAAACTTGGCTTTTATATAGGTAGAGAATTGAATCAGGAGTGAGATATCTACTGGAGCGGTAGAAGGGTTTTCCGTTTCAAGCCAAGCATATTTTCTGGTTGAAAATTTCAGATAACGTCTAGAAGTCAATTGTTTTCCATATCCTAGTGAACTTCTACCCATTGCCTGAGATTGATTCCATAGAATGTTCCTAACATGCTATCTAGATTTGATGTTCCTCTGAAGTCATAAAATCTAAGCCTTTCTTAAAGGCTTATATTAGAAATCGGTTGTATCCTTCTCGTGTCGTTTCTATCCATGCAATGCATATCCTCAACCATCGTTGGTAAGCTTTGACTTCCATACATCAGACTGCATATACATAAATTCCTTTCATCAACAACTGCTGCTTCACGAGGGAAGATAGATTAAAAAAATTGTTATCACACGCGGCAGTACGACTGCTACCAACCTGAAGCCAGCTGGATAATAAACGGAAAATGAACGATGTCCTATACAAGACTCAACACAGTCCCGAAAAATTCCGCCTATATGACCCGACACGATCCTAAAAAAACTCTGTCGATTTGAACCGGAACACCTAAGTCAAAACGACCAGACACGATCCTGAACAACTCCGTCGAAACGACACTACATGATCGCAAACAACTCAACAAGGCAACCTCGGCAATTGCGATTTTGGTTAGCCCTTGCGCGAACTCATTTTCGCCATATGTAGACCCGACTAAGAGAGTGACACAATTCTTGAGCACTTCCGTGTATGCTCGTCAGAGTAATGGCAGAAATTTCCTGAACTTACCTGAACCATGCACTCTTAATTCTTGCGATCACACCAGTAACTGCACCATTCCGCGCTTTAATAGCATCACCAAAATTCGACAACGTCATTAGCTTTCAATATCCAGGTATATTGCCTCCACATCGGAATTCTCATCCATCAACATTGGTTTACACATTCAGACTATAGTATGAAAAAAATATTAGTAATTCAGTATTGCTGCATTATACTTTATTTTTTATTAAAATAAAAGATTATCTTTTAAACGAGATAATCTCCAAACAGTATCCCCTCTTCCCCTAATCCATTTGCCTTCTCCATGGCGAAGTTTAAAAAGTGAACGCGATAAAGATAATCCTCTCAAACATTAAGTTTAATTAATTAGATAATTTACACTAATTGCATCTTGTTTAAATTAACTTTTAATTTTCTGTATTTACTAAATTAAATAAAAGATTTACATTTTAGAAAAATAATGAAAAAAGGATTGACACACTTTGAATGTTTATTAAGTATGACTAAGTCCGACACAAGGCAACTATAATTTAGCATTTAGAGAGAAAGACAATGGCAAGTCTCTCATCATACTTGGTTAAGCGTCCGTTTTTCATGCTGGTGTGTGGTAGATGGCTTGGAAAATTTAACTTCTGAACGAACTATTATGGGTTAAGTTGATCTACCCATCTCAAGAATAAATGGACTATTACAGTTACATCTACACAGTATGGCAGTTATGGCTCCAGAATAATGATGTGTACTTTATAGTACACTTTTTGTTAATAATATAACTGTGTCTTCAATTTTACCTGCTTGCAAGGCCACGACACTATTCTTTCCTTGGTCGTTGTCTCTTTCTTTTAAGTCTTTTTAATTACTTCCGTCTATGTTTTTCAGGGAAATTCGAAACAATGCCGGAGTTATTTCGGAGTTTTTCTTCTCCTAGAATAGTTTCGAAACCAATGCTTTATAGTCTGTTTAATATTACTATTTAATCCATAACTGTAATTATATATGGATTCAGACTTTTCCTAATGGTATCAGTGAAACCGATACACTACACCATATGTGTGTGTTTCTATAAAATAAGTGAAGCATTCATGGTCCCCCGTGAGTGCACAGTGACCGAGGCATAAAAAAATGTCTAAGTTCAGCATTTGCTTCCCCCCATTTCGCCCAAAAGTCTGCAGGGACGTTAAATCCTGGTGAAAAGGAACACACGGTGCATTGTAGACCTTAACATATGTAAATTTAACTTCTGCACGATGCAAAAAAAAAAAGAAATGACTAAGTCCATCATTTGCACCCCCCATTTAGCCCCCAAAGTCCTCATGGCTTTAACATATTTAAATTTGAGTTCAGCACCATGCAAAACTGCTAAATAGACATACACAGAAAATTTTGGACAAATATGGTAAAATAGTCCCAAAAATGAAGTGTTTTTATTAGCCCTAAAAGAGCCCCTGGGCCACACTCAAGAGTTATCACGAAGTGTAGACAAACAAAATTATATAGAAATCAGTTAATTACAAGTTTCCAGAAAGTTTTATAAAAATCCAAGGCAGCAATACTTTTTATAAGCATAAAAGTGTCAATTTTAGTAATTTTAACCAGAAAAGTATCCCTAGGGGAGCAACCGGAGTTTTCCCGGAAAATACGTTCTGTTACATTTTTACTCATATCATGTTTAATGTTTGTGCAAAATTTCAAAAAAATTCCAAGGCGTAGTTATTGAAAAAAGTGCAGACAGACGAACGGACGAGAGTGAATTTACATGTACACCCTCCTTTCTTCGGGAAACCAAAAAAGAAAGGTTAAAGAATCTACATAAAACATAAGGACACTTTTGTGTAAAATTTACCAAGGGAAAGAATAGAAATGTTCCTGGGCAAAACAGTGCATTCCAAATGAGGTCTAAAAAGGATTAACCCTCATAAAACTTAAAATCTATCTATCCATCGATCTATCTATCATATAAAAGGTTCTTTGTATCTGTGTGTGTGTAAGTTCATTCCCTATTGACTCCGAAACGGCTGGGCCGACTTTCATGAAATTTCATACAAATGTACTTTATGTATCTGGCAGTATTCTCAGATAAATTTGTATTAGAGTGTCTTCGATAAGTATAGATAATCGACAATCGAAAAAGCCCGATCAAAGGAACAGGCGATTTTGACAAAAGTTAACACCTTATACAGCCTAACATCACAAGTGCATTTGGGAAGTGTTATTACCACACAAGCAGAAAGGGCTGGCATATAAAATCAACAGTATGCTCTTTGACATGACAGGGGCGCATTCGAAATGAATGCTTCTGTTTAGAGCACAACTGATCAACTCTTGAATTTTAAACTTTAATTCAAGCCATTAGATAAAATACGTTTCTAAAATAAACAGTAGGTTCTCTACAGTGCAATGTACACTACAATGTATTATGCATTAAATCACTACGAGTAGGCATGTGAAGCGTCCGTTCGGTGCAACGCGATGGGTCCTTAACTAAAGCAAACAATCAGTCTATTTGATTGAAAAATGGGCGTTTTCACCGATTTAATAAAAATGCGGAAGCGGGAAACATTCATTGATCATCATTCAATGCCGACGAAGGTCGAGTTTCCCTGCTAGTATATATGTATATGTGTGTATGCAAATGTTAATAGTTTGTTTAATTAATCTGTCTTAGAGTTCAGACAGTTTTCAGCAAATATCTAACATTCGTCTGGGATGTTGTTTTCAACTTAATAAACAGTCTATATTATATTACTTGTAATTTGATTTCTTTGGCTAATTACCGTCCCCCACCCACACACTAAACCAGCCACAGGTACGCACAGAGATGATTAATAATTCCCTATACGTACGTCTCTCAGAAAAATACAAATAAATACAATGAGAAATCAAAACGTTCAGTTATAATTAATATACTTCGCGATGTCAGTTTGATTGGTTGAGTTCAAGTACAATTGAGGAGGAGGGGGTTAGCTGTCTCATGTGTTGCTTACGTAATTTCTACTTTCACAGTAATCACTGCGAGACAGTAGTTTTGTAGTAGATGGAAAGGTTATTGGTTGAGGGGGTGGGGGATGAACGAAAGTTGCCCAAACCACGTGATTTTTGTGCAGGGTCTGCTTCCTCTTGTTGAGTTTCCAAGACTCGAATGAAGGAAGACGTTTTTGCCTGATGCCGGAAACGAGGACAACATGCGACTTGTGTAGAGAAATCTATGGTGCATATTTAGAATAACAAAAAAGTATTTATAGCATATGTACTTCCTCGCAGAATGAACGTGTTATATTCCTAAAATCAGGTAAATTGGTTAATTAGTTGTTGTTTTTTTATTGTAGAAAATCAAACTTAACGATTTTTAGTGATTAAGTATTTTTGGCAGACATTGATGATCCCGGACTCATGGAGAAACAGGTAAATCTAGGTTATTTATACATAGGGGTTAGGCTTTAATAAAACTGGATGTATGTATTTGAAGTTTCAAGAGATTTCTGTGTTCATAAGTCAGTTAGAGGTCGGGTGCACATATTCAGGACCACTTCTCTTTTCTTCCCAATGAAATTTTATGCATCTGATTTAAATTTCATTATAATTTATATATATATATATATATATATATATATATATATATATATATATATATATTAATATAATATAGTATATATTTTAAATTTTTTTTAAGGTGGGTATGCACTCATACACCTAGTGTGAGTGCATACAGAGAGCCAGGGTCACTTCTGTTGTCTTCCCTAGTAAATCTAATTAAGTATACTTACATTTTATGCAGATTCTCTAATCTTTCTTTCTATAGAGAGCACACAAATATACAGACTCTCTCTCTCTCTCTCTCTCTCTCTCTCTCTCTTTCTCATTATATATATATATATATATATATATATATATATATATATATATATATATAGTAATGAAATCAAAGGCGATTCAGTGTTTGCCTAATATAAGCGATGGTAAACTTCAGAATAATATAAATACCAGTATTTATTTCTCGATATTTTAATCCCATCCCAATAAAAGAGCTCAATACACACAATATAGAGTAGAGCTTAATATAAGAGAAAACAGTAAAATGTAAGTAAGTTGAAATTTACAATTAAATGTATTGCTCGACTGAATACTCAAAAATAAAAAAATAAAAAACAATTCACAAACTCCTTATTCCGCGGAATTGCTCCAAATATAATTTGCTGATTTCTTTCTGTCATCTGATGAGAATAATGGCATGAATAGCATTCTTTGAAACTCCACGGAATAAATTGTTTTTGGAGTATTCAGTCGAACAATAAATTTTAGTGGTAAATTTCACACACACACACATACACACACACACACACATGGGGGATTTTTGAAGCATGAACACGATGTATTTTTTGTAACTAAGGCACGGCAAAGGGGAGTGGTATTGACATTAAATGGTGTAGACACGCACACAAATACAGGAGAAAAAACAACCTTAGAAGTTAGTATCTTTTGGGTTGAATAGAGGTGAGAGGAAAAGATAACGAAATACCAATGTCTTCTGTATGACATGAATAGAAATGAAATCGTAGGAAGATCGCAATCATTCCAGTAATTATAGGAGGAACCAAATTCATGAAAAAGAGTGTCAAAAAACTACCTGGCAAATATACGCAGCAAATCAAGTGCAAGGGAGATACAAACAATTGCACTTAAAAGGGCGGTTAGAATCTTAGAAAGATCTCTCGGTTTGAATGTACGAGGCAGCGGGTGAATATCTGGCATCCCCTAGGATGCTTCATCCCTAGCTAGAACAAAATAAAACATATATATATAGGAGAATAGAAGAGGTAGAGTTTATTAGTAGACGCCATCTTTAAGTGTCTTCAGTCTCTCTATACAAGGGTTTGTCAGGACAAATCTGACACGAGGATATTTCACCTTACAAGTAAATCCTGAGGAAATATTTAAAATAGTAGAATTTGAAACCACAAAAAGATTCTGACGACACGACTATGCGAAGAATGGTGCCCTTTCTCCTAAGGATATTATCTGAAGTAACTGTACTTGGCTGACTACTTAATCAGACTAGATGATTTCTTGTCCTGGAATCCAGCAAAATTCAGAAAAGATAATAATAAAACAAAACTATAATTAAGTGGCCACTTGGGGAAAAGAAAATTAGTGTTCTGCAATGCGTTACTGACTCAACAGTTGAGACATAGAAAAGGGAATCTTGATTGAATAAAAAGATATCTATATATCTTGTATAGAAATCAAGTGCAAGCCACAAAAAAGGGTTCCCTTGATTCCTGGAAACTTAACCCAAGGGATATAATAAGAATCATACAGAAGACATTCTTCTGTATAATTAAAATATTAGGCCTTTTTTTTCTCCTATATTATTCACACAGTAATATAGAGACACATGATTTTATAAGTTAACTAGCATGGTGATCCGACGTTGCCCGGGATTGAATGATGATCGACGAATGTTTCACACTCCCATATTTTTATGGTGAAATCGCCCAATTTTCTATCAATTCGATTGCTTGCTGCTCTCGTTGATAAGCTATAGCAATGCACCAGAAGACAGTTCACATGTCTTTTGTTCAAGATACATTGTAGTGCACATTGCACTGTAGAGAAACTATTAACTTGTGATGTTAGGCTGTATAAGGTGTTTACTTTGGTCAAGATCACTTATTCCTTCTTTCATCAGACTTGAAAACGGCTGGGCCGATTTTTATGATCTCTCACACAAAATTACTTTATGTGCCTAGCAGTGTTCTTTGATAGGTTTTGTATCAGAATGTCTCTGATAAATATCAATAATGCAAAATAATCCGATGACAGAAAGAACAAGCCTCTTGATTTTGATAGCTTTCCTCAAAAGTGGAGCATAATAGGCTCCTGTAATTGTGGTGCCCTTTGCCAGGAAATCTGTCATAACTACCCTGTCCTGGTTCCAGAAGACTGTGAGCATGATCTTGCCAGCGGAGGGCTACACCCTTACCTTCTTTGGAGGTGGTGAGTCCAAGTGCTTCCATTGCATTGACTGGGCTTTGGTCTCTGGATCATAGTGATGGAGCCAGGTTTCGTCCTGTGTAATCAGTCTTTTGAAAAACTTTGGCTCATCTTCTTGGCACATCTCCAAATTCATCCTCGAGCACTCGACGCGTTCTCGATTCTGGAATGGTGTGAGCAACCTGGGGTCCATCTGGCAGACACCTTATGCATATGCAAATGGTCGTGAATGATAGTTTCCACAGACCCTGTACTAATCTTGAAATCTTGAGCTGTTTAGCGAATAGGAATGCGCCGATCTTCCAAAATGGCAGCCTCAACTTGACGGACAGATGCTTCATCAATGGAAGAGGGGGGCGACCAGGTCTGAGAGCTGTTTCCACAGACTTCCGGCCATGTTTGAATTCACGATGCCAGCATTTTACAAGGTCATATGATGGAGCATTATCACCGTGAGTTTCTTTTTCTTTCGTTTCATCAAAAGTCTCTTGTGGTGTGCGTCCTTTCAAATACAAAAACCGGATTACTGCTCGACATTCAACAGGTTCCATTTCACACCTGACTCAGTTCAAACACCTGTAAAACAGAAACCACAATTAGTTCAGAGCTGTACTTTTCCACATAACCCGTAGAGATATCAATCCTTGCACATGCAAAATTTCAGCTAGATCAGACAACTGGAAGTGGGTCAGGAGTATTACTTATTGCACGACCCCCCGTATATATATATATAATTTTTTTTCTCTCTCTCTCTATATATATATGATTATATATATATATATATATATATATATATATATATATATATATATATATATATATATGTGTGTGTGTATCTAATTACATATGATTCCCAACTCGCATTTAGGTAAAACTGCACTTTCGTATAAAAAATCGAATTTATTCAGAATGTATCGCAAAAACTATATATATATATATATATATATATATATATATATATATATATATATATATATACTGTAGGCTATCCAATATCAAAATTATAATGTTTCTGACTTTCAATATATTATTCAGAAAGATAACCATTTTAAATAAAAAAAATAAGTGTAAGTCATTTATCGGTGTCATATGCAAAGCATATCTTAATAAAATTCGAGGAAATTTAGTTTTAATGAAGATATGTGGTCCATAAAATTTTGGTAGATTCTGAAGCAATTTGAAACGATAAGTGGGTGAAGACCCGGGACAGTTAGGATTAATTAATAAAGATATAAGTGAACGAAAATTGTCCTGCAATGAATGAAGGAGTCCAATCCCGTAAAATGAAAATTACTTACAAATGTGTAAACATGTGGATGACTATAAATGCTACTCAGTTGGGTTGAGCGTACTGGCGAGTGAAAATAAAACTGCCACTTGCGTACAATGCAGTTTTTTTTTTGTAAACAAATGAAGTTTTAAACGTTTGAACGCTGTTGATCATTGTAATTTCACCTATTTGCCAGCAGCCAAAATAGCGCAATGTCTAGAAGCACCGACTCTTGTTTATGAGGTAGAATTTTGATCCTGGCTTGAGGCAGTTGCTAGCAGTAAACTGCACTGAAGAATCGTGATGCATCGAAACAGTGTCTGTGGGTGATTATATATATATATATATATATATATATATATATATATAATCACCCATTATATATATAAATGAGAATTACGTGAGGACACTTCTGAACCTATATACTCAACGAATTTTTTATCTACAGACTTGAAATTTAGTATATAACATATTCAGACATGGGAAATTTTTAAAATCATTTTTCGTCTGGAAAAACGGGCTATTAACAGGTCCAAATTTAAAAATTGGTGTGTGTGGGTTGTCTGATTTCTATTTCTTTGCTAACTGTTCCACGAATGTGCATGCATGAATGCTTCACATGACAGATTCCTTACGTTAAGAATGAGTAGGTTTGAAAACACTTTTTAAAGATCGTGTGGAGCTAGCCTAATGGTTATCATACTGACTTACTTTCTTTAGTTTTTCCTTTCGATCTCAGCTTGAGTATTTATTTTTATTTACAAGTGTACTGTTTAGAAAAAAACATGGTACTCGCATGTTCATGGCTGAGTTTTCTGTATGAATTAAAATATAATATTTTTTGCGTATTTACGATCAGGCATGGTTACGCGGCTTGCTAGTCTATATATATATATATATATATATATATATATATATATATAGAGAGAGAGAGAGAGAGAGAGAGAGAGAGAGAGAAGGAGAGAGGGGGCTGTAGAGAATTTTCAGGTTTTGTGTACTCTGAGACGACTTTAGTCCTGCCAGACTGCGATGGGTCTTTTTTTATTCCATCGGAATGGATCAGGAAGCGATTGCAAATTGCAATGTTATGATGATTGAACTTGAGCATTCATAATCCGACAGTTTCATCTCTCTGTTGTAGATATTAATGGCCAGAGACTCAAACAAAGCAACCCGTCATGGATATGCGTCAGAAGCAAGATACTTGATTGAATTCCTGGCAAAAGTACATTGAGAATCGTGGTTGCAATGGAGAAAGATATATTCTGAAGCACAAAACGTCGCTCGTTTTGATAGTACAACTTTTGTCTTCATAGCTCTTGGACTTTTTAAATTAAAAAATAGATTTTTCTTTTGAAACGACACTTCTAGAAGGATGAGCCTATGTTGTTTTGGGATTAAATTCGTATCATCATTATGCAGTTTTCTACTATGCTTATATATATATATATATATATATATATATATATATATATATATATATATATATATATATTTTAATGCACAGTTACTTCCGTTCCGCTTCATGTTCGGGTCAGAAGAAACTGAAAGGTTGGAACACTCTCATTAATGCCTTACCCATATGGTTTAAATTTCATTGAAATTGTACAAGTATTTGAAGTATAAATTTGGTTACTTTGAGGTGGAGTGCATAGATATTTTGCAGGTAGAGGATAACATATAGTTTTAGAACCACTTCCATTGTCTTCCCTGAAGAATTTTATACATCTATATATCTATAAAAGTGAACGTGCCTGTGTGTTTCTGTGTGTGTGTGTGTGTGTACATTTCTCTATGCAATAACTCTTTCAATTTTAAGTCTACATACTCGGAATTTGATATTCAGGGTACTGAGAAATTTGGCTGTTAAGGGGTCAAAGTTCAACGATTTGACCTTTGAGAACTCTACCATACTCCTCCGACAATTTTTGGTTTAAACACTTGAAATTTTAGATATGGGGTCCTTAGACATGGACTAACTTCATATGTTGATTTGAGCCCAAACAATAAATTTTAAGGGGTCATAATAGGGGTCAAAGTTTAAAAAATTGACCGCTTTCTTTTTTTTTTTTTTTGCTCAGCATACACCTCCAAACACCCGGGCAACGCCGGGCTGAAATGGTAGTATTATATAAATTTCATTGAAAGAAAATATTTGGATTTATCAGTGGATTATGCCTTCTTTTGGAGTATTCTTGGATCTTTTGGAAGTAATCCCGAATTTCTAAGTACTCCCTTAGGAGTACACTTGGCACAATCACATTGATACATCAGTTCCCGCTGGATCACCGAAGTTAAGCAACGTTGAGCCTTGTCAGTACTAAATGGGTGACCATTTGGGACTTCCAGGTGCTGTATGTGCTCTCCGCTTATCTCTGCATTGTTTCCAGTCGTCCTGGTCTTCTCCTTGCCACTAGACCCAAACAGTGTCGATTCAGGAGAGGTGTGGTTAGGGATTGAACGACCCTTGCCTCACAATTACATGCGCAACTACAGGGGTTTCGTTTGTCTTTCAAGAATACACGGAGGCATCGATCGACACTTGGAGATTTCAGAATCTTATTTTACAAAAGCATTTTTATGCATTATGTACATTATCTAACACGCCGGTTCTTGCTAGATCACTAAAGTTAGGCAATGATGAGGCTAGCCAGTAGCAGATGGGTAACCATTTGGGAAGGCGAGCCGATGTATGTAACATGCCGAATCATAGAAATTTCCAGGTTGGTATCTGGGGGTGCGTTTAATTCTCTGGAGGAGATTCACCTCTGAATAAACTAACCTGGCAAGTAGGCGATAAGGTGTTACTCCATGTAATTGTGTTCTGACCACGTTTTACAAGAGGCCTTCCTGAAACTGCATGTGAAACAAATGTTTGTCGCAGTGAATGGTCGCATTTGTAGCGTGTGCAACACGAAGATGTGCCTTGTGGATCACCTAAAACATTTTGTAGCTGAGGCTGGCTCAATCTTAATGAGCAAAATGTATATTCGTATCCGAATTCTGCCGACAATGACGACATTATCTAACCTTTCTCTGTACAGGGAACATACAGACATCACACATGAACAGACGTTTAGTTATATATATATATATATATATATATATATATATATATATATATATATATATATATATATGTTATGTAATTCCCTGGAGTTGGTTGGTTGGTTGGTTGGTTGGTTGGTTGGTTGTTTTTGGTTTTACTGCATATCAACCCTTTCTAGGTTATTTAATGCCGAATTCAATTATTTTGGAAATAGTATTCATGTTGCATCCAGTTATTTTATAGGATGTTTTTATTCTTCAAGCTCCTTGTATTTTCAATCGTCAGTTTGTAGCTTTTGGTTTGGCTGTTTTATAGTGGATTTTATCATTGTTGTTCTCTGTCTTGCAGAATGTGATGGCTTTTGCAATGGGAGGGGGAAAATGGTTACAGTATCATTGATCAGTACATTTTGAGTTGGAAAACCAGTCAGAAAATGGGGGTAGATAGAAAGAGAAGGCGAAAATAGGAGGATGGAAAAGTCGGAAAAGGCAGGTTGTTTTTGTTTTTGCAGAATATAAGGCTTTTGGGGATTATATTTTTTGGAAGAGTCCTATTCTTTAATGTAAGATAAGATTTTTCCGGTGTTGTTCTTTTTGAAGATTTTTTGAAGATCTATTTCTTTGTAGTGTTTTTTTCTAATTTGTGAAAGATCTATGCATTCAATTAGTAGTAGTTGTGCTTGACAGGGAATGCATTGGGGTTGAGTTTCTCCTTTTAAGAGGTAAGAATGTGTTAGGTGTGTGTGACCTATTCTAAGTCTTGTTAAAATGACATTTTGTTTTCTGTTTGTTTTTTGATGATCCCACCTCCACTCTCCAAGTGTGGGTTTTATATTGTATAACTTGTTATTTGTATTTTTATTCCATTGACTTTGCCATTTCCCAATATCCGTGTATGGGATCCTGTGCCCATCAAGGTTCAACTTCATTGCCTCCTTAGCCATAGCATCGGCTCTTTCATTGTCCCTGATTCTCATGTGGTAAGGGATCCAGATGAATATTATTTTCTTTTGGTCGGCAATGAGTTAATTTTGTTTAGGAGTTTGATAATTATGGGGTTCTCCTGTTTTCTTTTTTTTATAGCTGTTAAAACGGATAAAGAGTCAGAGAATATAATAAATTTTTCTGAGTTTTCCTCAGCAATGGTATCCAGTGCTAAATCTATGGCTCTGGTTTCAGCACTAAATATAGAGGCTTCGTTCAGAAGTCGTTTGCTAATTGTTGTAGGTAGCTGCACATCCAACTCTATCGTTATCCTTCGAGCCATCTGTGTATATGTATGTATAGTCAGAGAAGCATAGCTTGATATTTTTAAGTTCTTCTTGAAATATGGCAGGATTTGTTTTTGATTATTTATTTTCATTTAAGTTCGGTATTACATCTGGTTGTCTCATAGTCCATGGTGGGCTTTCGGATATTATATAATGGTGGATATTTGCTATTGGAATTTGAGATTCTTCTATACTGGTTTCCATTCGGAGTCCGAAGGTTTTATGGCTTTTTCTTTTCTGTTAGATAGGTTTATATATTTGGGGTCAAAGGTGCATTGATAAGCAGGGTTTGTTGGGCAAGACTTTAGTTTCAAGTAATATTGTAAGCCAAGTTTTTCCCGTCTGAGCTTAAAGGGTGCTTCGCAGGCTTCTGCATATAAACTTTCTTTAGAGGATGTTCTATATGCTCCCACGATTAGTCTTAGTCCCACATGGTGAAGGGAGTCAAGGATATTTATATAGGAAGATCTTGCTGACTCATAAATGAAACAGCCATAATCCAGTTTTGAACGAATTAGAGTCCTGTATAGTTTTAGGAGCGTTTGTTGGTCTGCTCCCCGGTCTGTGTTGGTAACAACTCTTAATAATTGTAGAGCTTTGTGACATTTCTGCTTGAAATATCTCAGATGAGGAATAAAATTCAATTTTTTGTCAAAAATGATCCCTAGGTATTTATATTGATCAGTATCAATTTTTTGCCATCAAGTTTGAGGGTTGGATCGTTGTGCATTTTTTAATATTACAGAAGTGCATGCACTTTGTTTTTGATTTTGAAAATTTAAGACCATTTTCTGTGACCCACCGGTTTATTTTGTTTAGGTTCAGCTGCAATTGTCACTCTATTGTTTGGACATTTTTTGATCTATAACAGATCAAGAAGTCATCGACATATAGGGAGCAGTCGGTTCCAGGACTTAGGCATTTGGTAATATTGTCAATCTTTATATTAAATAAAGTGACTGATAGCATGCTTCTTTGTAGAGCCCCTTCCTCCTGATTTTCGTGGATCCCACGTTGACCTTATAGTTTCTGTCAGACAAAAAATCTTTTATTAATTTGGGTAGTCTGCCCTTTAGTCCAAGATTGTGTAGGTTTCGTGATACCGTATTGTAAAAAATTTATTTTCCACCTTCTGTCTTTCCTACTCTCTCCCTCTCCTTCTTTACCCCCCCCCTATTTTCTTGGTGTATCTTATGCTGCTACTGCTTGTTATATTCGTGCCTTTTGATTGATAAAAGGAGACGTGTGCACCATTTTGTGGGAAGTTTTGGACACGAGAAAGAAGTCGGCTCGCTATCCCGCGTCAAGAGAAAAGACGTTAAAAATCACAAGTTTAAACAAGAGAAACCAGTGGTTTGGTTTCTTTTTCTTCAATCGAGATTCATCAAGGAAGACGACACAGAATTACTCAGAAAATACTGTTTAAAAAATCAGTTGTAAACGAAATTACAACGACCTCTTCACCGAGGAAAAAAGAACTATTTTAAGGCCCACAATTGGTCTTGTAAAAAAAGAATACTAACTCCAGTGAGGCGTTAGAATTCACGTCAAAAGGAACCCAGAAATCTTCTATATATATACATTACACCAAAGAAGATTTGGATTATTTTCTTGGATTACTGAACCAAGAGGATTGAAATTTTCTCGAATGAGAACGTTTAAGTTAATGGCGCAAGGGAGGTAATTTACATTCACCCTCTTTTAAAAAGATTAAGTGTAGACGTGTTTTATTTAAGGTCTTTGACAGGCAGTAAGCCCTGACTACACCTATATTCTTACCCCTACTATCTCTTACAATATCGATAATGGAGTTCTTTGAGAACCGCCAGAGGGACTAATTTGGCAGACACTGTTATTGGGGAACATAAAACTGACTATATCTTTCTTTCCCTATTTACCTTTCCATTTATTAAAAAAAAAATTGTTTATCGTAGTATTCTTTCGTTTTTTTTCCCTTCTTGTTGTGCAATGGGATAACCTTTATTGAACGTCATGATAAAATCCCTGTTAGTATATTTACGTTGTATCATACGCTTTTTCTAAATCGAAGAAAATGGTCGTTGTATGTTCCTTTTTTATGAATCCCTCACTGATAAAGGTTTCTAAGCGTACCAGGTTATGAATAGTGCTTCTTTTATTTCGGAACCCACTTTGGAGGTTTGTAATCAGACCATTTGATTCAAGGTACCAAGTTAGTCTTTTGTTCACTATTCTTTCGAATGTCTTACATATGCAGCTTGTTAATGCTATCAGTCGGTAGCTTTTGGGATCAGAGTTAATTTTATCAGGTTTTGGGATGGGGATCACTCTTGCTTATTTCCATATGTCAGGGAGTTCACCCCTGATCCAAATGTGGTTGAAGATGTTTTGGAGGTAGATTAAGGATTTTGAGGTAGTTGTTTCAAGAACCCGTAGTGGATCTCATCTGGCCCTGTTCCAGCGTTGTGTGAACTGTTTATAGTCGTTTTATCATTTTGGGTTTTATTTTTTTTAGAGAAAATTTTTTCCATTGTAAAAGGTGAAATTTTATTTCATTTCTTTAAAGCGTTTCCATTACTAAAAATATTTAGTTTTCTTTGCTTGAGCATTTCTGTACATCCTCTGAACTTGAAATGTCAGAAACATCTGAAAAGCTTCTTTTTTTTTGGGGGGGGGTAATAAAAGCATAATCAAATTAGATTGGTTTTTTCATCATCTTTGCTTCCCACCCACCTCGGAGCCTTATATGGGAAGTGCCTGGGGGTGGGGGGAAACCCATTCGCCCAGGCTCAGCAAAGATACAAATATGATATACTCGATTTACGTGATATCTTTCATGAGCACCTGTTTTCCTTTGATGTTACTATGGGGTACGTAATCATTTAAAGGGTTTGCAGCCATGTCATAGATATTTCACTTCGTCTATTGACCCTCAGCCACCGCTTTCCACCATATATTAGGAAGTAGATATTTGTGGGGAAGGGATCGGGCCATTCCGACCGCTTGTCTAGCCTAGTAAGGGCCAAAATGATGTGTTGGGAAGTGGGAGCACTAAAACCTGACCTCCAAGTCTCTCAACTAATGGTATTACGGGTCGCTACCTACGGCCAACAGGTAACCGCATTGAGGGACTTCTACTCTCTGCAGGGGGACAGTCGGCATATTCTGATGCCTTACTGACAGGGTCTAGTGGAATCTGATCGATTGGAAAAAATTTTATATCTCCAGTTGTTTGTTTCTTTAAATATTTATTTATGGATTTTAGTTTAATTATCTTGGTTGGTATTTTTAAGTTACGAAACCAGTAGGGAAGTAGGGGTGGAATGACAAAAAGAAAAGAAAAAAAAAAGAATGTGTGTGGTGGGAGGAGGGAGGTGGGGGAGAGGGCTGTTGTTTTTGTTTTTGCAGAACATATTTAAGTTTTACAAAAGAGGATAGAAAACAAAAACAGAAATTCAATGTAGGCGCATTTCGTCTCAGGAAGTCAAAAAACAGCCTGATCTGGTGGCACCAGTCCCTGGAGTTATAACAACATTTTAGTTAACTTTATATATATATATATATATATATATATATATATATATATATATATATATATATATATATATATATGAAAAGTGGTTATTTATTGTATATTGAAAAGTGTTTATGATATTTTCAATCAGACACTTATTTAATTAAGTAGTCTATGTTCCTATGAAGAGTTATCTAAACAAAAACACATGAATGCTACACGAACGAACTTGCCAATTATGAATGACATGAAAAGAATATTTTCTCTCTTGAATGAAATAGCAAATATCTATTAAACTTTTTCCCCCTGTTTATCTGCAAATTAGATTTGTACACAGTAAAACATTTAAAAGCAGAAGCTTGTATACAATTACTTGTGCGCTGTCTGCCTGGAAATAAATTCGAAAACAAAGTCATACTAGTGGAAACTGGAAATTCCACAGTGGACCGTGTCATATGTTTAGGGAGTTGAGTTAGTGCTTTTCGGGCACTCCAATATAAAATAATTAATTCAACACTAGCTACTGTATAAACGAACAAACAACTTCGTAAAATTTAACAAAGAAAAGGTTTATTGAAGCAAGTCAGGGTAAGATGCAAAAAAGAAATAACTCGGATAAAACTTGTCTGCCTTTACCAGGTAGTTATTCCCAAGTGGGAATCATCGATACCGGTGTAGGCAGAGAGAGAGAGAGAGAGAGAGAGAGAGAGAGGGAGAGAGAGAGAGAGAGAGAGAGAGAGAGAGAGAGAGAGAGGAAACAGGTCTGCTCTCTTTGGCGTCTGGCTGGAGAAGGAAAATTTTTCTTGTCCGGAACGGAAGCAGTTAGAGTTCCTTAGGGGGTAAGGAAGGTCCCTGTGCTATACCTCTAATTGGTCAGCATGTGCCATATCGCACAGTCAGAGCAGGCACTGACGCACAAGAAAAGAGTTCTATTTGTTTCTGCTACATATGTAATATATTGATGTTGTCATTCTGTGGATGTTCAACGTGAATGGAGACGCCCTAATATTATTGTAGTTCTTTTGAAAAAAAAACTGCAAAAGTATTCATCTAAGCTATCAGGGACACCCGGCATAGCCCGGTTATAAAATAGCCTTGAATATGATATTTTAATTTATGCAGATTTCGTATATACTATTAGAAAGTCAATTTTCTATCGATTCTTATCTATATATCTATAAAAGTGAACGTGTGTGTGTGTGTGTGTCTGTGTGTGTGTGTGTGTCTGTGTACATTTCCCTACGCAATAACTCTGTCAATTTTTAGTCTACAGACTCAAAATTTGATAAACAGGGTAGTGAGAAATTACCGGTTTTTTTTTGTTTTTTTTTTCCAAAGCATGCACCTCCAAACACCCGGGCAACGCCAGGCACCCATGCTAGTATATTTATAAAAGTGAACGTGCCTGTGTGTCTGTCTGTGGTCTGTGTGACTGTGTATATTTCCCTACGCAATAACTCTCTCAATCTTTAGTCTACAGTCTCGAAATTTGATATACAGGGTAGTGAGATTTGGGAAAATCGATGTGATCGGGTTTTCGCCCAGAATTTGGCTGCTAAGGGGTCAAAGTTCAACGATTTGACCTTTGAGAACTCTACCAAACTCCTCCGACAGTTTTGGGTCTAAACACTTGAAATTTTAGATATAGGTTCCTTGGACATGGATCTAACTTAATAACTTGATTTGAGCCCAAAACAATAAATTTTAAGGGGTCAGAATAGGGGTCAAAGTTTAAAAAAATTGACCGTTTTTATTTATTTTTGTTTTTTGCTCAGCATACACCTCCAAACACCCGGGCAACGGCGGGCACCCATGCTAGTATATTATAACGTTGTGATTTCCAAAATAAACAATATATAAATATGATTTGAATGCATGAGCTTGAATCGAAACCACAACCAAAACTTATGAAGAAATATATATATATATATATATATATATATATATATATATATATATATATATATATATATATATATATATATATATGGGACGAATCCAATATTTTTCCAATTCCGATACAATTTCCGATTCTGATTCCGATTCTTTATAAATCTCTAAATATTTAACTATAGAGTTGTTATTTTCCCCGAATTCTGTAAAAAAAAATGTTAAATATGCAGATATTTTCCTAAACGTCAAAATACATTTGTGGAGAGTGATCTATCGATTTTAGCTTTAATATTATTTTCAAATCAATAAATATTTATTATTGTATCATCATTTCCAGCAATGGAAAGTTTTGCTTTAAACAAAATCAAATAAAAAAAGACAATTAAAAGAATCGTTTTGGCATCGGAAAATAGGCACTAATTCTTTCGATTCCAAAACCGATTCTGATACTCCCAAATTTGTCGATTTTATTGATTCCTGATTTCGATTCTGATTAATCGCCCTAACATTAATATATATATATATATATATATATATATATATATATATATATATATATATATATATATATTATTATTATTATTATTATTATTATTATTATTTAACTAACTTTCTTGGATTCTGCATCTTTGGATTCTACCGTCATTGGAAATTTTACCCTTCACCAGACTATCCATTCACGTGAAATCACTTTTTTATTCACCCTATTCCCTCTGCTTCACTTTTTGTTATAAATTAAGATCTATTACTTACTTGTAGTTTCATTTAATACTTTTGCAAGCAAAATCCGATCCTATATATATATATATATATATATATATATATATCTTGAGTTCCTTCAGCTATAATCGAAACCGAAACCAAAACTTACGCATAATTCTTGGTAAAATTATTTATTACAAGAAATGTAAATTCATAATAATGAAACAACAGTAACTCGGAAGGAAAACGATGTAAGTGTGACACACAAAATAACACACACACACTATTGTATATTAATACATAGATTACCAAAATAAAAACTAAAATTAAGAAATCGAATTCTAGTACTAATTTAAACCTGTACATCAACATTATGGGGTCAACAAAGATATTCTATTTACTCTTTTTCACTCCAAAGGAGGCATATTGCCACTTGGATGTAAGGGACTACTACGTTAGATAACGTCTGGCATGAGGAGCTAAGCAATAAGATGTCCGTTCACATTAGATTTATACTTTTGTGGGCTAATACAGATAGAGAAGCAGGAAACAGGAAGGGGTTTCCAAAGTTTAACAGTTTGAAAGAAGAAACTATTAAAGCAAAAAAGCATCCTGGCATCTAGGAACCTCAACAGTGAAGTGGTGCGATTTTGGCGCTTGTCAGGTTAGTCAGGAGTTTGTACGTCAGAGGAGCAAAAGTACTACAAGTGCATCAGAGATGAAACATTGCTGCGATGAAAAAGTAGTTGAAACTTGGTCAACATTGCGGGGTTTCTTAGATTGGAAACTCTTTTCAGAATCCGTTTAAGAGTTAGAGACTTAGTGAGCTATTCCATGCCAAATCATCCAGTAAAAGATCGAAATTTCACCCCCACCCTCAGAATTTTTTTATCCTTTTGACACCTATAAGATATACATAAGTTATGATGAACCGCCAAATATCAGACCCAGCAATCGATGGGAACACTGTTTTTGAGCCCAGCCAAAATAAGGCCAATAGGGTGAAAAAGGACCGTCGCGTGTAACCCATCGTTACAAAATTGTAAAAATGTTGAAAAGTATTTACTTTCTGGCCTAGAAAATTGCACCTAGTAGGGTATTTTGACCGGGAAATCCAAAAATCAACCTTAGAAAGGCATGGTAGTTCATCTTGTGGGATGTTTTGCCCATTTATAAGCACAGACATCTTCTGCGGGAAGACCCAAAATGGAATAACTTTAGGGGTCAAGAAAAGACAACTCTAGGGGTCAGAGATGATATTTGTTTTAATATTTAGATAGCCAAAGATAGACCTTCCAGAATATATACAAGTTCATATTCGGTATTTTATTCCGTCACATTGAAATTTAATGCCAAAAGTTGACAATTTTCAAAAAAATCGTAGTTGAAAACGCCCAATTTTCATCTAATGTTGTTATATATAAAAAAGTTTTATGGCTGTCTTTGTGTGTTTATCTTATGATTTTATATTCACGTGGTAAAATTCTGTCATTTAGATGATTTTTTTTTTAAATTACGATACTTAGAACTGTGCTTAGAGGCTCCCATGTGGCTGGCTTGTGCACACAAGTAACCCGAAAAAGTTGGAAATGCTCTTTAAAAGGGTGGGGGCGGCGGGTATAGGAGGATATAAGCAAAAAAAAAAAAAAAAAAAAGAAGAAATCCGTAAACTAGACAATTTGCTAAAGATATTACCCCCCCTTCTCTCTCTCCTTGGACGACAACCGACTGAACAGTTCCTTTTTAAAACCAATCTTGTTTACCCAACATTCACTTATTTGATACTTTATCCTAACTACTTTTGAAAAATATTTTTTAAATCAATGAATTTTTGAGATGAGGATTGGTTATTTGTATTATTTGGAATATTTTGACTACTATTCTCATCTTGATTGTCATTTTCACAACGTTTCCCGGAGTTCGACAAGATACACCTGATGGTGTTCGGAGGTTACATCAACTGAAATGTTGAGAAAATGACAACCAAGATGAGAATAATAGTTCAAATATTCCAAATAATACAAATTAATCAGTTTTGTAATTTTAAATAAATGTCTTACAATAAAAACCAATAATCCTGATATTTTTTGTTCTCTTGGTTTAAGATGGCAAGTTCACCGAAAAAAGTAAGAAATGATGTGGGCACATGTTTTGGAAAAAGTCTGAAAGATGAATGTCACCAGAGAAATGCTGTAGAACTGAAATCATTCGCAGAACTGTCTGAAGATGAACAAACTGTCTATCGTTGGAGAGCTGATTTAGAACAGAACTGTGATCTGGGTAGTATATGTAAGTACCACAATAGCAATGGTTTGTTCCAGAAAGGAAGTAAGTGCATCGACCTGGTCAAACTCCATACTAAGAAGAAGCCTAATGGGACACACAACATATCACTCACTATGGCGGCAGGGCTAAGCTCCATGGAATTTAGAATCAATGACGAAGCTGTTGTTCCCGGATGGAAGGTCCGTAAGAACTGTCATGAACTAGTAAAGTTGCATCTGGCTGGATACAAGGATTCAAAAGATGACGATGAATGCTTGCAAGATGAGATTGCAGAGTGTGAGCCTAACATGCTTGAATCAACATTACATCAGTCAGAGCAACACGATCTCCGAAATCATAATTTTGGAATGATTGGGATATCCCCATTGAAATCACATGCCCTAGCAAATTGAAAGATGCCTGTGATAAAGTCAACAGAAGTTTTGAGAAGCAGAAGGAAATGGTGAAGGAGCTGTTTGAATTATCGGACACCTCGCAACTGGATATGACTGAATGGTTGGTGGAGAAGGATACCGAGGCAAAAGCAAGAAACTTTGAACGTCTCATGTTTCTACTGAAAGAGAAGACTACAGACAAGGGTACACACACACACACACAAGAGAAAATACAAATCCTTACAATGCCTCCACTAGATTGGTCCAGAAAAGAAGTTGCCAGTTTCTTTGGGGTAAGTGAATACCTAGTTCGAGAAGCTCAGAAGTTGGCTGCAGAAAAAAGGCATCATGGTGATGCCTGAATCGAAAAGTGGATGCAGTCTATCGCAAGAAATTGAGGACTCTGTAAAACTATTCTTCGAGGATGATGAATTCTCAATGTTGATGCCAGGAACCAAAGACTATGTTAGCATTGCTCGAGACGTTCACAAACAAAATCATCTTCTATTGTGTAATCTCAAGGAATTGTATTGTGCATACAAGGAGAAGTACACTCATCATAAGATTGGGCTTTCCAAGTTTTGGTAATTGCGTCCTAAGTGGTGCATCACTGTGTCTTCATCTGGTTTTCACTCTGTGTGTGCTTGTCAAATTCATCAAAACACTACATTGATGATCGATGCTTATTGCAATGTTATCAATCATACAATTAAACAACGAGGACAAACTTATTGGAGGGAGAGAGTAATAAGAGCTAAAACAGATGGAGAACCAATAGAAAATCCAGAGGAACAGCATGAACAATTCCCTCTGATCAACACGACATACAAAGACATGGTATCATTGATAGTGTGTGATTCAGAGAAATATGAATGCACGATGCATCGATGTTCTAATTGTGCAATGATCAGTTCTTTACGAGAGCATGTTACTGCAAAATTTGAGGAGTTTGGGATTACAAATGATATAGATTTTGTTCAGTGGGACAGCACTGCCCGGACAACATTACGCACATACTCATGTCCTGTAGAGGAATTTATTGACTTGTTGGTGGACAAAATTGACCTCATCACTAAACATTCATACATTGCAAAAAAGTCAAGCTCGGTATCTAAAGACGAGGAAGGATGAGTTGGATGGTGAAACTTGTTTGTTGCTGCTTGATTTCGCAGAGAATTATCACTTCATTGTCCAGGATGAAGTGCAGGGGTATCACTGGAACAAAGAACAGTGTACTCTGACTCCTGTGGTTATTTATTACAAGAACTCTGAGAACAAACTTGTTCACACATATTTATGCATAATTTCAGACGATCTGACCCACGATACCAATTTTGTGCATCAAATTCAACAGCTGGTATGTGATCACATTAAAGAGAATCTTCCTCAAATGAAACGTCTCGAGTACTGGAGTGATAGGTGTGCCGGTCAGTACAAGAACTACAAAAACTTTATGAACCTCTGCCACCACAATTTTGACTTTGGATTCCAAGCTTTGTGGTCCTTCTTTACTTCTAATCATGGGAAGTCCCCTTGCGATGGCATAGGAGGTGCAGTCAAACAGAAGATGGCAAGAACCAGTTTGCAGAAACCTGTTAACGACCAGATCTTGATATTCAAGGCAGTGGAGAAGTTCTGTCAGGAGGAGCTGGAGAATCCTCTTCTTTTCAATTTACAAAAAGGATATGGTTGCTGTCGGGAGAGGATGGAAAAGCGATATGCTGAAGGGGACACAGTGTCAGGTACTCGAAGCTGTCATCACTTTGAGCCAGCATCAACTACTTCAATTAGTGGTAACAAACTCAGTGATGATGAGAGCTACATGATCAAGAACCATACTTTCTCGACGATGCCTTCATCAGAGGAGATGGAGAAGTTCCTTAAACCAAACGACTATGCAGCATGCCTGTTTGATGGGTACTGGTGGATAATCCTTATTGATCAAATGAATTTGGAAAATAAAGACGTCACATGCAAATTCATGCATCCTCATGGTTCAACTCAGAACAATAACTTTCACTGGCCACATAGAGAGGATAATGCATGGGTGCCGTTTGGAACATCCATTATGAAAATTCACCCACCAAATTGTAGGTCAAATAGTGGTCGACAATTTAAAATCGATGAAAACCAGTTTAATCATACAAACAATACATTTAGAAATATGTAACGTTTAAAAATATGTAACGTTTTAGTTTCGTGTTTATTACTTTAGTTTATTATTCTTTTGTGTTCATCTTTTTAATTCATTATTCTCTACATTTTTCCAGATATGGAGTAGACTTGTCAGCCCCCGCCCTCCCGAGGGGGACTTATATTTTGAGGCATGTCAAAATGACGTAATTTAATCACATAAATATAAAATCATAAAATAAACACATATATACCTCTAAATTACACCCAGGCAGCCATAAAACTTTCTTATATTTAATAACATTAGATGAAAATTGAATGTTTTCAAGTACGATTTTTTGAATATTGTCAACTTTCAGCATTAAACTTCAATGTGACGGAATAAAATACCGAATATGAACCTATATATATATTCTGAAAGGTCTATCTTTTGGCTATCTAAATATTAAAATTGATATCATCTCTGACGCTTAGAGTTGTCTTTTCTTGACCCCCAAATTTATGCCATTTTGGGTCTTCCTGCGGAAGGTGTCTCTACATATAAATGGGCAAAACATCCTACAAGATGAACTACCATGCCTTTCGATGAGTAGTCCCATCACGGCGCATCGTGACAGTCCTTTTTCATTCTATTGGCTTTATTTTGGCTAGGCTCAAAAACAGTGTTCCCATCGATTGCTGGGTCTGAAATTTGTCGGTTCATCATAACTTATGTATATCTTATAGGTGTCAAAAGGAGAAAAAAATTCTGAGGGGGGGGGGTAAAATGGCCTGGATGATTTGGCATGGAATAGCCCTAGTGGGAAATGTATCAGCCTAGGTGGGGCAACAATAGTCCATGCATGGTGTAATTTTTTTTTTTTACATAGACATAACCACATATCAAGACCCAGAGACCACTCGAGGATAAGGGTTAAGAGTGTACAGTAGTGGATTGGACAACATAGTAACTGTTAGTAATGGAAATTCGGTAAATTTGTTAACTTAAGTGGAACGGCTTATCAAGAACTTGTTTACGTTGGACTTGAAAGCAATCATATTGTAGTCAGCTGGAAAGCAGGTAAACGGAAGACAGTTCCACAGGCGTGCAGTTCATAGAAAGAAGCTTTGTTCATGGAATCTACATTTAGGTTTTGGCACAGATAAAGAGTGGGGAGAATTATTGATAGTGTTTTCAGCTAGACGAGTGTTTCTCATGAAAGTTTGGCGAGCGGAGACAATAGATTGAAGCTCAGTCGATCGCTTGCCATGAAAATAACGATAAAGTAGAGAAACTCGCAACATCTCTTCTGTGAGATAGAGGAGGTTGCAGGGAAGAGAAAAGGACATCTCCTACGAGGATACAAAGTCTATTTTGAACTCTATCAAGGCAGGACAAACCCTTTCTAACAGCTCCTGCCTAGATGTGGCAACGGCACTCCATCCTTGGACGTACCTGGACATTATATAGCATCAGCAGTGAGATATCTACTGGAACGGTAGAAGGAGCCAATGTGGCTTTGTAAAAAATATAGGATGCTTTCTGGTGTGTGTAATTTTTCAGCACAGTAGAAAAAGTCCAAATTCTTTGCAGCAGTCTTGGCAATGACTTCAATGTATTTGTTTCACCTCATAATGCTTGTAAATGTCAAGCCGAAGTTTGAAAGAGGAGCTCTCAGGTAAGGTGTTATATGTCGTGGTAAACGATGGTTGGGGTTTCTGTTGTTTTACTTCATTTCATTTCTCTCTTCATTTATTTTCCAAGAAAGGAATGCCTATTAGACAATATCCTCGAGAGTAAGGTCTTTCTGTACAGGTTTTTTAGGACATGTAAAACCTGACTAAATATTCAAAATAACATGGTATTCGCAGCCCAAAATAAGATCGCCTCAATATGGCTATCCCACACTAGTTTACACAAAGAATGGTGCACCTTATCCAAGTAATGTTGCTTATAATAACAACACTAAGCTGGATACTGTACCAGACTAGGTGAATTCTTGTAATGTGATCCAGTAAAACCAATAGACGATGAGTTATGTTATAACAGTTAACTTGTCAGGGTAGCACTTACATGTGGCAGCCCAGAAAAAAATGGCTGCACGAGTTTGAGTTATGTAAAAACGGAAACTGATTGAACCTGAAACGATATACGAAACCTACACACTCATCCAACATCATTCTTTAAAACTAATTATAATTAATGTGCACGAAGATAGCAAAGACCGCTAGTAGATTTGAAACCATTTTTCGTTTATCTAGTTTGTAGTGTCTCAAATTCGTCTTTCAAATTGATGCTATAGAGCGGTGCATTAATACTGTACTTTCTAGAAAATATTTTTATACTTCAATTGCATCCTTTAAGTCTCAAAAGACAATATCCTCTGTAAGAGCAGCTTTGCGTGTAATTGTGAGGCAAGAGTTGCGCAACCCACGACCACACCATCTTTTGAATTGGAACTATTTTAGTCCAGTGGCAAGGAGAAATGCTAGACAACTGGAAACACTGCCGAGATAAGCGGAGAGCACGTACAGCACTTGGAATTCGCAAATGATCACACATTTTAGCACTGATCAGGTTCAACGTTCCCCAAAGAGATTTAACGTTTTTATCGATTCTTTCTGATGGCACAAAGGTTTTCAATTCGCGATAGAGACAGATACCAAAATTTTGAAAAAATTTTTGGAATCCGCTTTATGGAGGACCTCAAACCACTATTTTATACTTATTGGCACAGAGAATTGAACCTTTAACCTTGAAGAGAAGGTAAATTTACAACTGATTATTTTGAAAGTACTCTAACCACTGCGCCAGAAGTCATTGGATTTAGAACCTGTATGGCTGACGGGACGGGAGCATGCTACCTTCGAGAAATAAATAAAGAGTTCCGTTCGAAATTCCGTCCAGATTCCCCGAATTCGATAGAAATATTCCAGAGTTTGACAAGATACACCGGAAGAAGGTCGGAGGTTCCATCGTTGTGAAAATGATACTCAAGCTGAGAACAGTATTCTTGACGATTCAGTTTTAGAGAAAAACAAAACGCGGAATTCAATGTAATGCATGTGATGATTCATTGTAAATTGAATAGGCATGGGAATTTATCAAAGATTGGTTCTGCCTGATTTTTCATCCGCCATCATGATTACTGCATTTCACAAAAGACCAAAGATCTCTCTTAGGATGATACGCCTGGAAAAGTTTACACAACTCATGAAATTATCAGAAATTTGTTCCAACAGATTACAATATCTTTAAAAGTTTGAAAATTTATTTACTTCAAACGAAAAAAGTCTAAAATAATTTCGCTTTCATTTATCAGTTAACAACCTACAGAATTTTATGAATGTGATATTAAAATACTTATCGACAGTTGGAAATAGGTCAGAGAAAATTGGGACTGCATTAACGGTTGAATAAATATTATATTGATTTTTGTTTTATTAGACATAAAGACCAGACGGAATATTTGTTACAGCCCAATATATTATTTGCTGTTTTTGTTTGTTTATTTTTTGTTTTTTGGTAAATAATATCTACTTTAGTTTTCCTAAAAATTTTGACATTATGGTTATATCTGCGTAAATAAAAATACATTCCCAACAAGATGTTAACTCATCTACTGCCGATACAAAATGTTTTAAAACTATATACAAAGGAAGGTAAGACGATTCTCTCTTTCTCTCTCTGGCAGTTTCTGTTAGTGCGTCAAGAATAATTTCTGTAATTTAGACCAAAGTCCGTTAATTATATTTTTTGTGACGTCCTAACCAAAGATCTGTTACAATAAATATGAGGAACAATCATGCGACACAGTCGTGTATCATCCTCTCACCTTCCGCCACATTTTAATGGAGAGTTTCTATTCTTATATCTAGAAAAAGGGTTCTGTAATCTTTCTGTATTTGGTAAATAAACCTTAACATGGTTAAAATTTGTTTAAATTGCTTAATTCTAAAATGAAAAAAGGATGACTAGAAGTTCGTCGATAAATAATTCAGTTCAGGACTTAATTGATTTCTAGCGGTTAACGAACTATTTTATATATGCGGGTCAATGCACTTTGCCGACGCGATTCGACAAAACTAACCAATCGGTTGGCAGAGCGCATTGATTTTAGCTGTCCTCTAAAGGAGTATTTTTTAGCCCCTTGGAAATTCAGCTGATTTTGTCAGAGATACACCAGCGAGCGACCAGAACAGATCTCTCTCACAGCACCGCTACTCACTGGCTACGCTGCGCGCCCGGCCCACCGTGCCCGGGGTGACAAGATCAAAGTGTAGTATCTGTTCCGGCAGATACTGCAAGCTATGACTAGCTATGACTAGCAAAGACCATATGTGGGGGCAACCCCACATATCTGACCTTACTTGTCAAGGATTCGTCACTTGACACTCAGCCCAACAGGTGAGGGGCCGGGAACCGGCCCAGCACCTGTTGGACTGAGGTACACCGCCTGGGTAATACCTAGGAGGTCCACCCTCCCAGGCCTTGCCACCGGGCTTTCCGGTGGGGCAAGTTTATTGCTTGCTGCTTGAGGCGCCCCGACCGGGGAATGCCGACGGGGTTACTCAGGCAATTTTTAAAATTGCAGGAGTGCCCCTCCTTTAGGGGAGCCTGCGGGGTTCCCACTTTCCGGCCTTGTGCCACATTTTGCTGATGTGGGCAGCAAATAAATATCAACCCCACATGTCTGACCTTTAACCAGCTCCCATTTCCCACCTCTCGGGAGCTGGTCCCCTTTTCCCCTTCCCCCTCCCTTCACTCCTCACATTAAAAATCGGCCTTGTGCCTAATTTGCTCGGTGGGGGAGCAAATAAATACCATCTATTCCGGCAGATGCTGCACTTAAGATGATTTGTACCAGTCAATGGAGGGGAAACCCTCTATACTGGGACAATTATTATTTTTGGTAACCAGAGTGCCCCCTTTTTGCCTACTTTTAGGGGAGCTGGTTTTTACCTCACATTAAAAACGGCCTTGTGCCTAATTTGCTCAGTGGGGGAGCAAATAAATACCATCTGTTCCGACAGATACTGCAAGTAAAGACCAGCTATGACTAGCAAAGACCATATGTGGGGGTAACCCCACATATCTGAACTTGGTCAAGGTAGGGATCACCCTACGACCACAGTTACTATCCAGCTCCCATTTCCCACCTCTCGGGAGCAGGATCCCCCTTTCCCTCCCCCCTCCCTCCATCTCCACATTAAAAAAACGGCCTTGTGCCTAATTTGCTCAGTGGGGAAGCAAATAAATAAACTGCAAGCAAAGACCATATGTGGGGGTAACCCCACATATCTGACCTTGGTCAATGTAGGGGCAACCCTTCATACCAACAGTTACTATCAAGCTCTCATTTCCCACCTCTCGGGAGCTGGTCCCCCTTTCCCTCCCTCTCTCTCCACATTAAAAAAACGGCATTGTGCCTAATTTGTTCAGTGGGGAAGCAAATAAATACCACTGCAAGCAAAGACCATATGTGGGGGAAACCCCACATATAAGACCTTGGTCAATGTAGGGGCAACCCTTCATACCAATTGTCACTATCCAGCTCCCCTACTCCCCGGGGAGTTGGTCCCCATTTCCCCTTCACTCCTCACTTTAAAAATCGGCCTTGTGCCTAATTTGTTCAGTGGGGGAGGAAATAAATACCTAAAAGTGTAGTATCTCTTCCGGCAGATACTACACTTAAAAAACGGCCTTGTGCTGGCTACTACCATCCGTCGCTCACCTACCCGACGATCAGTAAACGACTCCCAGCCAGGTAGGTTCCTTTGCCCTTTCTTTCTTTTCCGTTCGAGAAACAATCTCGTCTTTCTTCTGCAATAAACTCTTTTGTTGTTAATTGTTTTAAGGAGGTGTTTTCTTGTTTTTGTGATTAATAATTAAATAATTATTAGGAGAGTAATGCACCTACATTTCATCTCCTAAACATTCGTCCACCACATTAATCAGCAACAACAACATGAAAAATGTGTGGTATTCATCAAATATCAGTGGATTCATTTTGTTGCTTTAAAAAATCACTTCATTCGCTCAAGTATTAATCGTAAACTAGCGAGACCTGTGGAAATTCCGCAGGAGACTCATTCATATGTAATATCTGTATATCATTCTGTAGATGTTCAGTGTAAATGGAGACGCTCCGATATTATTGTAGCTTTTTTATTAAAACTGCAAAAGTATTTATCTAATCTAGCACAAACGCCAGGCAAAGCCCATTCGTAAAGTATGCTTAAACATATTTTTAATTCCTGCAATTTTTTTTAAGAGAACTTTATTCTATAACGGATACGTAAAATTCAAACTTTTTTTCGAAATTTTCATTTTTTTATTTCTTGATTAAACTGTACAAGTACCAATAATATAATCACAAAACGTTGGAACGCAATTGTAGCTTATTGCTCTTGTTAAAAATACATCTTGCACATCTACTGGATCGTTTTTCGAAATCTTTGGAATTTATACTAATTTCTACATAATACATAATGTTTTTACAAAAAAATACGTTAGTTTAAAGCATCGCCATTTTACACAAATGAGAGAACTTGGAAGTGTTAAATATGCCGATGGTAGGTAGGAGGGAAAGCAAGACACTCGTGTATGGACGATGTTGGACCGTTTATTTTTGGATAAAAAAAAAAACGATTGCCGGATTTGCCGCGTCTCGTCAAAACTCGCTGAACGAAATGGTGCTAGTGCACTTACTGATCCGCGCTATTTTTTAAATCGTATTTCCAAGTTTAATTGAAGTTTTATATGATTTTTTTTATTCAATTGTAAGGTTAAAGTATAGAATAGGTACAAAACACCCTCCCTTCCCCATGTTAAGAATGGCTTTTTAAATAATAACATCATTTCATTACTGATCAATAAGTGCACTAGTACCAACGAGATGTTGGGCATATAAAATATGCTACACGCGACCTCTCGTTGGTAGTCAAGGTTCGTTTTTCAGACTGCCAGCAACCATTGTAAGAAAGTAATAAGGAACGCAAGAGTGTTATATGCTCAATCTGTTAAGTCCAAAGTAGCTGAGCAGAGGCTTGGTTCCCACCAGTTTTGGCAAATAGCAAACAGAATCCTGAATAGAAGCGTGTGCTCCATCCCAACTATTATCAATGGACCTGAGGTAATCTCGTCAGCATCAGACAAAGCCAAATTCTTTGTCAAGAACTTTGCAGCTAATTCTACCCTTTGCGACCAAGACCGCCAACCTCCAATATTTCCTCCTGTATCAGAAAACACGCTATGTGATATACGTATATCTGTACGTGATGTTGCGAAGCTAATCAAAAACCTTGATTCGAGTAAAGCAACTGGCCCTGATGGTATTCCAATTATAGTACTCAAAAAACTTCAACCTGAATTAGCGCCCATACTTACAAAACTGTTTAAACGTTGTCTTAAGGAGAATAGTTTCCCATCTCCCTGGAAAATCTCATCAGTATGCCCTGTATTTAAGAATTCAGGTGATCGCTCATCCCCCTCTCAGTATAGGCCAATAAGTCTCCTGTGCGTCATGAGTAAGTTGCTAGAATCTGTGTTAAATACAGAAGTAATCAAACATCTCAACAAAAATAACCTTCTTAGTGACACTCAATATGGTTTCCGTTCTGCTAGATCTACAGCAGATGTCCTTACAGTTATATCGCATAGGATTAGCAAATCTCTCGACGGTGGCAATCTTTCTAGGGCAATTGCTCTTGACATATCTAAAGCCTTTGATAGGGTATGGCATAAAGGTTTACTTCATAAGATCGCTAGCTATGGTATAGCTGGAAAAGTCTTCTCAATTATTAAATCATTTCTTTCTGATAGGTTCATAAGAGTAGTAGTTGAGGGGCAAAAATCAGAAGCTCACAGTATTAATGCCGGTGTCCCTCAGGGATCCATCCTGGGCCCAACTCTTTTGCTGATCTACATTAATGATCTTCCAAATCATATCCTTACATCATTTGTAGACATTTACCAAGTTCTCTCCAATTCTCTCTCCTCTGATCTTGAGCACGTAGTACAATGGGGAAAGGAGTGGCTGGTTACTTTTAATGCATCTAAAACCAAGCTTCTCTCTTTACATCATCAACATTCTAATTCACATTTGTCATCAATTGAAATGAATGGCTCTCGTCTTCAGGAGGCCTCAAGTTTTGACAAGCTTCTGGGCTTGATCATTACTCCTGATCTTAAATGGAACACGTATATCAAATCTGTTGCCAAGGCCGCTGGAAAAATGGTGGGATCTTTCTATCGATCCAGGAGATATCTCACTGCTGATGCTATTCTCTACCTATATAAGAGCCAGGTACGTCCAAGGATGGAATACTGTTGCCACATCTGGGCAGGAGCTGCTAGAAAGGACTTGTCCTGCCTTGATAGAGTTCAAAATAGACTTCGTAGCCTCGTAGGAGATGTCCTTTTCTCTTCCTTGCAACCTCTATCTCACAGAAGAGATGTTGCGAGTTTGTCTCTGATGTATCGTTATTTTCATGGAAAGTGTTCAACTGAGCTTCAATCTATGGTCCCCCCTCGCCAAACTTTCACAAGAAACACTCGTCTAGCTGTAAACACTATCAATAATTTCCCCCACTCTTTATCTGTGCCTAAACCTAAACGTAGATTCCATGAACAAAGCTTCTTTCTTAGAACTGCACGCCTGTGGAATTGTCTTCCGTTTTCCTGCTTTCCGGCTGACTACAATATGGTTGTGTTCAAGTCTAAAGTAAATAAGTTCTTGATGAGCCGTTCCATATAAGTTATTAAATTTACCAAATTTTCATTACTAATGATTACTATATTGACCAATTTCTACTGTACACTCTTTAACCCTTATCCTTGAGTGGCCTCTGGGCCTTGATAATGTGGTGATGCCTTTGTAAAAAAAAAAAAAAAAAAAAAAAAAGAAGACACGCATGTCTACGTTACCAGTTTGTTGCCGTTACAAGAAAAGATTGCTTGTAAGCAACGACGCCATTTTGTTGCAAGCCTTTACGTTTTTCTCCCCCCCCTCCTTACTTGTCGGGAAGATAATTCCAAAAAAATATCACTATACTGCACAAGCACCTTAGGTTAGGAGGGGTGTTTATTCCGAAAGGCATTTTCTTATTTTCAACCTCCCCATGTAAAGAATAGCTTCCGGAATAAGCAGGTTGAACACCCAGTGCGAATTGACCGAAATTTTTTGAATATTAATTCTTGAAAGAATTTTTTGGGGGTAGAATTAGCTAAACATGGTGTTGAATAAATGTTTGCATTTCGTCGAACTCCACAGTTTGTCTGCGCATGCTCACTGAACCATTTCATTGAAACAACAAAGATGTCGGCCAATTCAAACTACTAGAAATTACATTGCATAATACAGGTATTTATATTGTGGAAACTTTCTCCACTGAAAGGTAGAGGTTAACAAGGATTTTGCAACAATGGTTTGTTGCGACCTGTGACTAGGTAAAAATTGTAGAACCTTGTCGGTCTGGTAATAAGAGTAAGGATTCAATTTCCTTCAACTCCAATCCCAAACTGAAATCACAGTATTTATTTTCAGAAAATTTACAAAGTAAAAATCAGAAAAATTTGGCACAAGGCCGAAGATGGGGGAGGGGAAAGGACGGTCTTCTCTGACTAATGCTAACTAATCTAACCTAACTAGTTCCTACTTTCACTCTACTTACACCATAATACCACATTCATACTATACATCCATCAGCGTATACATCCTTCATCAATCACCATAAGAACATCATACCATGATAACCTAATTAAAACCCATAAGAAAGGGGGGTTTGGGAAGATAAAAATTTTATATACAAAATACAAATGAAATATTTACAATGTTAGTAACAAAAGACCCCCCCCCGTTGTTAAACTATGGCAGATGCACCGATTCGCCAGCTGAAAGGGTGATGCGGGTCCGAACGCTTTATTTAAAACACCTCTTACGAAAACTTCGAAAGGGAACCCCGCATCTCTGGCGAATCAAGCGATCTATCACCTAATTGGGGAGGGGAGTGGGGTTAAAAAACAAGGACAAACTTAAAAGGGGCCTAATGATCGCTATCACACACTAGCTAGGTTATGAACAAAGAAGCCTAAAAATGGTCCTACTCTTGCCTATATCGTGACCTACTCTGGACTAAAAACGAGTCAGGGCTGACGTTCGTTACTGTCACCCAAAATTCTTTTTCCTAAGGAACATCAAAGAACCAGTCAAGACTTGCTTCTCTCACCCGACACACACGCGCAACTGACACCTACCTTTCAACAAAGTCTGACGAAGAGAGTCTAACTCTCTCGGCCTTGATACGAACCTTCAAATAATGACGGAAGAGTCGTATAAGGTCGAGGGGAGCGAAGTCCTCAGATCCATAGACCACTTCCATACGTGTGTTCCAGATAACACCTCTCATCACTGCTAGCAAGGTCAAACACAAATCTTTTCTGAGCCTATCCGTTGTCGGAGCCCAATTGCTACAGACATTAATAGGAACCAAGGTTAATGAGGATGTGTTCAGTATGCGGACCATGAGACCTGTAACAAACTCAATCAGCGGCGCCACGATGCGACAATAAACGAAGGCGTGACATAAAGTCTCGTCCCCATCGCCGCACCGTTTACAAATAGGCGAATCCACCAAGCCAGCTGAGTGGAGTCTCTTACCGACCCAGAGAGCATCCCGAATCACCAGCCAGGTCAGGGAAGCCTCGTCGTTAGTGAGGCATCCTGACCCAGGCGCCCAAGGCCAGATTGAGCGGAGCTGCTCCTTCGTCAAAGGGAGCCTGCCACCGATGACATCCGTTACGGATCCCCTCACTAAAACCCGATATAATGCCTTTCAGGACAACAGCAGAGTGTTAGAGAGGCGTTCCTTCACTCTTAAGAGGGACTTCAGTGCGCGCCGGCACTCGCGATAGAAGGGATATTCACCTCGGGGCAACCTATGTGCCTCCCCCTCGGAGTAGTGCACCCATCTCAAAGCCGGGAAGGCTTTCTTGGTGTCCTCCATCAAGAGGCCACCGTTTTCCCTATCTTGTGTGCACATTCGATCTAGGTAGTAGAGCCGTAGCGTGTATAGCCGAATCTCAAGGTTTGGCATACCTAGACCGCCTTCAGAAGGATGTAGGTAGCAGACATCGCGACAGACCTTAGGGGCCCTTCCAAGCCATAAGAAGTTGAAAAGAGCCCTCTGCAAATATAGCAGTGTATCTGACGGGATGTGAAGCACTGATAGACGATAAATAGCGATTGGATAGATGTGGGTATTACACACCTCCGCTCGCCCCTTTAATGAAAGGTTTCTACTGATCCACCGTGAAGTTGCAGACCGTACCGCTTTCAGAACCTCCGACTAATTTTTCTCCAGCTGGAGGTCAGGACCAAACCAGACGCCGAGTATCTTGCAAGGCCCATCGCTTCAACTAAAGGGCCCATGAAGGGGCATACCCCTCCAGGAACCAATGCGCAAACCCGAAGACTTGTCGCAGTTAATTTTGGCCCCTGTTACCGTTTCATACAATCTGATTTCTACACCGACGACACTAATCTCAGCACTGCTCGTTACAAGCACAGTTACGTCGTCAGCATAGGCGGAGTACTTCGCCTGGGCATCCACACCTGGCAGAGTGATTCCGCGTAGGACCGGATTCACCCTTAGCCTGCACAAAAATGGCTCGATCGCAAGCACATATAGCATGGGTGATAATGGGCACCCTTGACGAATGGAACGGGGTTAGCATAGAGAAGATGAACCCAAGAGCAAAATTGCGGGCCAAAACCGGCCGCCGATAAAACAGCCTCCAAGTACCGATGGTCAACCCTATCGAAGGCTTTGGACTGATCTAAATTGATCAGCGCGGCCTCAGTGTCGAGTTTTTCTATCATCAGGCGTATCGAGTGCAAGTTATCCTGGATTGTCCTGCCCTTCACGGCACACGTTTGCTCGGGGCTAATAAGACGAGCCAGGACAAGCTGCAGACGATTTGCGAGAATCTTGGCCAAAATCTTTAACTCAGCGTTAAGCATCGTTAAGGGCCTGAAGTTACCTAACCCATCCCCACCATCTTTGCTTTTACGAACAAGCTTTATCACACCCATGGTAAAGTACTTGGAGATTGAGCCGTTCCTAAACCATGAGTTAAACAAAACCGTCAGTAAGGGGACAAAGATGTGCGACAACCTCAAATACACTTCATAGGGAAGACCATCGATCCCCGGTGACTTATTACGGCCGACCCGCTTTAAGGCTTCAATGACTTCATCCTCCGTTATGCCACCTTCGCACCTAGCCGCTTCGGTCGTCGAAAGACGAGAAAAGTCAGCCAAATAGGTGTCGAACTGTTCTAATGACAGACCGGGTTCCATGGAAAAAAGCTCCTGGAAATGGGATCTAAACGCCTCCAGCACACCCTGGTTTGTGGTCACGGTACGCCCGTCCGGCAATGTGACACGAGCGATGTGCCTATCAGCCGCTTGCCTAAGCTCCTCTGCACGCAGTTCAGCTGCCATGTTTGTTGCTTCCTGGGGCATTCTTTTTAACCTAGCCCTAATCGCTAAGGCTTGGTGCTCCTTTTCAGCAAGGGAGGCAAGCCGAGCCCTAATTATATTAACGCTAGCACTATCCCCCTCCTCCACCGCCCGATCTAGTCTAGACTCTAGTGTCACTTTAGCTGTCCTAGAATCTAGATTGAGTCTTTTGTTAAAGTCAGCAGCAAAGGACCTAATGGCTTCCTTAACTTTTACCCACCACTTATTTCCAATAATTGCCCCCGTCAATTCCCACTGTAGGGTTAGTAATAGCCCGTCACGGAAGCCCTTCACATCGAACAACGACATGTTAAGCTTCCAGTAACCGGCTAATCTAGGCTTAGGTATATCTAAGTTTACCCGTACACGAACAAGTCTGTGATCCGAGTAAACTATATTGTGGAAACTTGGACAATCCAATACTCCTACGTCGACTCGCCTAACTAAGAACCGGTCGATATAGCTCGAGAGCTGTATCGAATCGGAGCCGCCTCTACCTGTCCAAGTCCACACTAAGTCACGGGGCTTTTCATTTCGGAATTTGTCGATAAGATCAAACTTATCCACAAATTCACGAAATAAAAGAGCATCCCGATCTCTGTTAGTTCCCCTAGATGTTAACCCAAATCGATCTAACTCGGGATCCAGGACGGCGTTCCAGTCTCCCGCTAAGATAACCGTTCTGGAAACATCTATGAACTGCTCGATCCGCCGAAAAAAAAACAGCCAGCTCAGAAGGGCTATTGGGCGCATAAACCCCAATAAGACGTAATGCCCTACCCTTTATGGTAACATCCAAAACACATAGTCTTCCCTCCGGATCCAAGTAACAGGGGTCACACGACGCATCTAGAGACCTTTTAACTAGCCAGGAAACCCCTCTCGAGCGAACATTATAGTGCGCTGAGTAAGCCTCAAAGGTCTTAGACAGTGCACTCAAATGGTCACTAGGAATAAGGTGGGTTTCCTGCACAAAACAGATATCAACTCCGAGGTGCTGCAGGTCCAAACTCAAGCGTCATTTGCGCGAGTCAGCCCTTAGCCCTCGGACATTTAAACTAGCAAGCTTGAGATCCATAATGGTGCCTTAGGGTTGGGAACCAGGAACGAACATCGCGGTCGTGAGCATGCCGACGGCTCTCGTGAGGGAATAAGTACCCATCGCAGTATCGATGAGGCCGTCACGAGAGATACCACCGACATGCAAAGGATAGGTTAGTTTTGCTATCCTATATAGGGAGGGGTGCATTTTTACCGGGACCCTCCCAACACAACATTTTTTAAGGTTTTTTATGTCGCTATCTTTAAACACAACAAGGGGAGTGGGGAGGTTGAAGGCGTTATTTGCCTCTTCGAACATTAGCCAAAGGTCCTTGGCCTCTTCTTTTTTCCGAACGACGGTTAGGATTCTTTTGGCGTTTGGAAAATTAGCAGGAGTATCTACTAGTTCCCCCCCCCACCTCCTTGAACTCAATTAGTTTTGTGAGGTCAGTTCCTTTGAAGTTCTTGTGATTGTTAATAGCGGCTTGGTTTATTATGCAAATGTCTTTGCCAGGGAGGTAGAGAGTCTTTTTCTTGTGTTCAGGCGAGGGGGTAATGTCCATAGCAGAATGTGTGTGTTTTAGAAGGAGATGCAAGGGGAGTGTTGTGAGTGGTCGCAGAGGTGGATGGAATGGAAGAGGAGGGTTTGTGTTTTTTTGAAGGGCTTAAATGTATTAGTTTAGGCTGTTTATAAGGGACCGGAGTTGTAACTGGAGGAGGCATTTTGAGGGGGGAAGGAGTTTTTGGCTTTGTAGGAGACTGGGTGATAGGGTTGTTTAAAGATTTGGGGCTTGGTTTCGGAGAAGTGGGTTTACATGGGGATTTGGGTGATGGGCGTTGAGCGTCTAATTTCTTTTTTAGTTTGACAATTTCCAGATATTTCTCTTTTTCGGGGTCGTTTTGCAGCATTGCCTGTTCTTTCATTTGGTCAAGGCTCAGGCGTCCAGGGGTTTTTTCTCCCAGGGGCGATTTGCCAGGGTTCTCCCCTGAGGATTTCGTCCGATTCTGTTTCGTTGGTAGACGGCTTGTGAACGCTTTTTGATGAGGATCCCAAGTGTTGTCCGATGGATTTTTTGGTGTTTGGCGGAGGTTTTTTTAAGGGGCACTCTGACGTGAGGTGGCCAATTTCGCTGCAATTCCAGCATGTCGGCCTTCTTCCAGCCACTATTATAGGAAGTTTCTCCTCTCCCGCCTCGAGGAAGAAAGGGATCGCATCGAAGTTTGCCTTATCGAGGAGGATGTCATATGACCATATGCCGTGGAACTCGTCCACCTGCACCGAAACCATTTCGCCATATTTTAGAAGGAAGGCGCCGATGTGTTCTCCTTCAATGTGGTGAGGTACATTAAAAATGGACACCGTAGTCCGACGTTTTCCCATATATTCTGATCTTAGAATATAGTTCTGAGTGATTATCTCTTTTTGTGAGATAGTTAGGCAGTCTTCTGGGGAGTTAAAAAGTACACTCCATGTGTTGTAGCCCTTGCACTTGACGATGCCCAAAGGTCTAAAACCAGCTGTAGCCAAAAGGTTGGTGACGATATCTGTACTTGCTCTTATAACTTTTTTTAACTTTCTGTCGACTATAAATATAGTCAGACACTTTTTTTGGATTTCCTCCAATCTTGGCACGTTGACAATTAGTCCTTTGTTGGTGACAAGTTCCAGGCATTGTTTTGCCTTTTCAATGAATTCATTGACATTGATATCCACTTTCGGTGGTTTGGTCCAGGTGTTTGGCGTAGAAGTAGTGCCGTTTTCCGCTTCCGAAATGTCGATGACAATGGGCGTTTGGCGCGCCGAAGCGGCCATAGCCGAACCGTTAAAAAAACGGTTAAAAGAAAGTAAAAAAAAAAACAACTGTTAAAAATAACAGTAAGGCAAAGGAAAGAAAAAAAAGCGTCGTGTAGAGAAAAAAAATCCGACGGTAATAAAAATAAAAGGGTAGAAATCGCTGATAGAATAACGCACGAGACAAGAGTCAAAAGCAAACTGAAATCACAGCCAAAATTCAGTTCACTCCATCCTTCTTATAATCCAGTTAGCCAATCAAATAAGTTAAACGTAACAACTACCAATATAAAAAGAGTCATCACCCACACAAAAGGTTTCTGCTGCCATTCTTCCTGAGAGTCGCTGGTAAGTGCTTCAAGTTTTCTCAATAATATCTCGAAAACTATTTGTCTGCGCTAATTTACTCTATGATATTCGTTTTCAGCATACACAAATCTTTTAAAAGTCGTCACTTCATTGAAAAATTGTAAGGCGTCTTCAGTTGGTATAATGGAGCACTTTCACAAAAAATTATTTGAAAAAATTCTACAGAATTTAAACCAAACTATTTTTGTTTACTATAACAATATATTAACCTCAGCCCAATGTTTGGGTTCAGCAAAGGTCAATTCAACGCAGATTCCAGGAACAAATCTTCTTTGCCAGAACTGACCGCCTATCGAACACTGTTCCGCTGGCCTACTTCTCAGTTGAATACAACATGGTAGCCTTCAACTCCAATGTAAAAAGTTTTTGTTGAGCCGTCCTCATAATCAAATTCTACCTAATTTACACCATTAACAGTAACTGCACTACAATCTTACATTCATTAACTCTTATCATTGTGTGGCTTTTGGACCTTCATAAATGGTGACTCCCAAGTAAAAGCAAGTGGAGAACAACCGGAAGTGACGTGGAGAATTGAATGGTAAAGATAACTGGAGTACCTACCTCTAATAATTTAAGTGTAGAAGCTTCTATTTTTGTGAAGACATCTGCCAGTAATAGTTCCTCGTCTATTCAAAATGTTACGAATTACTTTTCCGATATCATTTCCTTCGATCTTTTTATGTCGACTCTTTCTCTTTTGTCACTAATAATGTTCGTGGCCTATAAAGCGCTAGTCAGTGATTTATGGGTTTCTATAGCATTGCGCTGATGGCAACACAGATATATCAAAAGTTTATTGCAGTAAAGAATCCACCAAGAATCCTACATTTGCTGCCTCCTCGCTCAATTGCGAATGACTTGTCATTTTCTTTAGAATATTGGTGCTGACAGTCAGAGTTTCCATAAATGTCTTTTCAGCATGAATTTACAAAGTAACTTCTTGTTTCAAGTAATGAAGAGTTCTCTTCAAGGCTAACAATTCTTAAATACACATATTTCTTAAAGGGAGATAATTCATAGTCAATGATTATTATTATAACTTACTAGACGTATCCGTGACCAGTTGGATCACAATCACCGCCACTATTTATACTACTTTGATTTCATTGAAGAATTTGTAAACTGTGGTATTTCTTTTAAGATAGTCTTCTTGCATAACGAACATTTTTTTTTTTACTTCTATATTTTTATCATTACCTATATATTAATAGTATAGCGTGTGTTATTTACTTTGTGTGTCACGCTTACATCCGAGTGACTGTTGTTTGATTGTTATGGACTTCCATTTCTTGTAATAAATAATTTGACCAAGAATTCTTCATAATTTTTATTTCCGTTTCGATTATAGCTGATGGCACTCAAGTTATTTATTTTTTTTTATAAATAATTTTACCAAGAATTCTTCATAAGTTTTTATTTCCGTTTCGATTATAGCTGAAGAAACTCAAGTTACACACACACACACACACAGACACACACACACAGACACACACACACACACACACACATATATATAATAGTTAATGTTCTATCGATTTTTATATATTATAAAGTTGCGATGTCAAAAATAAAAAAAATATATCCATATGATTTGAGTGCACCAGCTTGAATCGAAACCAAAACTAAAACCAAAACCAAAACCAAAACCAAAACCAAAACCAAAACCAAAACTTATGAATATTTTGGTTTTGGTTTTGGTTTTGGTTTTAGTTTTGGTTTCGATTCAAGCTGATGCACTCAAATCATATGAATATATTTTTTTATTTTTGAAATCGCAACTTTATAATGTATAAAAATCGATAGAACATTAACTATTATATATATATATATATATATATATATATACACATATTGATATGTAGTTTGCTTGAAGCATTGTGTGGGATAGGTATGTAAAAGAGATTTAGAAGGCTGTCACAGTGCGAGGAATGAATTATAGTCGCTGTTAGTAAGAGGAGACGAGAACAAGTGGTGGTTTACAAATCAATAAGTACACACATATATATGTGTATATTTTATTATTTTTTATTTATTTATTTATTTTTTTATATATATACTTATTCAGTTGTATGGTAAAATGTCTTACTTGTATTCATGCGACGTATTCCATTATTAATTTCGGAAAAGTTTTCCCTTTTCAAATGGTGTGCGTAACAGGTCGATTCAAAGCATGCTGGATGAAGGGCCGGAAGTTGTGTAGCTATGTGAGGCCTCGGGGCAAATGTGAGTAGGAGATTTATGTCTGGTATGATTAGGTGATTAACAGGTTTATAAATTTGCTATTTTTATTTGTCTTTATTTTAATTTTATTTATTTATTTACTTTTTTATTTTTTGGTTTATAACTTGTTTTAGCGTGAGCTTTTTTTCTTGGTCTCTGTTATGTTGTCTTTATTATTATTACTATTATTTATTTATTTATTTTTTCTGCTGATGTGTGGGTGTCTCTGCTTTTCTGTGTCACTTAAGTCGCTGCTGGGCTGTGTCCGGTTGGCTACTGTAGGGGCAGGCTGTGAAAGCGGAGGGGGGTCGGGGTCGGTAGCTGGGTGTTTAGGTTAGTGTTGCTGGGGGTGGGAAGATAGGCGAGGGGGGAGGGGGATATGGGTGACATCTACAGACCGTCAACATCAATATATTACATATGAATGAGTCCCTTTGGCGAATTTCCTCAAGTCCTGCGAATTATTATTATCATACTTGTCCTTTCCTTACTTAGTCCGTACGTTATGCTTTGAAAAAAGGCTAAATAAAATGTTTTAAGACAAACTGCTTTAGAAAAGGCCACATTTGCGAAATTTTGCTTTAAAAAGAGTCAATCTAGCAACTCTGGACAATAATATAAAAATTACCTCCCTTTAATGTAGCCTCGTTTTCGAATCTATATAATTATAAAACTCAAATGACCTTGTAACGATTGATGTAGCCCACTTTCCGGTTTACGACATCCGGTTGCGCATACGCGCATAAACATTAATCCATAATAACGTAAACAAATAAACACAAATCGCTTCTTTTGCAGATTTTAACCTGCGCACTGAAATATTAACGTTATTATTTCGAAATTATTATTTAACATGGGAAGAGTGGGCGGTACAACATGTCTTTATTACAACTATACTGTCGCTATTTTCTTACAACTAAACAACTTTAACCCGTTTACAAACATAAGAACAATTGTAGTAAAGCCAAGACTACTACTACTACTACTACTACTACTACTACTACTACTACTACTACTCTCTATCAGTCCCTTTTCTTTCCTTCCTTCCTCCCTTCTTTTTTAAAATGTTTGCTTACATTTCTAGATAGAACATAGTTGTGTGAGAATGGTGAATTCGTTGACACATTTACTAATCTGTTTCAATATTAGTTTTATTTTATTTTATTTATTTAGGGTTTTTTTGCTTCAGGATTTATTAATTTTTTTTTTTTAATTTTAAGTTTCTATAACTTGGTTGAAGGATTCCAATATGGGGTTTTTCATTCTTCTATTTCTCATCGGTAGGTTCATATGCGTTTATGCTGCTAAATGACTTTCGTCGGCGTTCGATTCGTAGGAAAATCATGTTTAATTTTCGATTTTTGAGCGATTATTTGAAAAAATAGGTAACTTTACACGAATAAGGAGGATTTTTGTTTTCATATTTGAGTGATCCGTCCGTGATTTTTCATTTTAATATACTTTCATAGGAATGCTTCTGTTATGTAAAAAAAAAACTATTTTGGCAAGTGTCACGCGCATACATGAATTCCATAGCTAATATAACCTACTGACCAAACGGGTCACGGGTAGTCTAGTATCATTATAATATTTGATCATTGTTGTAATAGTGTGAGAAAGAACTCGTAATTTTGCCGTGCGATAGTTCTTCACCAAAGAATACGTAAGCGAAATGTAACATAAAAAGGGAACATTCAAAAAGAGCAGGGCAAATAAAGAACATTGTCTGTCAAGAGGTGTTGGACCAAAGGAATAAATTAAACATTACTTCTTACAGTATGATTTTGTAATTTGTATTGAACTATGTAGCACAATATTACTTTCTGAGTGTTTATTAGTACTTATTAATGTATTTCATTTGGGTCAGTTCTATATTTAAAATATAATGGACATTATTTTATAGATATGTTTATAAACTCATATTTGTCGAGTATTATTAGTTTTTCTTGTATGACAAACTAATTTTTTGGTGCGCCCAGAAAAATATCAGCTTTATCAAAACATATTTGTTGATTATATAAATTTCTCATTCCGTGAAATCTCCACAGATTCTGCTAGTATAAATAAGACTATAGAAATAACGAATAAAACGCCAACTGTATCAAAATTGACCGGCTAAAAGGAGTGATTCTTTTCTGGGACGCCAGGACGCCAGGACGCCAGGACGCCAGCTCGCCAAAAAGTACGCCACGGGCCAAATTTAATTCCGTCATAAAAACAGCTTTATACAGAAAAAAACCTTGTTTTTACACTTTTATCTCGCGAATAAACATGAAATTATATATTGAAAACCGCGTTTATTATTTTTAATATCCAACAACAAAACTAATTTTTTTGATAAATCTCTGTTTGGCGTACTCATGAATTATCTTTTTTACAGAATAAAATTGAATAAAGTTTATTTTTACAAGAATGTTCAGACATTTACCTAGCAAATAAGCATAAAATATATAGGAAAAATCGCGTTTATTATTAAAAAAAATCCAAATTATACATCGGGTATGAAGTTGACTTCCTTTTTTTTTCTTAAAGGAAAGTGACTTTGTTTGATAAAATCGTGTTTGGCGTACTCATGAATTATTTTTTCTAAAGAATAAAAATTGAATAAAGTGTATTTTTACAAGAATGTTCAGACATTTACCTAGCAAATAAGCATAAAATTATATAGGAAAAACCGCGTTTATTATTTTTAAAAAATCCAAATTATACATCGGGTATAAAGTTGACTTCCTTTTTTTTCCTTAAACGTCAGAGAAAAGAATCACCCGTCTTAAAGAATTGTAAAAGACTTTAGTATTAGTGCACTTATTGTTCCGTGCTGAAATAAATATCGTTATTATTTAGAAAACCATTCTTAACATGGGAGAGGAGGGTTTTTTGTACCTATGCTGTACTTTAACCTTGAATTTTATAACAAACAGATATAATAAAACTTTAATTACACTTTAAAATACTATTTAAAAAATAGCGCGGATCAATAAGTGCACTAGCACCAAGAACTTAGCAGGAAAAGAGTCGAAGAACGAACTCAAAAGTAACGTTGAATTCTTCGCCGTATCTTTCACCACTACGCGTTTACTTAAACTCATTGGTTGATTCCTGCTGACGTGTCATTAAAAAGAAAGGCTGAAGTTTGTCAGAACACGATTCCTTTTGCAATGTCGACACACATAGCTCGTAGATTGCAACGTATTATTTTTTTTTTTTACATTAACTCCAATCCACCGTTCATATTAGAAATGTCGACTTTTATAGGTTTTCGGGTATGCAAATATCAGAGGTAAATTTTGGGCTGATAAGCAGTTTACCAAATATGAAAACATTTGTTCTCCAACGTAAAAGCTAATGTAATCCCTTGCAGCTATTTTTTTTCACAATCTAAGAATTAGTAATGCGCATGTGTATAAACCAAAACAATTACGACTTTTTCCCCTTTCCTTGAGTAATTTCACGTTAAGAACAGGTTTCGAATAAACACCCCCAACTTCCCCATGTTAAGAATGGCTTTCAGAATAAACACCCCAAACCTCCCCATATTATGAATAGCTTTCGGAATAAACATCTCCCAACCCCCTCATGTTAAGAACAGCTTTTGGAATAACCCCTCAATCTTCTCATTTTAAGAACGGCTTTCGGAATAAACTCCCCACCTCCATGAACAGCATCCGGAATAAACACCCCATTTGGGGGAGGGCAGGTGAAACAAAATATTTGTTTTGTCTACTTCAGTTGAGCGCATGCGCATTACTAACTGCTAAGTTGTGAAAAATTGGCTGCCAGGATTACATTAGTTTTTACAGTTGATAACAAATGTTTTGGTATCTGGTAAATTATTTATCAGCTCCAAATTTTACTGTGATATTCGTTGTCAGCATACTCTGAAACTTTTAAAAGTTGACATTTCGTTTAAAAGAGACAATTTCGTGCGTTCGTAGTTAGATCGGGGTTTCTGCCTGGGACGATATGACGTGAAAGCCGAAATCGGCAATAAGGACAGTGCATCACTGGAGATCTTCCTTGAGCCATTTATAAGAATGAATTTCACGATGATAAAAGCATTATTAGCTTTTGTTATTCTTATATGGAAATGAAGAGACGCATTGTTTTGCTATCTAATTTACATACGTGTTTGCAGTGTGTAGCAACATGTACACAATTTAGATGACGACAGAAATATTAATTAATATTAAAGAGAAATTAAATCAACGTAGAGTGAGAAGGACGAGAGTAATTTTAGACATAAACTAATCCCAGAACGAAAGTATATTTTAGCATGTACTTTGTGTGATTACAGTATATGGGAAAACCGCATTAAGGAAACAAACGGTCATTAACTCACATTCGTATCATAATAGATATTTCGGGTTTGTATTACTGTACACATAGATTCGAAAAAGTTGTCAAAAAACAAATATATAACAAATAAATGTTATCAAAGGCAAGATAAGTTACTTTTCTACCTAACTGGATATATTTTTTGTGTTTTTATTCAGTGTAACATGTTTATTCAGCTCGAAAAACATGCAGTGTTTACCGATGTATTGGAAAATTCAAAATGGCGCCCGACTGTCTGTTTAACACGGTAAGTTTGGGAAAAGATGTTATAAATAATAAACTAGACAAAATACTATTAAAAACAACCGAATATATGTCAAGTTATGTCACGGTAACATATATTGAGCGAATTTCTAACAGTATTTTGTCTAGTTTATTATTTATAATACCTTTTCCCAAACGTACCCTCTCCGAAAGAGAGTCGGGCGCCATGTTGAATTTTCCAATACATCGGTAAACACTGTATGTTTTTCGAGCTGAATAAACATGTTACACTGAATAAAAACACAAAAAATATATCCAGTTTGGTAGAAAAGTAACTTATCTTGCCTTTGATAACATTTATTTGTTATATATTTGTTTTTTGACAACTTTTTCGAATCTATGTGTACAGTAATACAAACCCGATATTTCTTTTTTCCTTCTTATTAATTTTGTGACTTCGCATTATTTCTATAATTCAGTTATTGTTCGCATCCTGGATGTTATTCCTATCACGTTTCAGCCGATGTAACTTCCAAACTTCTTCAGGTGTTTCATGTTGAACTCAGGAATAATTATGCTGAACTGCGAGATCTATACGAAATTCTTTATTATTAAACCTAATTATAAAATCTTGTTCTGGAATCCAAAGTAAATTAAGAAAAGCCACTATAGAGATAAACCATAACATAATTAAGTGTTTTAATTGGGGAAAGGAATAGGTTATTCATTTCTTTATTATTGTTTGAGAGGTGAACGATAATATTGATTGGACATTCTTGATATCTATGTATCTCATATTAAGGTCAAATATAAACCACAGGAAAGTAAAGGCGAACTTTAGTTGAAAATTCAAGTATTTATATTTTTTATATAGATGCCAAATGTTAACCGCAGGAAAGGACTATTTGACTTCTTAAATCTTACACGAAAGTAAATTAATAAAAGCAAAATGCGCACACAATGTGCCTAAATCAAAACGTAGATTCCATGAACAAACCTTCTTTCTTAGAAGTGCACACCTGTGGAACTCTCTTCCGTTTGCCTGTTTCCCACCTGACTACAACTTGGATGTCTTCAAGTCCAACATAAACAAATTCCTGATGAATCGCCCCCTTAAATAAGACACTTTATCAAATCTCCAATACTAACGATTACTACGATACTATCCCATTGATTACTGTACACGCAATAACTCTTATCCCCGAGTGGCTCCCGGGCCTTGAACAGTTGGTGACCTCCATGTAAAAAAAAAAGAGACTTATAAAATATACTCAAGGTGAAGTTTGTTTAAGAAAATGTGTTGCCATTTAAATACCGGGCTCATGGAAAAGAACATCAAATTCTACCTAAGAAATATACCCCTCAAACTAGGGCTTTCAAATCTATATATTAATGCGGTAATACTTTTAAGGTACGTACGTTTTCCAGATTAAAAATTATTCGATCAGCAGATCATATTGATAAAAAACAGAGCGATAGAAGGTAATAACATACTACAAACATTACATTAGCGTGGCTATATACTAATTATTGTCTGCAGTATGTTATCACATGTCCCCATTTTGCTTTTTCTCACGATCACCGAATACGTAATGTAAAAAAAAAAAATTAAATAAATGATGTCGATTTTGGGCCGTTCGTGAAACTTAAATATATAGGGTGGCCAACTTAAAAGTAGCCCGATCTCTCTAGACATTTTCTAATCAATTGCATTTTCAGATTAAGCGACCCGCTTAAAAGTAGCCTGGTCTCTTTAGTCTTTCTCCTAACGACCAACGGACACCACAAGACAAAATGCCATTATTTTTCCAACAAGATGGCCCTACATATCACACGTCTTACAGATCACTGACACGAGTTCATGACATGTTTACGGAAGAGAGAACAATAAGCAAAGGGTTATGGCTACCACCGGACTGGTCATCATGTGATTTTTATCTTTGGGGGAAAAAGTTTATGCAAATAATCCTCACCACAATCTAGACCAACTAAAGGAGAACACTACCACCGCTATCATGAGAATCCCCAGAGAAGATCCACAGGCAGTATCTGCAAACGTTGTTAAACTTGTCCAGAAATGTCTAGATGTCAAGAAGGAACACTTCCAGCATCTTTTATAAAACTACAGGTAATTTAAACAATAAAAGAATGTTCCTTCTCTCTGCTATATTTTCTAGATTACTGTTCAGTGGGCCATCCTGTATCTCCTTAATCTTCTGCCTAGGATCCGAGTGTAGTATCTGGTCTGCATAAAGAATATTGGAGATAAACCGTAATAACCAGGGTCCTGGATATGACCTTAAACTATATCCAGTGGGAGGCCCAGCTTACGGGCGTTGAGGAGTGTGGAGCCACCCTTTAATTACCATTGCTCCCAGGTCCACTCTGACCCGGAGTGGTAGTACCTGTTAGGGTCCCAACTATGGGTTAAATAGAAATCGACTTGAAAACAACAAATATATCCTATTAAAAATATTATTCTTCAAAATCTTTGGATTTCGGCATTAAATAACCCAAAAAGGGTTGATATGCCGTAAAACAAAAACAACCAACCAACGTAATAACCAAATATACTCTTACACTCTATTAGGCAGATTACGTAGATAGATACGTTTGCAGTTTTAACAAAAGGGCTACAATAAAATCATGGGGTCTATATTCACGCTGAACATCTACAGAATGTTCAGCAGCAATATATTACATATGAAGAAGTATGCTGCTGTGGAAATTCCGAAGGTCCCGCTAGTATCCAAATTATTGCGCTTAAAGGGACGCTTAGAATATAAAAAATATCTATCACTTAAAGTTTCTCAAATGGAGAGTGAAATTTTCCTATACGGTAGGATGTTCTATCCTGATAAAAAAAACTAAAAAAATAAAAGTTTGCCCCCCCCCCAAAAAAAACTACGCTTTTTTTTTTTTTTTTTTTGCAATAATATTGAATGCTTTTCGCGTGAGACGGGCAAGTTACCCATCAAATCTTCATGAATAGCAGCCAAAAAGAAAGAAAAATGAAACCATGTGACTAACGCAAATTCATTCAGAGATATATAACCTTTGTATTAAAATTCAATACCATACAGGTGTACATAGGGTTTTTCCATGGTAACAAGAAATATCTTGCCACCTTCTGAAAAAATTTTATCATTGAAATCAATTTTGTTCAGTTTCTATTTTTATTTTCTATTTCCATTTAAATACAAGAAACATAAGCGAGGAGAATATATATATATATATATATATATATATATATATATATATATTATACATATATATACATATATATGAATATATATATTATACATATATATAAATATATATGCATATATATATATATTATACATATATATATACATTTATATGCATATATATATATTATACATATATATACATATATATACATATATATACATATATATATTATACGTATATATATGCATATATATATTATACGTATATATATATATATTATACATATATACATATATATATTATACATATATATATGTATATATATATATTATACATATATATACATATATATATTATACGTATATATATGCATATATATTATAATATATATATATACATATATATTATACATATATATACATATACATATATATGTGTGTATATATATATACATATATATATATGCATATATATATGTGTGTGTATGTATATATATATACACATATAGATGTGTATATATATATATACATATATATATATATATATATATATATATATATATATATATATATATATATATATAATGAAATACCCCCAAATTGCAAAATTGATTTTCAGTCAAATACAAATAGCCAACAAATTCGCTCCCATAATTTGTTTGGTATTAGACGGTAAGAGCAGTCTTACTATTTGAAAATTAGGTCAGTTCAAATTCGAGTTGCAAATGTGCAGGTGTAAAGCTAGAGCGCGGAAATAGTCTAGATAGCAGGATTGTCATGATTCAATGCGGCTGAAAATGTTACAAGGTCGCATAACCCTAACATTAACTGAGGAGAAGACTAAATCTAATTTAATTTAAATGTGATAAAAGCATAGCTATATTGATAATTGTAATAATGTCAACCACGGCAATAATTCTGATTTCGTTTATAAACGTCTCTCTGGAAAGGGATGGGATTCATTTCCGGAGGATTTCCCTTTAATCCCGGCTTTAAACCAGGAGCTTCAAAAATCAAGGGTTTTTCTCAAGGTGTTTGTGGCACCTATAATTGCAGACGTCTGAATGCTGATTAAAAAAAAAAAGAAAAAATATTTTTTTGTAATTTATGACTAACTATCATGCCTTAACCAGCAATTATTTGCCAATTTCTTTCTTCCTTCTGATGAGAAGAATAGCAAGAATAGCTTTCTTTGAAACTAAGCGGAATAAGGATCTTTGAAAATTATTTTTGAAATATTCTGTCGAACAATAAATTTATTGTAAATTTTTATTTCCTGTCTTTCCCATATACCTAGGTCTAGTCTCTATTATGTTTGCATTGAACTTTTTGTATTTCGTTGGGATTAATATATTAATATATAAATAATAATGTAATATTAGATACAAGTTTACACTTGCTTGTATCGGGTACACATTTCACTCCTATTGCCTATTGCCTTGATTGTTCTTATATATATATATATATATATATATATATATATATATATATATATATATATATATATATATATATACGTTTTATTTTTTATTACCGTATCTTTCTGTTAAGTTACATTATTGTTTCAGCTACTCGGCCGTTTTTTGGCGTCTGTAGCTTCCTCAGACTTTTACAGAGATGTTCGCTATTTTGGGATGAAAGAGTGAAAGAGTGAATGAGGTCAGGGTGTGTGTGCGAGGAGGGCGGAAGAAAGAGAGGAAGGGAACAAGGGGGGAAGGTGGGAGGGGGCGCTTTGTATGTCGGTAATGTATTTGTTTTGGGGTTTAAGGAACTTGTGGGGGAGGGTCTGTGAAGTTCATTTCTGGTGTGGCTAAGGGCATAGGGATACATGGGGGGGGGAAGCAAAACAAACTACCATTTCCACTATATATATATATATATATATATATATATATATTAATTCAGAAATTTACATTTTTATGAAATGGAGCATTTTATTCATGATAAAAATAATAAGATCAGTGATATATATATATATATATATATATATATATATATATATATATATATATATATATATATATGGGGGTCTGCTTATTATATAAATATTATTGTTACACATGTGCATACATGCTTCAGTTTAGTCCCAATTCAGGCACAGCGCTTCATCAGACAAAAAAAAAATTATATTGAAACGGGTGTCAAGATGGCATTAGTTTTTATGCGATATTTGTGCAAGATCTATCCGGGGAAAATTGGGGTGTATACTTTGTGAATTTAAGCAGTGAGGTTTTCGAAGGTAGTGGGGGATGCTGTTTCCCAGTGTTTAAGCAATCATTAATAGGGAGGTGTTAGGTGATTCTCTTAGCTTAGCGGCTATTTATTGCCCTTGATTAAAAATTTCCAATGTCCTTAGATTGCTTTTATTGGTGTTAACTTTAATTTCCTTTTGACATATATATATATATATATATATATATATATATATATATATAGAGAGAGAGAGAGAGAGAGAGATAAGTATATATATATAGATAAGTATATATAGAGAGATAGATAGATAGATATATAGATAAGTATATATATAGATATATAGATAAGTATATATATATATATATATATATATATATATATATATATATATATAGATAGATAGATAGATAGATAAGGATATATATGTATATATATGTATACGTTACAAGAAGAGCAGCCGGTTCTTATGAGTAAATATTAAATAGGATAGTCTACGATTCGAACTTGCGAAGCTAGATTCGGAATTTAGAATTCCAATCATAAGTTAAAATAAATACAGAATTTTATTGAAAATAAGCAATGTGGAATTGCTATTGTTTAGCTCACACAAAATAGTTAGATATCTGTTTATTGAAAAAGGAATGTAATGATGAATTTTGTTTCTGTTATAAAAATGAAAATTAAAATAAGGAATTTAAAAACTGACAATGGAAAATGTTATTTGTAAAGTGGGTTACGAAAATTAGGTTAGAGGGTCGGCTTTGTAAGACACATATGAATAACAATGCACGCTTAAACACGGAGGCATGTCATGCAATGTGTCTGAGAAGCACATGCTGGTCATGCAGTGACGTCATGAGTTATGAATTTAGTTAGATAAGTAAGAATCAGGATCAGTCAGCTGGAATTCGCGAGATATAAGTGTAAAAATAAGGGTTTTTTTCTGTAGAAAGTTGTTTTCATGACGGATTGAAATTTGGCCCGTATCGTACTTTTTGGCGAGCTGGCGTCCTGGCGTCCCAAAAAGGAATCACCCTTTAATCACTATGAGTTAAGTTTAATGCAAATCCGATATATATACATTTTCAAATGGAGGCTTATAGTTGTATTGCGTTCTCTCCATAAACCGTTTTAAAATACTCTAAAATTCTCATTAATCCATGCCTATTACACAAATCTAATTTTTCATGAAGGGCTCTCACTCTTTTTTACATTCTTTGCATAAAACTACATTAAATTAAATATAGCCTAAATTACTCAAAGTTATGCCTCATAACTCTGTTATTACGTTCATAATGATCGATTTATTATTTTATAGCTAATAAAAAAAAACAAAAAAAACAGGCTCCTTCAGTCTTGGACAGACTAAGGATACCCACTAAGGGTTACCTGCGCGTGAAATTTTTGTGGCAGGAGGTGCGCAATCTCCCACCACACCTCTCCTGAAACGACATTGTTAAATATCAGTGGTAAGTGAAGCACTGGGACGAGTGGAAACAAATGCCGAGATAAATGGAGGGCACATACAGCGCCTAGTCACAATGGTCACACAACTGATACTAACCAAGCTCAACGTTGCTTAACTTCAGTGATCTGACGAGAACCTGTGTGTCAACGCGATTATGTCGTATGCGGCATAATTGTATAACTAAATCTTGTATAAACGTATAGACTTACCTTACTTGATAATACATAAAGAGTAGGCTCAAGTAGACTGTCTGTTTATTAGAAAAAAAGAGCCGAAAACTCTTGATTGATGTGAAGAATGTTTGGCACAGTAAAAACTGGTTATTTACAATTTTATACGAAAACAACACTCATGAGTTAAAGAGAAAGTTTACTCACAAAAGAAAAATGTGGCGCTTGAATAAAGAAGGCGTGAAACGCGAATTCAGAGATCAAGTTATTGAGCTTTTAGTTCTACATTTACTACATGAAAGTTCAAAAACAGTGAAATAATTGAAAGATACACTGTTGGCAGTAACAGACTAGATCTGTGTATGGATGAAAGGGCTCTCATGACATCGTGGTAGAATCAGGGAGTTGTAGGGTATATCAAAGAAAAGCAGAATTAGCCAGTGGATAAACGGTTTTATGAATAAGGAAATGTATCCGATAGCAAAGAGGGAAGCAAAAAGAGTAATATGCAAACTCAAGAAGAAGGATGAGCCAGATTTCCAGATATACTATTAAGGAATGACTAAAAGTAATGAAGTATTCAAGATAGCTATATAGATGACTAAGAGAAATAGAGACATTGTTGAAGAGAAGCGTGTTTGAAATGGCAATGAAGTGTTAGCAAGGAATGAACAAGGCAAAAGGAATACTTCAAAATGTAACAATGGGAGATTGTGTTATGTACTGCTGTACTCAACAAAATAAAATGATGAACTTTGGTTTATAAAAACAATCGGTTTATTTTGACATGTTGACGTGTGGTTGGATGCCAGAGAGAGAGAGAGAGAGAGAGAGAAAGAGAGAGAGGGGGGGATGGAAGATCTTCGCTAGTTGGTTGAAATGCGGGCATATGCTTTCTGTTCTCTCAAACACTGCTCTGCCACATTCATTTTTTATCATTTCCAAGTGACCTTTTCATCCCGTTATTTTCTATTATTATTATTATTGTTTTGACTCACCAAACAATCTCCCATTCCTCCACCATTGTTTCCCTCGAGTTCAATAGCTAAGTCGATTCCTTCATTGCTTGCAACGATTGTGTAATAGTGAGATCTCGTGGAGATGAAAAAATCTAGACGTTCCATAACCAATATCTAGTTCAGCTATAGATGAGCTATGACTCGATAGAGGTCCTAAGAAATTTGTAATTTTATCTTTCGGTCACTCACACTGAAAACTGAACCTTCAACCTTCAGGAGAATATCACTTTTACAATTGATTTTTCAAGTACTTTAACTCATGCGCCATGTGTCCTCGTGGACATTTCTAATATGAATTTTGTGAGCCTTAAACCTGTTTTATTTTTAGTCGGAATATCACTATTTATTAGTAATTCCATTTATTAGTAATTCCAGAGTTCGACAGAAGCATTCCCGAATTCGACAATATACAGCTAAAGGTCGGAGTTACATCCATCAAAACGTTGTGAGAATGACACTTAAGATGAGAACAGTTGTCCGAAGATTCCAAATAATATAAATGACTAATCCTCATCTAAAAAATTCAGAAATATATGACTATTGTTGGCGTTCATTTCCTCGATATCTTTCCAATTAGAATTCTTTCTAGAAAGACATTGGGTACTTATAGGGGAGACCATGTGAATATTGCCAACATCTGTAAGTGAAATTGTTTTGGTGGAATGAATTGCATTTGACTTGGCAGACCCAGGTTCACATTAAACATTTTGCTACAGTCACTTCCAAGTTGTTGCTGCAGAAATGTTTATGGTCGCCGATGAATCAGGCATTGGAGACTTGACAAATCAGATCATCATCGAAAAGGTTATCCTGAGAGATGAGGAATTTAGTACAATCCTGAATTGTTACAAAGAAAAGGGGAAGGCTTAGATAGGCGTAATTACAGAGGCTTATATTTAGTTTCCGGAAAATGATCGAGAGAATAATTAGACATCAAATAAAGTCAGATAAGCATAAATGAAATGCAGATTGGTTTTATGCCACAGCAAACTAGCATTTGTGCTATATTTGTCCTGGGACAAATACAAGAGAAGTATTTTGATAAGAAGGAGAACCTCTATTTTAATGATGTCGGTCAGGAGAAAATTGTTGACAAAGTGTCAAGAGATGTTATGTGCTGCGTATCATGCAAATTAGGGGCAAACGAGTGGTTAGTGAAGGTGTTTCATATACAAAATTATTAAATTACAGAAATGCGCAAAGTCGTTTCTTTTTTTACATAGAGGTCACCACTTATCAAGGCCTGGGGCCACTCGAGGATAAGGGTTATTGGGTGTACAATAGTAAATGGGATATCATAGTAATCGTTCGTAGTGATAAATTGCAGTAATTAAGGGGACGGTGCATCCAGAATTTGTTTATATTGGACTTGAAGGCAATCAAATTGTAGCCAGATGAAAAACAGTCGTGGTTCAATAAACAGCACATTTACAGATAGCTTTAATGTTAACATAGGAGTATGTACAGATTCTGTACTGAGTCTGTTTCTTTTTGTTTGTGTCTTAGAAGCATTGCCCTAGGATCCAAGGGTAGTATCTGTTCTGTCTAAAGATTATATAATGATATGGGTTTCGTATGGGTTTTACTAATGATTTTATACTTGTCTATGAAACAATGAAAGAGTTTCTTGTTAAGTTAAAGACTTGGAGGAATTCGTATTACTTGTTTTGCTCGGACTATTGTTTCTACCTTGAGTGTTATTTGTGCAACGTTTCGGTCGATAGAACGTTGTGCAAATAACACTCAAGATGACAACAATAGTCCAATCAAAACTAGTAATAAAACAATCGACTCTCATCTCAAAAATGCAGAATTGGAATAATTCTTTGAAAACTAAAAAGTTTAAGAGTAAATGTTACTACGACCAAAGTGACGATCAGTTGTTGTAGTGTTGGAACTTCGTACAACTGTAAATTGTTACAAGGGTAAAGAGGAAGCTCTAGATATGATGATTACAGAGATTTTTAGCTAATGGACCAGGTTCGGAAAGTGTTGTGAGAATAATTGGGCAGCAAATGAGTCAGCTAAGCATAGATGAAATGCAATTTCGTTTTATGTTTGAGAAAAGTAGTGTTATATTTACCCAAAGAAAAATGCAAGAGAACTATCTTGATAAAAAAAGCCTTTATTTTGGTATTTTGTGAATCAGTGGATAGATTTTGACATAATGCCAAATAGCGTTGTTTGATGGAATTTTTGTAAACTAAAAGTAAATGAGTTATTCGTGAATTTTGTTCTGTGTTTCTAATGTATGTTTCAAAATCAATGCCAGAGGAGATTCATATAAGTTGTCTAAGAGAAATACTGTATTAATTTTATTTATAGTGGACTATTATGCTAATCTTTTCTTAGTTGTTTCACGACGTTTTGAGCAACTATTCCTCTGGCTTTCGTCAGGTGGTAAGATCAGATAATAAATAAGCATGAATTTATAGGACTAAAAAATTAAACCTTGATCGCCATTTGGAGCCCGTGGCGTAGTTGATAGAGATGTTGAATCTTTATGCGTCCAGGTGAGAATTGTCTGAAGATAGTGGTTTCAATCCTACCCAAAGCCGCCCAGAGGCTTACTTGACAACAACTACGGAAAGCAGTAATTGCAGTGGATGCAGCCAGGAGATCCAGAGTTCCTATCAGTCGTGGTTGCCACCTGCCGAAGGCGGATAGTTGGCTGAAACGTCATGAAACAACTAAGAAAATATGAGGATAATAGTCTGCAATAAATAAAATTGATAAATAATACTCATCTCAATAATGAATTCCAATTAAACAAGAAATACTGTATTTAGTATTTTCCATGTGAAAAAATATAAGATCTGTTTGTTAAGTTATAAATTTAAAAAGTAAAGGTTTGAGAGTGAATGTTACTACAACCGAAGTGATAATCAGTATTGGAAAACCTACTGAAAGATGAAAGTTCCGATAATCAATTTGTTGTATTCTTGAATGTATATATATATAATTTATATAATATATACATACTGATAATTCTTTTATCGCTATTCTCAAAATCAATATAGAGACGAATTTCAAAGCATAAGTTTTATTTACAATTAAGCTTCTAGTCCATTGACAAATAGAGAAAGAGACACTAGTTGTAAGGGGTTAATTGGTGTGAGGTTCAGCGACGAAAAGCTGCTATGTTTGCTCTCTCTCCCATTTTCTGTTGTTTATTTTTCTCTTATATAGTCACAAATCCACATTCATGGAATTGCAAACATCAAAATAATACGTTATGCTTTTATACTTTTCATTGCATAAGTCAGAGCTTCTGACCTTAGAATGTAACAGTTCTTTATTTTCATGATTTGTATGAGACATAAAAATGTAGATCAACTCCACTTGAAATGTGCATGCGTACACACCTCTGCGTTCAAATATGCGTCCCCACGTCCCTATATCCAAGAAATTATTCGTCTGCTTATCAAAACATGTTGTAAAAAAGAAAAAGAAAACGCACAAAAAAATAAATATTTAGTATCCACCTTTTCATTCTTAAAATTATTTTCCCTATATTAAAAGTTGATGCTTTAACAGAAAGCAAAACTATTCAGGTTTATAATTTGTTTGTTTACAGTACGCGCTAGTCAATTGCATATTTTCTGGGGTCCTTGACACCTAATTGGTCATAGTTCATAAATCAATATATGTGCACACGACATTTCTGTCTAACTCTATGATAGGGAATGAGAGCAAAGGGCCTCAACAAATGCAACGTGAAACACACACGGATTTCTGTATGGTCAGTGAAGCATACATATAACACTCATCTAATGCATGTACACAGTCTGCATATTCACCTAGATAAACGCACATGGCAGCAGACGAAATAAACATTGATAAATAAAGAAATTGTCAAATACGTCAGCAAAACAACCTACACAGTGACAAACAATATGGTTTCCGCCCTGAAAGATCTACACCTGATGTGCTGACTGTAATATCACATAGGATCGGTAAATCTATTGACAGTGGTTTCGTTTCTAGAGCAATAACTCTAGACATATCAGATGCATTTGATAGGATTTGGCATAAAGGTCAACTTCACAAGACTTCCAGCTATGGAAAATCTGGAAACGTCTTCTTTACTATCAAATACCTTCTCTCTGATTCTTTATAAAATTAATCGTCAATATGCCAAAGTCCAAAGCTCATTCAATAAATGCTAAAAGATTAAAATAAGTTCTCATATGCGTCCATGCATCTTCATAAGGGTTCTGTCTGTCAGTCTGTCATGCTTAAGTTTGAAAAATCAATAAATGAAGATTTTGAACGTCTCTTCCAAAGATGTAATACTGCGATGCTGCTTCCCAGCTGACTATTACATAATCTAGCTCCCATAAAAAGCTGTTTAAGTGTTGTCTGAAGGAGAATTGTTTCCCAGCACTCTGAAAAAACCTCATGCCCTGCATTTAAGAATTCAGGCGATCAGTCATCTTCCTCTCAGTACAGACCAATGAGTCACCTGTGCCTCATGAGAAAGTTGCTGGAATCTGTGTTAAATAGAGAAGTAGTCAACTACCTCAGAAAAAATCACCTTCGTAGTGAAATGCAATATAGTCTCCGTTCTGCTAGATCTACACCAGATGGCTAACGGTTATATCACACATGATTAGCGAATCTCTAGATGGAAGATTCCTTTCTAGGGCAATTACTCATGACATATCAAATGCCTTTGATAGGGTATGGCATAAAGGTCTATTTCACCAGCTACGGTATAGCTGGAAATGTCTTCTCAATTATTAAATCATTTCTCTCTGATAGGTTCATAAGAGTAGTGCTTGATGGGCAGAAATCAGAAGCTCACAGTATTATTCTTGGAGTCCCTTCAAGGGCCTATCCTGAGTTCAACTCTCTTCCTGATCTGAGCTCCAATCTATGGTCTCCCCTCGCCAAACTTTCACGAAAAACACTCGTCTAGCTGAAACCACTATCAATAATTTCCCCCACTTTTCATTTGTGCCTAAACATAAACGTAGATTCCATGAAGAAAGCATCTTTCTCAGAACTGCACGCCTGTGGAACTCTCTTCTGCTTGCCTGCTTTCCAGCTGACTACAATGTAGTCGTCTTCAAGTTCAATGTAAACAAATTCTTGTTGAAACGTCCCCTTAAGTCATCTAATTTACTAAATTTCCACTACTAACGATTACTATGATGTTATCTGATTGACTCACTCATTAACCCTTATTCTCGAATTGCCTCCGGGCCTTGATAAGTGATGAATCCTATGTAAAAAAATATACCACATTTACACCAGAAGTTTTCTCAGAAACTACTTGACCGATCTAGATGAAATTTAGTATTGACCTTCTTTATGATAAGGTGTAGTGAACTAAGTATCATGGTATCCATTCAATGCAGTTAAGGATTAATAAGAATTACTCATCTTCATACCACATCAACACTAGAAGTTTTCTTGGAAACTACTGAGCTAATCTGACTAAAAAGTTGTATATATATATTGGCCGCTTCTGGAGAATTTGCCAACCGTCCTGGGGGAGCCGGAACCTGCTGTAACAAAGATGCTTCAAGACATGGACCACAGACGATATGTGTTTTTACATGGTTTATTCACTCCCAGGCATCCCCTAAGCAGAAATGGAATGCCCAACGGTCTTTGGCTTGTGGGTTCTCTGCCTCCATTTTGAGACAATCGCCTCCCTCGTGGGGAGACTCATTTTAGCCCATCGTGCTTCTTTTGCTTCTAGGACCCAACTTAATTAAACTTGCTCAAACAGGAACATCTGACATGTTACGTCCGGTCCCTGCTCATATCCTTCCGGTGCAACTTACCGACCACCCAGTTTTATAGATGTCACAATATGACCTTTTGGCCTTTTTTTGCACCTGCATGCTCGCTCAACTTATTATTTCCCACGATTTAATCTCTGTTGTTTACTCCGCTAGATAGATAGATAATTAGATAGATAGATAGATAGATAGATAGATAGATAGATAGATAGATATATAAATAACATACATTTAAATGCTTCTACTTGGCTATTACCTAATAAACCTTTGTGATGATGATGTAAAGCGAACTAAGTATTATGACATTCATTGCATACACAGTTAGGAATTAGTATGGAATAAGAGGGATAAGTCACTGCAAATACTTCTGGAGTAAAAGTTTTACTCCCAATACGAAAAGCAATAAGGCTCAGCATTTGTTTACGAAGTCCGGGAAGTTTTGGCCTAGAACACTCAAAGGAATGGTGCAGAAGCAATGCTGGCCCTTTCATTCCATTGGTTTGCGGTTGCATGACTGATATGTCCAGAGGACAATCTGTCCCGATACCGACTTCTCTTGAACTTTCACCAGAGCACTGTTAGTCAAGTAGCTCTGAACCTACAACGTTGTCATCACCCCTACTACAATGAGGAAAGGTTTGATGATGATGATGATGATGATGATGATGATGATGATGATAGCTTACATATATTAATCCGGATTAAGTTTTAATACATGTTGCTGAGTGTTGAGTGATGAGCATCTTTCATTCATTTCGTACGGATCAGATAATTATTGTTGGCTTCCGTTTCCCAGATATCTTTCTAGTTAGAATTATTCCTAGAAAGACATCGGGTATTTAAGGGACCGACCACATGATGATGATGATGATGATGATGATGATGATGATGATGATGATGATGATGATATTAATAGCTAGCATATATTAACCTAGAATTACTGTTAATATATATGCTCATGGTGAATAAGAAGAAGAAGAAGAAGAAGAGGAGGAAGAAGAGATCTATATAATTATAAAACTCAAATTACCTTGTAACGGGTGGTGTAACCCAATGTCCGGTTTATGACTTCCGGTTGAGCATGCGTATATAAACAAATAATCAACACGACAATTAAACGTATTGTTTTACGATGTACATTTTCAGCGCCTCAATTGTTGTTTTTTTTCGCATTTAAATTATCCAAATAAACAATTCTTAATACTTTCTGCATTTTTATACCTCGTAAATTTCCGTATTACATTTAAGGTATTTTAACGCAATTTTCTTACAAATGAATCTACTTTAACCCGTTGACAACCATAAGAGCATTTTACAACAGCAACTTACCCACCGCCTTCCTTTTTTTAAAATTTATTCTCCACTTTTTAATACACCTTCTTAAAAAAAAAGCATTCATACATTTTCTTCTACACTACCAGCATAAATAAATAACCCCGAAAATATGTTTTTATCATTTGCGTTATAACTAAATAATCAACGCGACAATAAAATGTATTGTTTTACTGTGTACGTTTTTAGCTTCTCAATTGTTTTTTTTTCGTGTTTAAATTAAAAGGTATATCAAAATTTGAATTTAACTTTAAGTATTATGGTATCTGTTCAATGCACATTTACCTATAAGTATTGCAAACTACTTATAATTCAATGGCTGTAATGTTTTTTTCAAAAATAAACAATCATAAACAGAACGACTCATAGAAATCTATCTATATTCTTTTTCATTTTAATGTACTTTCATAGAAATGTTTCTGTTATGTCACAAAGAACTATTTTCTTTACACCACAAGTGTCACGCTCATACATTAATTCCATAGCTAATATAACATACTGACCCAACGGGTAACGGGTAGTCTAGTCTCATTTAAAATTCTTACATTCTGCTTCCACGGCAATCCCGTATCACATGTAGTGCCAAGTCGCCTAGAATACAGCACTGCGATTTCTATGAGACGTATAATCACGTTTGGGCTACGATAAGTTAATATTTGCACTTGAAAAAAAGTTTCAATAAAGAAAATAACTGTGAAAGTTCCACGTGATTTCACCATTCACCAATATTACTTGCAATCCACAACGAAAGAAAAATAAAAATGAATAACTAAACACGTGTATTTTTGGTCGTTGACCTTTGCTACAGTTGCTATAGTTTCATTTCTTTCTTCTTTAAAGAGTTTTATTTTCTCAAACAGATGCTCGATTCTCAGGGAATCGGAGTTGGGTTTTCGAGAGACGCATTGGCGTTTTTCATAAGTTTGAAGAAAATGTATGAATTAGAAGTCAACCACATTCATTGTTTGGAAACACAAAATAACATTTAACACGGAATAATCAGAAAGCATTGACGCATTTATTTTATTTATTTGTGGACTGTTATTTTCATTTTCATAGTTGTTGGTATTTCACTACGCTTCGGCCAACTCATCCTCTGGCCTTCTTCAGGTGATGAACCACGACTGGATAGGAATGATGTATGCCCACTAATTACGGTCTTATATAGTTGTTGTTGTCTTACCATTTGTTTGGCCAACTAATCCTCTGGCCTGCTTTAGGTAGGATTGAACCTGCAATCCTCAGACAATGCCCACCTGGAATCGTAGCTCCCTTATCCACTGTGCCACGAGCACCGAAGATTTGATTTTTGGTCTTAAAAATTCACGTTTTCGTTCTTATTCTCGGGTAGGATTGAAACTGCTATTTTGAGACAATTCCCACCTGGCACTGTAGAGACTCAACACTTTTATCCACTGTGCCAGGAGTCCTGAAGGGCGATCAAGGTTTGATTTTTTGGTTTTATAAATCTAAGTTTTCGTTTCTATCTGGTCTTCCATTGTCGGATCCGTACTGAATGCTGTTTAGTCCTGGGTATGACGTAAAACTACATCTGGCAATGAGGCCTTGGTGCGGGAGCTGGAGGGTTTGGGGGAGAATGTCACTGCCTCTTAGTCGTTGCAGTGCTGGGTCATCCTTGGACAAGGTGTACTACCCACCTGCCCTCCTATTTAGGGTCACAAAAATCCAAACCTGATCAACGATGCTCTCTGCGGATGAGAAAGGAATCCCAACAGCTTGAGCAGCGGATGAACCAGCATCGCAGTGCCGATGTGGTCAACAAGGGTGATGTACAACTCGACTCGGGTCTGCCTCAGCCATCGGATGCGGCTGATTGCATGTATACAGACTGTTCTGGCCCATCCTTGTCTCTGTACTTTTGCTTTCAGCGGAGAGGTTGCTAGCAGTACTGGGCAAGCTGCTTATTCCTACTTTGCCTAGGCTGGGAGAGAGGTGAAAGTCTTGTGGCGATGAAGTGAGGGCGTACTGGCAGCTTTGATGAAGATCGGATAGTTTGGAGAAGCCTGGTATCAGGCGCAGCCGATGCCATTATAGATCAAAGCATTGCTACTTGGGAAGCAAAGAGAGTGCGACTAAGGCCGCCACTACCCGGATTTCCTGCCATCAACAACTATCACATCTGCGGTCGGGGTTTCAGAGCTCCGATCGGACTCACATCGCACCTTCGACACGGACACTAACCGACTATCGTCGAAATCGACGAACTACTCGAGAGTGAGAGAGAGAGAGAGAGAGAGAGAGAGAGAGAGGGGGGGGAGTGAATGCTGTTATATATTATTTTTTGATATTTGTTAATCACCTGAAGAAGGTCAGAGGATGAGTTGTCCGAAACGTGGTGAAACACCAACAACTATGAAGATGAGGATGACAATCCGCAAATAAATCAAATAAATACACAAATTACTCATCTCAAAGGATTCCAATTAAAAAAAAATAAATTAAAAAAATATAATATATAAAATGCACTGGCATTGAAAAAAATCCAGGCAATCTATAAAAGTAAATTACACTGTAATACAAGCCTTGTGTTTTTGTTTAACCCTTTAAGTCCCAGTCGAAACTTATCTATTGTTATAACTATAATGCTTAGTTTTCAAATCATGAACAAATTAGAACAATACGCGTCCAAAGACAGATAACATTAATTCCTGAACAGAACAGCCTCGTCCCTCCCGATATCTTTCTAGTTAATACTCCTTTATAGAAAGACATCCGGTATTTTAGGGATGGACAATATGATGATGACGATGATAGTGATGATGACGACATTAATGGCTAACATTTTAATCTGGATTAAGTTTCTGATACATGCTTATAATTATGAAATGCATAACAGCGTAATCACGTTGGCACACCTGTTCTCGTTAGATCACTGAAGTTAAGCAACGTTGAGCCTAGTTAGAATCACATCGGTGACCATTTGAGAATTCTAGGCGCTGTATGTGCTCTTCGCTTATCTCGGCATTGTTTTTTTCAGTCGTCCTGAACCTCTGCTTGCCACTGGTATTTAACAATGCCGACCCAGAGATGTGTGGTTGGAGATTGTGCAACTTTTGACACAAAAATTTTATGCGCATGCGCCTTTGCGATGGGTATCCATAGTCTTTCAAGGCTGAAGGAAACCACCCACGATGCTGGGGAAGGAGATGTCATAAATATACTAGAACAATACTCGTTTCAAGACAGATACCATTGATTCCCCGAAAAGAACAGTTTTGCACCACTTTTCTGCACTTTTACAAAGATGAAAATCAAGATTAAATAGGATCCTTATTCTAATTTTGATCAACATCTATTACTTGATCTGGATAATGTGACATTATCTAAAGTTTAAGGCTTGAGCTTATGGAGCCTTAAGAAACAAATAAAATTCAGGGTATAGTATATGACTGGTTTTTATGACTGCAGATAAAATTTAATGAAAATCTGATGCGTTTGAATTTTCAAATGTGACCTTGTGTCCATATTATCCACTTAAATCCTTTCAATCCATAAAGTCCAAGAGTATCTAAATTTTTTACTATTGAGTTAAAAATTTGTGCAATAATGAAACAGGTTAGAATACACAAATTGAAAGGAAAAAATGTTATTTGTATTTTGAAACATATTCGTGAGGGTTATATATATTTTATTTAATCCCATTGGATTAGTGAACGGGCCAAATTTACATTGTTTTATTTGTAACGCGTTAAGTCCTCAGGCATCTACATCTATATATCTATAAAAGTGAAATTCTGTGTATGAGTGTGTGTGCGTATATATTTCCCTTCATAATTACTCTGTTAATTTTCAGTCTGGAGATTTAAAATAAGGGGTATTGAGATGTGGGAAAAGCTTTTTAATCGGTTTTCGGCTCAGAAATTTGGTTGCAAAATTTCAACGATTTGACCTTTGAAAAATGTACCAAACTCCTCCGCCAATTTTGGTATAGACACTTGATATATATATATATATATTTTTTTTTTTAATAATTTCTGACGAGGATGCTTCACAGAACGTCTGGAACGCGTAAAAACGATTACAATGATTTAAAAACATTATTACAATGATCCAAACATAATTCTCAATGAAAAACCAAAACACGGAATAATAAAATAATGTTAAAAAATGCACATTGTTGGTGACTACCCCCTTATATATATATATATATATATATATATATATATATATATATATATATATATATATATATAGCGTACATCAGTGTGGTTAGACAAGAAACCACCTCAAGCCAGGATTGAAACCCGACTGCCCAAATGAGTTGGAGCATCTAACCGTTGCGCTATTCGGCTGCTGCTATGCGGCCAGTGCATTAACAATGTTTTGACATTGTACAAATACCTAAGCTCAATTTGTTTATATATATATATATATATATATATATATATATATATATATATATACTATTACTGACATGTTAGCACTCCCACCAAAAGTTTAAACTGTTTTTCAGTCACGGTGGCTCACTTGTGTGGTTAATGACATTGACTGACAACCTGCCTGTACCAAGATCGAATCCAGTTCGTCTAACAGAAATACTTTCATTTATGGTGTCGGAAACTTTCACTTAGTTTTTCCTATTGATAGCTGGTCTTTTAGAAACAGAGTGGGTGAAACCAACGCAAACAGTAGAATCATCGGATACAAAGGAATGAAGTATTTTCATTATTAGTAAAAGTTGTTTTAGTTATTAATTTAGTAAAAACATGTTTGTTAGTGATTTCACTGAGTTGAAAGGTGTCAATAACTGTTTATTTTAATTAGTTGCACACCTGCGTGCCTTATAGGTGGTCCGAGATGGGTTTTCGTTTTTTAATTTCCAGTGTTAAGAATTTGGCATATGAACCAGTTTTGAACAAGAATAATGATTCATGACTAACGCAGTTGCTTAGTTACCATTTCCTCTTTCTTCTTTATCATAAAGTATTTTATCACTAAACATTTTCTTAAATAACATGACTGTTTTAATGTTTACATCTATTTATTTATTTAAGCAATTCATTTTTATTTCATTTTTAATGGTCAGCTACATTAAATCAACGGGCCAAAATCAAAGTGTAGTATCTGTTCCGGCAGATACTGCAAGCAAAGACCATATGTGGGGGCGACCCCACATATAAGACCTTGGTCAATGTAGGAGCAACCCTTCATACCAATTGTCACTATCCAGCTCCCCTACTCCCAGGGGAATTGGTCCCCATTTCACCTTCACTCCTCACATTAAATATCGGCCTTGTGCCTAATTTGCTTAGTGGGGGAGCAAATAAATACCTTAAAGGGTTGTATCTGCTCTTCAGATGCGGCACTTTTATTTCTCGTTCTCTTTCAGTGGAGGAGAAATCCTTCACGACTGAGACAATTCTTATTTTTGTACCTTTTTTCCACATTAAAAAACGACCCTGGTGTCTAACTCTGTCCAGTGGGGAGGCATTGTAAATAGGTACATTAAATCAACGATAGAGAGATAGAGAGAGAGAGATAGATAGAGAGAGAGAGAGAGAGAGAGAGAGAGAGAGAGGGGATGTATATGAAGGGATAAACTTTTTGACGAATTTATTTGGTGCACTGGTTTAAGGTCCTCCTAACTGGTCAGCAATCTGATACATCGAGTGCTTCTCCTAGTTTCTGGTGAGGGCAGAAGAAGGAAAACTGATGAAAAAACAAAAATGACAAGAGCCTGTTAGATCTGTAAGAAAATCTTCTAATGATGGTATCACAAACAAAGCATCAACTTCCAATTTATTATATACAAGTGCGGAAAATAGTAAGGCTTCGAAAACGATCATGAGAATACTCGTTCAGTGCACAATCCGGTCTAACAAAATTGTTGTTGTTTCATCTAATAATAGTAGGCGCAGATGAAACGCGAACAGATTCACATTGCCAGAGTTCTCAGTCGGCTTTGCAGCAACCATCTCAGTTCCTGCCAGACCAGCTTCCTCTTCAATAATGGATTTCAATGGACGTCTAACTCTCCTTTTTTGTATCTGGAGTCCAAAGTAGGAGCTTTCGTGCCGGTTCATCATAGCGACTAATATCTATATAATAATTAGTCCCGCAAGTAATTGCGAGACAACAAAATGTTACTTCGAGACTACTATTGTGTAATCCAGCGTAGGGTACCGATGGAAAAAATAAAAAATTAATTTACTTGAGACATACTTATTGAACATTTTCTGAAATAGTACAATAATTACCTTGACATTCTTCTGTTTAGTTTAAGATATCATTTTCAGATATTTTGATACTAATACCGTTATTAAAAAAATAAAAATTGCCGGATTTTAGTTTCATCAAAGTTTTCCATTACAACGTAAACAAACCACTATTCGTACTACCATAATAACAGCGACAGAGAGAGAGAGGGAGAGATACAGACAGACAGACAGACAGACAGAGAGGGGGACTACTGTTCAGTATTTGTGTAAAATATTACATAACTGATTTTTCAACATTTTCTGAAATAGTACAATAATTACCTTGACATTCTTCTGTTTAGTTTAAGATATCATTTTCAGATATTTTGATACTAATACCGTTATTAAAAAAATAAAAATTGCCGGATTTTAGTTTCATCAAAGTTTTCCACTACAACGTAAACAAACCACTATTCGTATTACCATAATAACAGCGACACAGAGAGAGAGGGAGAGAGAGAGACAGACAGACAGACAGACAGAGAGGGGGGCTACTGTTCAGTATTTGTGTAAAATATTACATAACTGATTTTTCCCCAATTTTTATTATCCGTTACATTACTACCATTGCTAAATTAATTTAGTTCAAATCCCGCATTTCCATCCATGCTCACCACCGACCACCGAAAATTACCGACTATTACCGATTGAGCAGACGTTAAATTGTAACAAACACACATCCGTAAAGTTGTTTATGTCTGCGTTGCCGAGCTACTTACATGTAACATTTTCTTGCATTATTTACAACACGTAAGCGTACTATTTTTTTGTTGTTGTTGTTTGTTTACAAATACTGTGTCAATAAAATTCTTACTTTCTTTTATATTTATGCGTTATTGGTTAAACTTTATTTATACAAATTCCTGGGACTTACGTAGGACCCCCCCTCCCCGGAGTAAATGTGGTATTGCGGTGATTTTGTGGCCTGTCAAGAATATATTATGAATATATTATTATCATTTTTTATTTTGTAACTGGCTGTAACGTTTTCTGGCATTATTTACAACTTGTTGTAAATAATGCAAGGATATGTTACAGCCATTTTTTGTTTTTCGGTATTTCTTATCGTTTCTTCGCAAGGCGACGACGTAATGTCCCAACCTCATTATTAAGAAAATAATAGCGTGTTACAATTAGTGCATGAGCACCAACATTTTTACTATAAGGGACTTACGTAGGACTCCTGGGACTTACGTAGGACCCCCCTGGAGTAAATGTGGTATTGCGGTGATTTTGTGGCCTGTCAAGAATATATTATGAATATATTATTATCATTTTTAATTTTGTAACTGGCTGTAACATTTTCTTGCATTATTTACAACTTTTTGTAAATAATGCAAGAATAAGTTTTCCACTACAACGTAAACAAGCCACTATTCGTACTACCATAATAACAGCGACACAAAGAGAGAGAGAGAGAGAGAGAGAGAGTAAGAGAGAGAGAGACCGACAGACAGACAGACAGAGAGGGGGGCTACTGTTCAGTATTTGTGTAAAATACATTTTCTGACTCGTTTCTTGTTCAATTTGCACACAATTGACATATTTTTGCCAAATATATTGCATTGCAAAGTCATTAAAATTGTATTTATGTTCATAATTATAAAAATGTAATATGTGATTATATTTTTTCTATTTTCACTGTGAACAAGATAAAATTTAATTAAAATATATCTTTTATGAAATAGAAATTATATTTCACAATTAAAAATTGCATAATTCATTTCGAATTTAAGCCTCGTTATCACAATAAATGCTACATTATGCATAAAAACAGATCTATTATTCTGATGCTTCTGATCATTGGTGGAGTCGAAATTAACCCAGGACCTATTGATAAGCAAAATGAAATGGAGTACACCAATGCAAATGATGGCAATAAAAAAGTATATGATAAAATTGCTGAAAAAGCTAGAAAAGCTGAATATTATAGAAAAAATAAAGATAAAATAAAACAAAGAGTTCAGAATTATAAAAAAAAACTCAAAGCGGTAAATAATGATACTTATAAAAAAAAGCAAAAAGAGTCAAATAAAAAATATTTCAATAAAAATAGAGAAAAAATGCATGCGAAAATGGCCCAATATTATAAAAAAAATAGAGAAAAAATTTGTGCAAAAGCATAGTACAACAAATATAAAAATAAACATAGAAAAACAGCATCTAAATTTACTTGCAAATTCGAAATGTCAAGCAAAGATGCTAATTTTCATCGACACATTCTGATTAGAAATATGAGACAAATTAAAAAACGACGAAGATGTTATGATGAATTAATGCAAAAAATGATTATAATGCGGAAAATGATTATGTCATACAAAAAAATTGTCAATGAGAATATAACAGACCTACAGGAACGCAGATTGGCAAATAAAAGTGCATTCAGCACTGTCAACAAGAAATATATTGAAGGAGTTGGCATGAGAAACTTCATGATCAACCAATTGAAGAAGTACTTCAGATGCATCCACTCTTATGTAGAAAAAGCCAACAATGACGGTCTGCAGAGTTATTGGGGCAATAATTTGTTCCACTGCTTCACCAATGAGCACTTTCTTTGCGATAAAAGCAAATATGAATATGTGCCATTGGCTCAGTTGTCAAGACACAATTTTAAATTTATGCATTGCCAAGAATGTGATTGCAGTGAATTAAACACATTTGAAGTCCCCATAAATGAAAACAATGAAAATCAAATTAATAACAGTGACTACAGAATATCAATGACTCGTCTGTGTAGAATCGAAGATGGCTGTCCAGACTCAGCTCAGAAATTGGAATATGCTAAAAGATTGCATAACAATTTGTCTGATTTGAGTCCGAATTTGACAATTGCTCAAATGAGGAAGAAATTGGATAGTTTCCAAAGTTGCAAAGGTATGCATTCTGATAGAATTTATTGCTGTGGCCAAAGTGATTGCACGGACAAGCTGGCCCTGCTGAAACTCTTGTCACCACACTGGCAACACCTGAGAACAGTGATCAGAAAAGTATATCGAGTATTGTCGATTGGAACATGGCTTAACAAATATGACATCGCAATACTTGAAGGTGACTGGTCAATATATACTGAGTTAATTTACCAGGTTAGCAGGGATTCTACTATTTCTGACCTTTACAATGAATCCTTTTCAAAGGAAAATGAATTTCACACTGAGGTTTATGTTCCAACAAAATATGCCAATTTGTTTAAAAAATTTCAAAAGGCAATTTATGATTTTAAAATAAATCATTGTGACATTTGCAAAATGTGCAAAAAAGATTCAGAATTGCATGAATGGGACAACTGGGATAAAATAAAATCTCAAACAATACTTAACATTATTAAAGCAAATTACACATAACCATGTATTGTATGCAAAAAATGTCAATCGGATATGATAACATACAAAAAAGTACCAAATTTGGCATCGATTAATGGTCTTCAAGTTGATGACATCACACCTGAAATCTCCATTTTGAATATGTATGAAAGTCTTCTTATTCAAAGAGCCAAATGCTTTATGAATATAATTAAATTGGTGCTATACAAGTTTAAAGGACTGCAAAGCCAGTTGATTCCAGCTATCAGAGGAATAGCTAGTAATTTGCCAATGCCAATGGAAACAACTATCAACCATGCTATGACTACATTGCCAAACAATGATCATAATTACTTGAAATTATAGTTGATATATTGCCAAACAAAAAAAATATTATTTGGCGCTCATGGGATAATATGGATAAAGTTCTCAAAGCTTTGGATTGGTTAAAAACAACAATATCTTGTACAATGACATTAAAATTCATCGAAATGCCAACTTAGATGAAATTGTCACATGCACTGGGCGAAATTTTCTGACTCAGACTGGGGCTCAGATTTCATATGAGCATCACACGCTCATTGAAATGCAACCAATGTTGCCACCGGAAAAGGATTTGACGATTTTCAGGCAAAAAAGAGTTGAAGGAGTATTACTAACTGACAATGACCCATTATTGGAATTGTTTTGTTTTCCTGATTTGTTCACAAGAGGTAGATTTGGATTGTTTTCAAATGAACGTCCATATGGCAAAGTAAAACCATACATGTACATCAGAAATCGATTGAACCATTGTGATCCTAGATTCAGAAGAAACATTCAATATTTGATGTTTTCTGTCGATAAAGCTGATAAACGAGCCATTGATGCTGGTATTTATGCTATAATGAAAACAGCAAAAATGCCAAAAATAACAGTTGCTGAACTGAAAAAAAGATTGACAAATAATGATAAGCAACTGGAAGGCAATTTGTCAATGATGATGGCAAATATGCGAGGATCTAAGGAATTTTGGGCTCGAAAATACACGGATTTGCAAGCTTTTGATGAGTGTTATGGAGTACCCACTTTCTTTTTGACACTGTCTTGCAATGAATATATCCTCAAAGATTTGCACGAATTTCTTGAAAAGTTGAATAATACAACTAAAAAATTTGGACAAATAAATAATGATGATATTGTGGCAGTCAGTGAACATTTTTATCATTGTCATAGGAGAACATATTCTCTCCTATGATTGGATTAAGAAATATATAAATATTTCTTATAATATATAAAAATGTTTATTGATATATTAATTAAAACATAAAGACGTTTCTAGAATGTCGTTATTCATAAACATAAATAATAATCGGCGTCTATAAATATAAAAAGGCGTAGAACGCCTTTTTGTTCTTTTTTGGAGTCTCTAGAACGTTCCAGTAAGTTCCTTGAAAACTCATATAAAAGAAACACTATTGGTGGGTAAAGGCAGTTCGTGACATATTTTTGGGATGTACGCATCGCATGACGCATAGGCAACCAACGTCCGAATTCCGGCTTCCTCATAACGGCCGTAAAAAACAAAAACCTCACTGAAGGAAGAACTGCTGTTTGGATTCGGGTAAAGTTTTTATTTGTTCTTTGAGTTTGTTGACCGAAAAGCACATATTACGTATAGAGCAAACATTTCAAAACACAATACATAAAGAAATACTTTCTTTATAATCTAAGGGAGACAATTTTATTAGCGAGTTCGCCCTTCAAAAATAATAATCTTTTTCTTTTTTCTTGTTAATTTATTTTTTAATAAATTTCTTTTTCATTAAATCTTTTTCTTTTGTTTTAATTTTATTACATGTGGGTGCTGGTAAATCCCTAGAACATACGAGCTATCATCAGCACACATATGTAATAAATGGGGGCTCGTAAAAACAAACAAACAAACAAAATCCATTTAGTCAACAATCTTCCGATAAATATATATACAAAAGGAAAATTTATACCAAACTAAATAATAATAAAGAGATTCGTTCTTTCCTTTCTTTACTGAGATAATGACATAATATTTATTATTAGCTGTGCGCTATTAAAAAAAAAATATATATATATATATATATATATATATATACATTGGTAACGATAGTTAAAAAAAAATAAAAATAAAAATAAAAAAATAAAACAATATATACATATATATAAATTTATATAAAAAAAAATAATAATAATAATTTGATTTGCTTACGTAATTTCAGATAAATAAAAAGTAAATAACATCTAAAAATATTACAAATATAATTAAATAAAACTATCCGGCAAACCAGACGCTAGCCTTCAAAATAAAATTGATTTGCTTACGTAATTTCAGATAAATAACAAAGTAAATAACATTTGAAAATATTTCAAATATAAAAATAAAACAATCTGGCCAAAAAGACGCTAGCATTCAAAAAAAAATATATATTAAAATGTCTACTGAATGACATTGCACTATTTTATAAACAAATGCAAGGGAGATAACTATATTATAAAAAAAAAAAAAAAATTTTCACCGTGCCAAACAAATGCACAAAAACTAAAAACTAAAAATTAAAAATAAAATTAACAAACAATATAACATATAGATATATGTTAAATTTATATCGAAGTGATTACGTAATTTCAAAAAAAAAAATAAAATAAATAAATAAAATAAAATAAAAAAAAATAAAATAAAAACAGACAAAAATACTATCGGAGACTCAGACGCTTTCAAAATTTGTTTTCCAACATAATCTAACGGAAATAACTACATTATTCAAAATAGTTGTTAACATAAGGAAACAGCGTTCCATATTCGGTTAAAAAAAAAATTTAATTAAATATAAAATATTAAATTATAACATAAAAATGCCTTTCTCGTTAGAAAATTTTTTAGGTTCCAAAACAATAAAAGAAGACTTCGTAAAGTTAAAAAAATCCGAACTATTAGAAATCGCTGATTATTTCAAATTGGATATAAATCCAAATATGAATAAAGCTGAAATGGAAAATATAATCGAGGCAAAACTCATAGAAATAAATTTGTTAGACCCTCATAGTTCAAAAATACAGGACAGTACTCTACGGTTACAATTAGAAGTTAAAAAATTAGAAATAGAAAGTAATGAAAGAATGGAATTGCAAAGAATAGAATTAGAAAAAATGAAGCTGGAATTGCAATCCAGAAACATAAATTCCTCACCAATTAATTCATCCTTCGACGTAGGACGAAATATAAAACTCGTACCACATTTTAATGAAGCAAGAGTAGAGAATTATTTCCCTCATTTTGAAAAAATAGCAGTAACGTTAGGATGGCCGTATGAATATTGGCCAGCTCTTTTACAATCGGTATTAAAAGGACGAGCTGCCGATATATATTCTGCATTAGACAACGAGGATTCCTCAGATTATGAAACTATTAAAACTGTCATACTAAATGCGTACGAATTGATTCCCGAAGAGTACAGGTTAAAATTCAGGAATGTTAAAAAATTTGAAAATCAAACTTTCGTTGAATTCGCCAGACAAAAAACGGACTTATTTCATCGATGGCTTAGAGCGAAAAAGGTAAATGGCGACTTTGAGAAATTAACACAACTAATATTATTAGAGGAATTTAGCAGATGTGTCGACAAAGGCACACAATTTTACCTAGACGAAAAAGATATTACAAACATAAATGACGCTGCGATACTCGCAGATACTCATAAGGTAACTTTACGAAAACGTTACGAAAAAACAAACCTGTCCCATAAGCATTTAGATGGTTACTCTTATAATAAATCCTCAATAAGGTCTCAAACTCATAATTTTTCTCGCAATAATTACATTCATAACAGACAAAACCCTTTCCCAACTGATTCTATAGTTAAATGTACTTATTGTGGTAGACGCAATCACCTGATATCTGAATGCAGAATAAGAAAAAGAGATAACGAATCCAATAGAAACTACAAACCCCACGCATTCGCAAACACAAGAAAAATCAATTCTTTCCCTCACTCATCTCTCCAGAGTTCAAATGAACTTAAAAATAATACAGATTCGATCATGCAAACTTATAAACCATTCCTATCCGATGGCTGCGTTTCCACAGGTGACATTAATAACACTACTCCTATACAAATCCTAAGAGACACAGGGGCGTCCCAAACACTTTTACAAAAAGACATTTTACATCTATCCAATTCTACCTTCACGGGAGAATACGTCCTATTACAAGGTATCGACTTAAATTCTACAAAAATACCTCTACATAAAATATATTTACAATCTAGTTACATAAACGGTTTTGTTGTAGTTGGGGTTCTTCCCACCCTACCAGTAAAAGGTGTCTCCTTAATCTTAGGGAATGATCTAGCAAACGGTAAAGTTATAACAAATCCGATTATTACAGATAATATAGATTTAACAGACACAAATGAAGAAGATAACAACTTATATCCAATATGTGTACTCACTCGAGCTAGAAAAAATTAACAACTGCTAGAAAATCACAATACTTCATTACAAGACACTTTATTAAAATTAAACGAAACATTCATAGCGCACGACCTAGAAAAATTAAATAATAAAAATAAACATTTAGATATTAGCACTGTACGTAATGGAAACACCACAGGAGAAATACAAAATAATCTTATAAAAGAACAACAAAACGATAACGAAATATGTCTTTTAAAAAATAAGGCACTTCCATTAGAAGACGCAGAAAAAGAACGAGAATGTTTCTATATGATAGATGGCATCCTCATGAGAAAATGGAGACCATTAGATGCTAGTCTAACTGAAGAATGGAGGATAATACACCAAATAGTGATCCCAAAAGTTTACAGAGAGGAAATTCTCAATATAGCTCATTATACCCCTATGTCAGGCCATCTAGGTATAAATAAGACACATGACAAAATATTACAACATTTTTACTGGCCGAAATTGAAACAAGATGTAATCGCTTTTTGTAACTCTTGCCACACTTGTCAGATGGTCGGGAAACCAAACCAGAAAATTCCTCCCGCACCTCTAAAACCTATTCCAGCTTTCGGTGAACCTTTTAGTAGAGTGCTAGTTGATTGTGTTGGTCCTCTCCCTAAAACAAAAACAGGTAACATCTATCTGCTAACAACATGTGTGCATCTACCCGCTTTCCGGAGGCAATTCCGCTAAGGAATATTAAGACAAGAACTATAGTGAAAGCCTTAACTAAGTTCTTCTGCTTAGTCGGGATCCCATCATCCATTCAATCAGACCAAGGCTCAAACTTCATGTCTGGTCTATTTAAACAAGTGATGGATGAAATGTATATAACACAATATCGATCTAGTAGTTACCATCCAGAATCACAGGGAGCTCTAGAACGTTTCCATCAAACACTCAAGTCTATGATACAAAAATTCTGCTTCGAATATAAAAAAGATTGGGATGATGGAGTTCATTTTGTTTTGTTCACAGCAAGAGAAGCAGTCCAAGAATCGCTTGGTTTTAGTCCGTTTGAACTCGTTTTCGGTCATACAGTAAGAGGTCCTTTAAAACTTCTAAAAGAAAAATGGCTTACAAAGCGGAACGATCTGCATCTCCTAGATTATGTTTCCAAATTTAAAGAAAAATTATATTCGGCTTTCACATTAGCACAAGAAAACTTGCAAAATTCTCAGGCTAAAATGGAAACTAGATACGATAAAAACAGTAAACACCGTACTTTCCAAATAGGAGATAAAGTACTAGTATTCTTACCATTTCCATCTAATTGTTTACAGGCAAAATATTTTGGACCTTATGTCATAAAAGAAAAAATTAATGATGTAAATTACATTATACACACCCCAAATAGGAGAAAGAAAAATAGGTTATGCCACATCAACATGTTAAAACCTTACTTAAGTAGAAATGCTACAGCAACAACACGGCCAGTTTTTACTTTGAAAACTATTTCAGATATTGACACAAGCAAAACACCTTCAGACACTGAAAAAACTTTTCTTAAAGAAAAAGAAATAGGTCATTACAGTAAATTAAACAACTCTGAAATCCTATACAATCTAAACAACAAACTTATACATTTATCTTATGAAAACAGAAAAGATGTATGTGCTTTGGTCAATAGATTCAAGGATCTTTTTCCAGATGTTCCTAGGAAAACTACAGCAGCAATACATAATGTCTTCGTGGGCAATGCAAAGCCCATAAAACAACATTTCTACCGACTAAATCCCATCAAGCTCCAAAGTCTGAGAAAAGAAATTAAATATATGCTGGAAAACGACATTATAGAACCAAGCAACAGTGAGTGGAGTTCACCATGCATCCTCGTGCCTAAACCCGATGGAAGTTACAGATTTGTCACAGACTTTCGTAAAGTCAATGAAATCAGCAAGACTGATGCTTATCCAATTCCTAGAATTGCGGATTGTATAGATTCAATTGGAAAATCAAAATATGTCAGCAAGTTTGACTTGATGAAAGGTTATTGGCAAGTACCTTTAACCAACGAAGCCAAACATATTTCCGCATTCGTCACACCAGATGGTTTGTACCAATACAAGGTTATGCCGTTCGGATTGAAAAATGCACCAGCAACTTTTCAAAGAATGATGCATTCCATATTACAGGATCTTGACGGATGTGAGGTTTATATCGACGATGTTATCGTTCACAGCAATACATGGGAGGAACATTTAAAAATTTTAACCCAATTTTTCAGAAAATTACAAACTAACAACCTGTGTATCAATCTCAACAAAACTGATTTCTGCCAGGCAAAAGTCGAATACTTGGGGCATATTGAGGGTCAGGGACAAGTGAAACCCATCTCAGCAAAAGTGGACGCTATAAAAAAATACCCTGCCCCAACCAATAAAAAACAACTTATGAGATTTCTAGGTATGGCAGGATTTTATAGGAGATTCTGCAAAAACTTTTCCACAATAGCAAGTCCACTCACCAATCTTTTAAAAAAGGCTACAAAATATAATTGGACTGATTCCTGCCATAATGCTTTCAATAAGATAAAATCAACTCTTATTGAAAGTCCAGCCTTATCAACACCGGATTTCACCAAACAATTTAAATTAAAGGTTGATGCCAGTGATGTGGGTATGGGTGGAATTCTCACTCAAGAAGATGAGCATGGCTTTGAAAAAGCTATTGGTTATTTTTCAAAAAAATTCAATGTCTACCAAAAAAATTATTCCACCATTGAAAAAGAGTGCTTGGCCTTACTATCAGCTAACATTTCAAAACAGAGGCACTCCTCATGTACACATTTCATGTGTACATGAGGAGTGCCTCTGTTTTGATACTCTAATCGCCAAAAATAATGGGCAGCTTCAGTCAGAGGGCCGTTTTTGTCAAGTATGACAATTTTCAAAAATGATGTGAATCTATGATTATTACATATGTGTGCTGATGATAGCTCGTATGTTCTAGGGATTTACCAGCACCCACATGTAATAAAATTAAAACAAAAGAAAAAGATTTAATGAAAAAGAAATTTATTAAAAAATAAATTAACAAGAAAAAAGAAAAAGATTATTATTTTTGAAGGGCGAACTCGCTAATAAAATTGTCTCCCTTAGATTATAAAGAAAGTATTTCTTTATGTATTGTGTTTTGAAATGTTTGCTCTATACGTAATATGTGCTTTTCGGTCAACAAACTCAAAGAACAAATAAAAACTTTACCCGAATCCAAACAGCAGTTCTTCCTTCAGTGAGGTTTTTGTTTTTTACGGCCGTTATGAGGAAGCCGGAATTCGGACGTTGGTTGCCTATGCGTCATGCGATGCGTACATCCCAAAAATATGTCACGAACTGCCTTTACCCACCAATAGCGTTTCTTTTATATGAGTTTTCAAGGAACTTACTGGAACGTTCTAGAGACTCCAAAAAGAACAAAAAGGCGTTCTACGCCTTTTTATATTTATAGACGCCGATTATTATTTATGTTTATGAATAACGACATTCTAGAAACGTCTTTATGTTTTAATTAATATATCAATAAACATTTTTATATATTATAAGAAATATTTATATATTTCTTAATCCAATCATAGGAGAGAATATGTTCTCCTATGACACTCCCCCCCCCCTTCAAGGTAAAAGTTTTGATATCTAGATATCAAAACTTTTAATTTCACAAGGCTGGCTATGGTCTGGTACCTGGAAAAAATGAATGTGAAAGCAAACAAAGAAAATGTCAATATCAATAATATACAAGGTACTGAAAGTTTTTAGTCAATGTTCCTTCTTCTTCTTTTTGTAAGTGAGAAATATGGAAGTATTACAATAGATGAATATGTATTTGTACAGTTTGTTAATTTGTATAAATTTTGTGTTAGATATGTAATACTTGAGTGTGTGAATTTATTTTGTTTTCTAATGGTTTTTTTTTGTGGGTGTGAAAAGAAACAAGGTTATGCTCTAGATAGAGCATCGGCGATAATGTTGTCGCTACCTTTTATGTGTTCGATTATAATATTGTACTCCTGTAAAAGAAAAGTCCATCTCGTTAGTCTTTGGTTCTTATTAATCATTTTGTTTAGGAAAGTCAGTGGGTTGTGATCAGTGCGAACTAAAATAGGCTGCACAGTCACATTAATGTAAAAGTCAAAATGCTGTATAGCTAATATTGACTTGCAGTACATTTCTAACAATTCAATGATTCTGAACCATTACATCACCAGCTATCAGACTAAATATGAAGCATCTGAGACTGAAGGTGTGTGGTCATTGGACCAATCAAAATAATTTTATGGTAAATGCAAAAGCGCTGGTCTTTATACATTGTCCAAAAGAGATTCAGGAGCTTATGAAGTTGCTGATAAGCTGTTGGGACATCACTTGTTTGGAGCTTCTGCAACTGTATATGGGTCGGTGCTGATATACCTGAATATAGAACCCGCAGATTTTTGCCACAAGAAGAATTGGATCAAATGCAGCCTGATTCTACAGATTTGTATTATGGCAATATGGTTGAAACATGGTACCCGAATAGACCTGATTCTATGGAAAATAAAAGTTTGTACTATGTTGCGAGAAACTATGAAAGAACAATGAATGCTTCCACAAATGATGATGAGAAAGTTTCATTGAAGCTGCGAAATAATCATGGCTTTTTAAAAAAAGTGAAAGAAAAAGCTATAAAGACGCCAAATGTGAGATTGACTTCTGAAACAAAAGAACGATATTATCACAATTTGTTGATGCTGTTCAAACCTTGGTGCCAAGAAGAAATTGATTTACTTGATGGCTGTAAATCATATGAGCAATCATTTCATCAAAATGCTCCATATTTGTCTGAAATGACAAATTATGAAAGTATTAAGAAAAAAATTAAAGATGCTATTGAAATAAGCAAAAAAATAGAGCAAAAATCTAAAAATTATGAAAATGAAAATAACGCTGATGATGATCAAATTGATTGCGATCCTAATATGGCTAAAGAGGCAGATAAAAATGAAGCTGATTTAAATATGCCTCAAATCAGACATGTCACTGAAGCTCAAGTTTTAGAAAATGAGCAAAAAATTGAATTTCATTCAAAAAGAAATTTATAATGAAATTATTTCCAAACTTGAGCAACAAAATCTTCATTGGAATGAGGAAAACCCTATTCACAGGTGCAATTGTGACGATTGTCCACAAATTCTCAAATTTATTAGTGGTTTTGGGGGTGTGGGCAAATCTTTTCTGATCAATGCACTGGCAGATAAAATTACTCTCACATATCCTGCCATCAATGGACCCAGTGTAGTTATTTGTGCTCCTACTGGTGTCAGTGCTTACATTTTGAAAGGATCTACATGCCATAGAGTCTTTCAACTAAATGTGCAGCATGGTTCTACACCTAAATATGAACCATTATCAAAGGATAAAATAAAAAGTTTGAGAACCATGCTTGGATATGTGAGATTATTCATTATTGATGAAATAAGCATGGTTAGTCACTTGCAATTAGCATTTATTCACCAACGTTTGCAAGATGTTTTTGGTGATATTAGGAAACAAGTGTATCCATTTGCAAACATGTCAATTGTTGCATTTGGTGATTTATTCCAGCTTCCACCTGTTAATGAAAAACCTGTATTTTCCAAAATATCTATTCAAGATGCTAGAAAATCAAATTTGGGAATTGCTGGTATAAATTTGTGGTCATATTTCGATTATGATGAATTGACCATAAATATGCGACAAAAAGATGACAATGAAAACTTTGTTAATATGCTTAACAGAATTAGACTTGGGTCACCAACTGATCAGGATATTGAGATCTTGAAAAGGCATCGAATCAATCCTAAACAAAAAACAAATATTGATCAAGTTACTGATCTTTTGCAAAATTTGCAAAAGAAAATGCATATTATTTGCATTGTACTCACAAATGAATCTGCTGAGGAAGTGAATTATAAAATGTGGAAAAAAAATAATATTCATATCATTGAAATTTCAGCAACTGATTCCAACTTAAGACAAAAAACCGTAACAAAAAAAAAATCAAAACAGACACCAAAAACTTCTAAACTTAAAAAGATTTCTGACACAGCTGGACTTGAAACTGTGCTTAAAATTGGAATTGGTGCTAGATGCATGTTGCGTCGAAATATTGATATTGAAAAAGGACTTTGCAATGGTACAATGGGTACAGTCACTGAAATACAAATGAAAGATGGCAAAGTTGTTGCTGTGACTGTAAAATTTGATCATATGGATCATGCAGTCAATGTTGAATTTGTGCAAGCTGACTATGAACTTTCTCGTGGCCTCTTTGTGACTAGATCTCAAATACCTTTGTCACTCAGCTATGCTTTAACTGTCCACAAAACCCAAGGTATTTCAGTCGATGGTATCATTGGTGACTTGGGATCTGATGTCTTTTCAGATGGAATGGCCTATGTAGCTTTGTCACGTGCTAGAAAGCTGTGCAATGTCTATTTGATTGACCTTGACCCTCATAAATTGACCATGTGTAACAAAAGTGCATGGACTGAATATAATAGATTGAGGGCCAAAAGAGACAGGGTTGATTTGCCACCACTTCCTCCTTGTTCTGTTAAGCCTCAAAGTTTGTCATTGTACAAACAGACTTATAAACGAAAAAAAGCAATCGTTATAGATCATGATTTGAAGCAAAAACATAATAGTCCAAATAGAAAATGGCTGAAAATAAACAATTCAATTTCTCAAAATAATTTGGACCTCAAATTGATCAATGAAAGAAATGCTTGTTTTGCTAACAGTATTGTTCAGACAATTTACCACCTTCCTTTGTTGTCTAACATCATTAAAAGCATTCCAAACATTGATTTGCCAATTCAGCAATTAAAAAGATTGCTTGTCCCTGGCACTCACAGTGTTGCTGATCTTAGAGAATCAATCGGAGGCGTTTTTAATAGTGGCCAACAAGAATGTGCTATTGCATTTTGGGAATCTTTGATAAACAAGTGCCCTGACAATGCCAAACAATTATTCACTTTTGAAGAAAGTAAAGTGATGAAATGTCTTAGAATACACAAACAAAACTGCCAAAGACTACAAGATAGTGAATGTAATTACACCTTTAAAGTTGGCTGTGGGTTCCAAACCTTGCAGATTGCTGGAATACCACAGAGATTAGTTATTCAACTTCATCCTACTGATGGTCGACAGCAATTTAAAAGTTTGCTCAAAACTGATGCTTCAGTGCTCAAACATTGTATCAAACGTCAGAAAAATACTGAGCACTTGGAAAATGTCACTAGAACGTTTCCTACTGCAATGAAATATTTGTGTGTTCAAATAAATAGATTTATGTTTGAAAATTATAATTCTCGGCGAATTAATGCTGAAATTATGAATTTCAGTACAAAAAAACAAAATATTTTTGGAACAAATTTCAAAGTAAAAACAGCTATTCTGCACACTTTGAATAGAGTCGATTTTGGGCATTATACTTGCATTGTTAGAAATAATAATAAGTGGAATATTGTCAGTGACACTAACTTTTCTAATAATGTCAATTTTCCTTCCAAAATGTCCAATATTGTTGGCATTTTTTTTGAAAAAATATAAAGGAAGCAAACATTTGATAAAAACAAGGTCATACATTCAATAGAAATAAATAGTGGTGGTTTTCGCTTTTAAAATTCAACCATCACCTAGGCATGGCATGGGGCTGTAACTGTAACTCTGCAGGCGAACAATAGCACTGTTATGAATCATAACTAAACTGGAGACAAGATTTCTGCTTCAAGAGATAAATGTACTATAAAATTTTAACCGGAAAATTATTTTACTGAAAACTATTGATCAATATTACACTCTAAAAAGGAAGATACTAGAGTTAAAAAAACAACAATTTTATTTACACTCAAGCAATTCAAAATTTATCTCAAAACTGACTCTTCAATTCGCAAATATTGTCAACAAAATACTGAGCATTTGGAAAAAGCCACTAGAATGTTTTTTACTGCAATGGAATATGTGTGTTCAAACAAATAGATTTTTATTTTAAAATTACGATCCTCAATGAATTAATTCCGAAATTATATATTTCAATAAATTTTTTTTGCAGAAATTTCATTGTAAAACCAGATATTCTTCACTTTTATGATAGTCGATTCGGGCATTTTACTTGCATTATTTAGAATAATAACAAGTGAAATATTATCAGTGACACCAATATTTCATATAATTTTAATTTTCATTCCAAAATGTCGCCCATCAATATTGGCATTTCTTTTGAAAAATATAAAAGAAACAAATAATTGGGAAAAATCAGACCATATATCCAATCGAAATAGCAAAAACTTGAGTGCTAACCTCCCAATCAGCGTGGTATGGGGCTATAACTGTATCCTTGCAGGCGAACGATAGCACTTTTATGAATCACTTAAATTCAGAATTTAAAAAAAATGTCTGTAAATTTTTTTTAATGTAATACTTTTCCTGTGATCATTAGCATGTTCTATTAATTAATAAATATAATTCTATTATTTTTATTGTTGCTTATGTTGTTGATGAATAGAATTTTAAAAGGTAAGGTATTTTCTTGAAAAAGGATTTCGGCCTCAACAGAAAGATGTTCAACAAAATGTTTAACCATAAAATTTACCAAAAACTATTAATATTAAACTATAAAAAGAAAGATACTAGAATTTAAGCAAAAAATATTTTATTTCAACTCAATTAGATGTGCCTTATACACTAATAAAAATGCAATTGGCATTTTGTTGAACTTTTTAAGATTTTAAATATTTATAAATTTTCTCATTATAAAAAACGATTATTATATTGATTATAATTTTTTGACAGAAGAAATAAAATGAATTGCATAAAAAACATTAGAAGACAAATTTTTAAGTCATAAGAAAAATCTAAAGTCACTAAATTATCAATAAAGTTTGTCATAATAATACATTTATTAGATTAATTTTAATTTGGAAAGATAGAAGTACAGTTAAAACATCCAGAATCAGCGAATTCATTAAATTTAATCATAACAAAAACGATTGTTTTATTTCAATGCTATTGATAAGAAAACATTTGTTTTACTTGATTAAAATTAATTAAACATAGATTATATCTGTAGTATATAAATATTTTTTTATAATGAAACAATTTATTAATTTTTGCTGATTTACGATTTTTTCATTGCCGGTTTTTATTTTTCAAATTAAAAATAATCCAATAATCTTTTTTGATAATGAAAAAATGTGCTGACAATTAAGTGATTTTAAATATTTGAATATTTTTTTAAATGAACAATAAATTAAAATCAATTTACTAAATAATCATTTTTTTCAGGATTTATTTACACAATTTACTAATATTTATTGATATAATTGGATAATTTTGCATTGTTCTTCTAATGTTTTATATTCATTTTATTTCTTCTGTCAAAAAATTATAATCAATATAATAATCGTTTTTTATAATGAGAAAATTTATAAATATTTAAAATCTTAAAAAGTTCAACAAAATGCCAATTGCATTTTTATTAGTGTATAAGGCACATCTGATTGAGTTGAAATAAAATATTTTTTGCTTAAATTCTAGTATCTTTCTTTTTATAGTTTAATATTAATAGTTTTGGTAAATTTTATATGGTGGACTGTCGCTGGATTCAACTGATTGACATCTTAGTTGGTTCTGGTGACGTTTGTGGGGATATGTTGGTCCTTGGACGATATATACCTTGTCACTGACTCTCTTAGTAATTGTATCCATCTCCCAGAATGATGTGTTGTTCTTATAACTTTTGAAAAACACTCTTTCACCTGGTATGAAACGTTTATTGGGCACATAAGTGGTCACTAGTGGTCTTGACTGTTTGTGGTAAGATCTTGGCAAAAACGGATCTCACTTTCCGCGCAAACATCGTTTCTGCAGGTGAGACTGCTGTTGGTGTGTTCGGGTTGGGTGTAATCCTATACACGTATAGACATTGTTGAAGTACTTACTCTGTTGGGGTCCCTTGAGCCTTCTTAGGTTGCTTTGGCTTGGGGAATTCTTTTAACGCGGGTTTTTTAGCTTCCGGCTTTGCAGTTTCATTTTTTTTTGCCTCCTTTGGCAGATTCCGTTGAAGCTTTCTTTTTCGATTTCTCTGTTGCTGTAAATGGGACGTTTCGTTTCTTCTTGAAAACGGGCAGAGTGTTTTCTTTTAGTTCGAATCTTGCTATAGCTTTTGTACATTTTCCTAGTCCTGGTGAAAATACTTCTGGAAATTCCTCTTTTAACTCGTCCTTCAGTTGTTGCGCTTCCGTAGACGAGTCTTCTACCTTATGACAGAATTTATTCATAGGTTGGTCCCACAATTCGTATCGCTCCATTCAGTCAGTGCCGAAGATGTTTTCGGATGTTCTATGTACATATACTTTCACTTTTTTAGTAACACATTTAAGGTCACCGGGAGTGTGAGCTCTCCCTCAAATTCCACTTCATCGCCTGTCACAGCTCGAGCTGATTTGTTCGTCTTCCGCATGCTTGGTTTCCTTACCCTTTCCCAGGGTTAATAATGGACAAGGTTAATAATGGACAGGTCTGATCCGTTTAATTTTACCCATTTTCCGAAAAATTACTGTTAACTATAAATAACTATATAATAGTTTAATTTTCGTAAGTTTTGGATATAGTAATATGACGACATGACAATTTAGCACGTAATATTGTTTTTCTTCAAAATGGCATATTAAAAATTCATCTGTATACTTTATTTTAACAACCACACGTATATCTTTTGGCCATATATTTTTTATTTGTCTCTTTGATCGTACTTTTTTTTTGGCAATTATTTTTTCTAACTTTAAAAATTGGCCTTTTCTTCGTAATTTTTATTCTGTCTATTTTACCGTATTTTTTTTGTATTTAATGTCAAAAACAAAACAAAACAAAAACAAAAAACAAATACAAAACAAAAAAACAAATCGACAAAATTTTCATTGTTATCAATATTTCCCCCAATAATTTCTTGTTTGCTTTAAGAAAAAAAAAATAAATTAAAAAAAAAACGCGAAGCAGACGGATTATATATATTTTTTATGTTGTTCAATTTGCATCAATTCGAAAAATATTAAATAATCGTAAAAAAATGAGTCATATTTTGGTATTTATTGTCATATCATGCCATTAGCCTTACACTAGAAAGAAAAAAATTAGACGAACGAGAACAAAGCAATCGAAGCAAATCTCGTAAATTGTCTTTTTTAGCCAATTACAAAGAAAACAAACAATGGTTTTGGTTCAGACTTTGAACTTAACATTAAATAGAAAAACAGACAAATTAATTCTATTCTAAACACGATTAATTTCCAACCAAATGTCTTTTTGAGTTCACAACTGAATAACGTGATGATGATGATGATGATGATGATGATGATGATGATGATGATGATGATGATGGTGGTGGTGGTGGTGGTGGTGGTGGTGGTGATGATGATGGTGATGATGGTGGTGGTGATGATGATGATGGTGATGATGGTGGTGGTGATGATGATGGTGATGATGGTGGTGGTGATGATGATGATAATGGTGGTGGTGGTGGTGGTGATGATGATAATGGTGGTGGTGGTAGTGATCATGATGGTGATAGTGGTGGTATGGTGGTGGTGGTGATGATGATGATGGTAGCGGCGCTAGTGGTAGTGATGATGATGATGATGATGATGATGATGATGATGATGATGATGATGATTGCCACCACATCAATTTTGATTAAGCTTTATCAATAATACATGATGGTGATGATAGTTTTGAAGAAGCATTTTAATCGAACTGGATCTTTTAGCCCGTTCAAAAACGGGCAAAAGTTGTAGCCCGTTGATTTAGAATGGGTAGTTTATACCGGATTGATGGTTGAATGTTGTTAAACTAATCAAAATAGTAATAATAAGCAAAAGTGGTCCCTGTTTGTATTTACGCTGAACGCTTTATCCTGGGACGATAATTCTATCATATCTCAACTCTGTGCTTCGCAAACTTATAGTTCCTCTCCACCTGTCTTGCTTGTTCAACAATTTGATTATTACCTTGCTAACCCTAACCCGAGATAAAACCCTCGTTAAACCAATACTTAAACGTCAGAATCGGTACAAGCAAGTGCAACAGGTTTAAATTAGATTCGTAAAGCAGACCATCAAGTTCTGACGATTTGTTGCAGCCGATCTGCTTTAACGCAACCAAGACCTCATACTCCGTAACTCTATCTTCGCAACCATCTGCTCCAGCTGCATTGAGTCAGGCAGATAGTTGCCAAAATTCTAAATCAGGAAGTTGGACGGTTGGGTGAAGTGCTCCTTAAAAAGCATTCAAAATCACTTTCAGATCTTCCGAGTCAATTCCAAAGTGCGCCCATAGCTACTGTATATAACGCGTGTATATATTTATGGTTGTTTGGTTGTTTTTATTTTATGGCATATCAACCCATTTCAGGTAATAATGCCGAATCCAGTGATTTTGAAGAAAAGTTTTTTTTTTAATAGAATATATTTGTTTTTATTTCAAGTCAGTTTCTATTTAACCCATAATTGGGACCCTAACAGATACTACCACTCCGGGTCAGAGTGGACCTGGCAGCAATGGGAATTAAAGGGTGGCTCCACACTCCTCAAACGGCACAAGCTGGGGCCTCACCATCGGATATAGTTTAAGGTCATATCCAGGACCGTATATATTATGAGTTCACTTAACGTGTGTAATGCCATGTTATATAACGGAGTATATAACGCGTGTATACATAACGATCGTCTAGTGTTCATGCATGTTTGTATCACCGTCCGTATATTTTTTAGTGTTGAGTGTATACTTTTCAATACATGTGGTCGTCTATATAATGTGTGTGTTCGTTAGATGACTATATGTGTCTCTGTTATCGTCTAGTATGTATAACGTATAAACGCCTTCAACAAACAGTTCAACAAACGCGGACACGTTAAACAGTTATTTACGAGATGAATAACATCTTTGTCTGTTTTGCCCCGGACAAAGGAAAGACATACCTTCTTTGTAGCCGGAACCATGTATGTATTGTTCGAGACAAACTCCTCAATATGTAAGTAATTTTCCTCTTCCCAAAACTCAGGCAACAATATTTAACATTTATTCTTGCTCTCTGAGTACGCGCCGTTTTGTTTTCGGTGATTACATACTACTGTCACCCCAACCGATTGCTTCCACGATTTTTGACACCACTCGAACTGTTTTCCAACTGGTCTGTCCTCACACTCCAACTCGTCTATTCCCTGACAAACTCTGCGTGTATGTATAAACTTATCGTTGTTTAACTTACTTACCATGTGACTATTCTGGCCAACTCTTTTCTATATCTCTACCTTATTATCTGTAATGTGGTCATAGAATCACCTGCTTTTTGTCACCAATTTACGTCGTTATTTTGAAAACTAAAATTCCTGAGTTTGTTCCCAGCATTCGATAGTTGTTTATCTTGCCTGATATCGAATTCCAGCACGAGTCAACACAAGTGTTTTTCTCTTTCACCTCACTGCAACCCATAACGAAATGTCGTGTTAATCAACATTAGTTTCTATTACATTCTTAGCACCCAAAACATCTAAATTTCTAATAAAAACAACCATAATAATAATCATCTGGGTTACTTAGCTACACCCAGTCGTCCATAATATAACATATTCAGATGCTTGACTTATGCAGTGTACCTATACTTACGATCATTCGTGTAAGTGTTCACGGCTTCATTAGAAACTTTCTAACGTCTCTCATAATGCTTATTAGCCTTGCTTCGTAGGTTCAGCTTAGATAATTCTGTGTTTATAATATCCCGCCCATGGCACTTCCTCGATTACTTTCTCTTCTATATACCTTTTTGCTTTGACCTTGTCTAGATCAAACATTTTGATCTACTTACTGCTCAGAATTGTTAATTCAATTCATCATCTTTTCTGTAGTTTAATTATATTTGCTACAAATAAATACGGCACACTCACATTGACACACCGGTTCTCGCCAGATTATCGAAGTTAAGCAACGATGAGCCTGACCAATACCATATGGGTGACCATTTGGAGAGGCTATGCGTTGTATATACCGCGTCAAATCAATTCAATTAGCTCAAAGCCTATGAGCAGAAATCGCTCAAGCCTTGATTTAAATCTAACATATGCATGAAGCGAGTCTTTTTTGTTGTACTGTTAAATAGAGAAATCCATTCTCTTGTTGTGGAGCATAATTCAGGCGAGATATCTTAAATATGGTCCAAGGAAAATAGCTCCTAAATATATTCAACCGACAGATTATTTTCATAAATGGCGTTAAAGGTTTCAACAAAAATAAATGATTACTTATTTAATATTTATGAGATCGGTTCAGTTTGCTAATGTAAAGTTATTGCAAATCAATCCCATAAAATTCAGTTATATAAGTGATAGCATAGATTTAGTCTAAAGATTCTGTTTTGGTTAAGTTTGTGTAGGTTTAGATGCGCATTAGAATTATGGCTGTGGCTAGTGTTGCGGTGTTGGTATATATATATATATATATATATATATATATATATATATATATATATATATATATATATATATATAAAGATTTATTTTATTGTGGTTGAAGAATTCCAGAATTCTCCTGGGTTGTTCTTGGACATTTTGTTTGTTATGCAGATGATCGATTTGCAAGAAAATTATGGACTACACTAAAACATCCGCATATAAATCGAAATGTAACTGTTAGAAAAATAAACTTTATTTTTATGATCATAAATTATGATGTTTAACTAACAGTAAATCAAACGAATTCAAACTACCCCCACAAAAAAAAAAAAAAAATTACAGAGAATGCTCATCATCCGAAACTCTGCCGAACCTTTCATTAAAATAACCAACTCTTGTGTACAAGGGTCATTCCAAAAGCAAAGGGCTCCTATTTTTTCACAAAAAAAAACCACTAAAACGTTGAAGAGCTACGACGACAGGAGCAGTACCATTTAAACGTGCGACCATTTGTTTTCTCAAATTTATTTTTCTACATAGTCACCACCTTTCTACATTGTAATATTGTCAGTCTTTTTTATATATTTGGCGCACACTTTGTCACTCGCATCTTAGTCGCCGCATTGAAATCAACGAACCCATCTCTAACTGCGCTGATATCAACTGCACCGGCTTCATAAATCTTCGACAGGCGCCGGTGAATGTTGATCGGTTCATTTCTTTCTGCATAGAGGAATTCAATGACGTATCTCTGCTTCAGATGCATGTCAATGACAGGCGTTGCTTTCTTAGACTCTCACACTATCAATGTCTGTAACTGAGAGATGAAATTTGTAGGTCATGAATACATGACTTCAGTCATCATTACAATGCAATTTGCAATCCCCTCTGACCCATTCAGGTTAAGTAAAAAATAGGAGGCATTACTTTTAGAACGTCCCTCATATAAAATGGCACCTGTGGAATATATCAATTAAAAATAAGAACACTATTTTATGGAGTATTTACTTGGTATTGAACATTAGTATTGTACATAAAAAATTACTGAAAATGATCGAATATTTTTATTTATGAAAATCAACTATGCATTGTAATCAAGAGAAGTCCGGCATTACCACGTGTCCATCTTAGTTAATAATTCAAGATTCACTGATTGTCTCCACTTTGTGTCAACTGCATAATAATTGTTAAATTAATTCTATTTTTTTATTAAAATTCCACTTGATCGTTTCCATAATTTTTCGTGTACGGTAATAAGATTCTTTGGCACTCTGAAAACACTATCAATAATTCCCCCCACTTTTTATCTGTGTCTAAACCTAAACGTAGATTCCATGAACAAAGCTTCTTTCTTAGAACTGCACGCCTGTGGAATTGTCTTCCGTTTTCCTGCTTTCCGGCTGACTACAGTATGGTTGCCTTCAAGTCTAACGTAAATAAGTTTTTGATGAGTTAACAAATTTACCGAATTTTCATTACTAATGATTACTATATTGTCCAATTTCTACTGCACACTCTTTAACTCTTATCCTCGTGGCCTTGATAATTTGGTGATGCCTGTGTAAAAAAATACAAAAAAAACCCTATGAATTCAATACCAAGTAAGTACTTCATAAACTTTTTCATAGGTGCATTTGTATGCACAAGCGCCAAAGAATCTTATATGAATTGTGAGCAGTGTCTTTCTGCTGAATTACATAGAGCATCAGTAAAGTCTAGTTAAAGAATATTCGCTAGTGTTCAGACAAGCCTAAGTTCGCCATGGAGTCATTCTGGCAGCCTAGGTGCTTATTTTAACGATCAAATCTTTCTGTGTCAAATTTAGGTATGGTTAAAATCCTACTTTTCTAAAGGGAGATAAATATTTAGTCATTTGGAATTGTTTTTCGTTTCTGACGTCATGTGCTTTACTCCTGGCAAGAAGGGCTTATTTTCATTTTTAATAAAAACGTTAATTTGAACTTTTCTATCCAATATATACTTTAGCAGAAGACAGAAATGGAAAGACTATGAAGATAACCAAATTCTTGGAAGAAACTACTACTGCTACTACTACTACTACTCTTTATTATTATTATTATTATTATTATTATTATTATTATTATTATTATTATTTACTCACTAGGAGATTTCACACAGGCAATCGTCAGTAATTGCTAACTGGCAATAACCAGTGCTGCTTCCTGGAATCTCAGTGACAGCAAGTCTTCCCAAACTTTCAGAACTCTCTACCTCTTTATCTAACTGTTACAAATTATTTTGCTTATTGTAATAATCGTTTATTATTGCTTTCTCGCAGGTACCGACCATTGGTTGTCTTGGAGATTTTGGTGCCAAAAAGCCTCCCCAAAGTGTCAGTACTTGTTTCACGTTTCTAATGGAGGTCCAGTTAGTGCTCTCTCTCCTCATTTGTTTCATCCATTTTGATCCATCATGATCATTTTGTTGTGTGATACCTGCCAAAACTGGTGCCACCAGATGTGTGTGATTATTATTATTATTATTATTATTATTATTATTATTATTATTATTATTATTATTCGATGCCTCCGTTCAGTCTTGAAAGACAAAGAGTACCCCCTGTAGGGCAGCTGCATGTGTAATTGTGTGGCAAGGATTGCGCAATCACAACCACACCTCTTCTGAATCGGTGCTGCTTGAGTCCAGTGGCAAGGAAACAATGCCGAGATAAGCAGAGAGCACATACAGCACCTGGAAGTCCCAAATAGTCACACTTCTGGTACTGGTTGTTGTTATTATTATTATTATTATTATTATTATTATTATTATTATTATTATTATTATTATTATTATGTAAAAAAAACAAAAAAACAGTGTTGATTCGCCTTGGAATAATTTTGACAACTTACGGGTGGACTTTAACCATCATATCCTTCATATTAGATTGAGGTATGGTGCATTTCAGCCCTAGGCAGCATCTCCACAAAATCAAAAATATATCTTTATTATATAGAACCGATCCATTTGAAATAATGGTGTTTGCTCATGGCCTGAAGGTTCAATATCTGACCCAGTCATACAAAAGACTAAAATAAATATATACTTGATGCCCCCTTGTTAAGCTTTCAGCATTATAAGCTGAGGATCAAGGATAATAGCAATCCTGGAAAAGAAATGCCACACTCTCTTATACTTTGGTGCACTTGCTAATAAAAAGGAAATTGGGGTCACCTTCGACTATGGTCGATCATTTACTTTTGTTTACTGTTTTACCAAAGACAAAAAAAAGGTACTTTGCATCCACTCAACATCATAAAGTGAGGATCAAATGTAAGTCGTGCGCACCCCTACAGCACAATATAATAGTCGATGAAATGAAAGCCTTCTAGTAACTCCTGACTATATTTGATCACTTTACTTTGCTTTCATAAACAAATGATTTATTTCGTTCAAAAAATGAACACTGTGTAATAAGAAAAACAAATACTTAAATATAAAAATGCGTACATTTACAAAAAACTGATACTTATAACTTCATTGAAAAAAAAAATTGTAATCGCTGATAGAAAGACTTTAACAAATCTCTGGGAGTTGACGGTAACTCAGTTTAACTGCAACATTGCGAACGCTTACAGGCATCCTATCAATATCTTCTATCATCAAAGTCTTAAGATTGTTTGAGTGTTCCAATGTCATCATCATCACCAGGACAGGCTCTTTGCCCGAACCAATGTGATACTTCCTCGTCAGAGTTTCCTGTCTTCCAGCAGCTGCGTCAGATCTTCAGGTTCACAACTGATGTCGTGTGCTATTTGCTGGATATACAGGTATCTAGGTCGTCCTTTGCTTTCGCGTCCGTGTCGTGGAGCCCATAGCAATACAAAACTAAGGAATAAGGCCCCTCAAGAGCTTAGTATGATATATCTATCAAAACAACAGAAGTATGTTCAAGAACAAATAGATCGAATCTGAAATGCTGCAGATAACAAACAATCATATCCGGCTTGGCAAGTAGTAAATGAGACATCTGGGAGCAAACAACCTAGCAAAGTTAAGTTAAAGACAAACACTCCGGAAAATGCATGTTCAAAATGGAAAAAAAAAACATTTTGAAAAGCTACTTGGAAACAAACCAGAAGTGACACACTAACTAATTCAGCCGCTTGTTGTACAGGAACTCGACATTGAGAAGGGTGATTTTACAATAGATGAACTTCTAACTGTACTAAAGAAAACCAAAAATCGTAAAGCTGCAGGTTTAGATAACATACCTCCTGGAGTATGCAAGACAGGTGGCTTCATTGACATCCTCCTTTATTCATGCAATGCTGTATATAATCCAAAAGTTATTCATATATGGAAGAAAGGATTCATACTTCCCTTCCCTAAGAAAGGTTCCAATGTAGGGCGATAAAAAATAGGTGTTATGCGTTTTAGTGTGAGGCCATGCAAAATATGGTTTGAAAGCAAAATACAAGGAAGCTGGTTGAAAGGTCGATGACTCTGTTTTGTCTCGAAAGAAAAAGGATACCTCCTATAGGGGTAGCTATACAGGTAACTGTGTGGCAAGTGTTATGCAACCCCCAGCAACACCTCTACTAAATCGGCATTGCTTGAGCCCAGTGGCAAGGAAAAGTCTATGACGAATGGAAACAATGCTGAGATAAGCGGAGAGTACATACAGCACCTGAAAGCCCTTAATGGTCACCCATCTGATACTGGCCAGGCTCATCGTTGCTTAACCAGTGATCTGACGGGAACCGGTGTGTCAAACGTGACTATGCCGTATGGTTGAAAGGTAGGTCAAAGAAAGGATGGATAGACAACATTTTTGAATGCATGTGAACTTTAACGAAGCGAACAACTTGGCCGAAGAAAGTAAAGCTGGTATGACACTCTTATAATAATGACACGCATGTCTAAAGCCAAAGAAGGTGACATGTAAATCACTTTTTTAGACCCAACATGGCGGACACAGTGAGGCATCATGGTCTTTCATTTCGTCACACTTATACGTGTTTTACTGATTATGGCATAATAATAAATAAAATCAGTAGACAGTAACATCGACAGGTAAATGGGCAGGTTGTATATTTTTTCTAGTATATATGACGAATATACGTATATACTTCATTGCCCTCTAAAAGAAAGACAAAACATGTGGGAGACTAGTATAATGACACCAGAACAGACACTACGCGATCCCCGAAGGAAAATACCTGAAAGGATGGTCTCAGGACAACAGAACAGATACTACATTGCAACTTTCTCTCCCAAAGGAGGAGGTAGTTCTTGGGAAAAAGTAATTCCTGAGAGGATTATACCATGACTAGAGGAAGAGATAATATACTAGCTCTTTCCTTGAAAAAAGGAGGTGGTAATTCCGTGGTTGATTGGCACTATGACAGCAGAACACATACTATACTACTCTCTGCTTAAATAAAGCATTGAAAGATAACACAGTTCTTTGGAATTGGGTGCTGTATTCCCTGCTTCCTTTGTTCTAGCTCGTTCGACTCGTTGGTCTACTGGTCTCTATGTACTTGCTGTTTTTGATACCTCCTTGTAAGACAGCTTCCTGTCCCAGTAACTATCCTTTTCAACAATTGCAAGCTTGTAGGACTCTTTCTATACTAACCATTTTCCCCCTACCAATAATTTTGATCATTTCAAAACTAAGGCCAACAAGTATCTCTTGTCTTTGCGATAATCATCTGAGACGGGTAAGTATAAGGAATACTATCCCCGTCACTACTACTACTACTACTACTACTACTACTACTACTACTCCGTCCCGTTGTTTTTTTTTTTTTACACAGTGGTCACAACTTATCAAAGCCCGGAAACCACTCAGTGATAAGGGCTATTGCAAGTACATTACGTTAGTGTGGAGATTTGATGAAGTGTTTACTTAAGGGGGCGGTTCATTAGGAATTTGTTAACGTTGGACTTGAAGACATCCAAGTTGTAGTCAGGTGGGAAGCAGGCAGACGGAACAGAGTTCCACAGGCGTGCAGTTCTAAGAAAAAAGCTTTGTTCAT